>NC_134077.1:80389286-80689286 GCF_965140245.1 Athene noctua
TGTCACCTGGTTGGTGTGGCTGAAGCCCTTGCTGGTGAAGACTGAGGCAAAAACATTGTTGAGTACCTCAGCTTTCTCGATATCCTGGGTGACCAGGTCTCCCTTTTCCTTCCAGAGAAGGTCTACATTTCTCCTAGTCTTACTTTTATCACCAATGTACCCATAAAATCTTGTTTCTTGCCCTTGACATCCCTGTCCAGATTTAATTCTATCAGGGCTTTGGCCTTCCTAACCTGGTCCCTGGCTGCTCAGACAGAACATTTCTCTCTATTCCTCCTAGGCTATTCGTCCTTGCTTCCACCCTCTGTAGGCTTCCTTTTTGCATTTCAGCTTGTCCAGGAGCTCCTTGTTCATCCATGCAGGACTCCTGACATTCTCACCCAATTTCCTCTTTGTCAGTATGCATCAGTGCTGAGCTTGGAGGAGGTGATCCTTGGGTATCAACCAGCTTTCTCGGGCACCTCTTCCCTCCAGGGCTTTATTCCATGTTACTCTGCCAAGCACACCCCTGAAGAGGTCAAAGTTGGCTCTCCTGTAGTCTGGGGTAATGAGCTTGCTGTGCGCCCTCCTCGCTGCCCTCAGGATCTTGAACTCCACCATTTCATGGTCACTGCAGCCAAGGCTGCCCTTAAACTTCACATTCCCCACCAGCCCCTCCTTCTTGGCGAGAACAAGGTCCAGCAGAGCGCCTCTCTTCGTTGGCTCCTCTATCACTTGGAGAAGGACATTATCATCAATGTATTTCAGGAACCTCTGGGGTTGCTTATGTCCTGCTGTGGGGTCCCTCCAACAGGGACCCATGTGGTTGAAGTCCCCCATGAGGACCAGGGCCTGTGAACATGAGGCAGCTCCTATCTGTCTCTTGAGGGCCTCGTAGGCTCTGTCTTCTTGGTTGGGTGGTCTCTAGCAGACCCAAACTATAACATCCCCTGTCCCTGCCCTCCCTTTAATCCTGACCCATAAGCTCTCAGTCAGCTCCTCATCCATGCCCAGGCAGAGCTCCAGGCACTCCAGCTGGTCACTGACATAGAGGACAACCTCCCCTACTTGTCTTCCCTGCCTGTCCTGCCTAAAGATCCTGTATTCTCCCATTACAACTCTCCAGTGATAGGAACCATCCCATTCCATAGGAGTCATCCCATCCATCCCAGGAGACTGTGTTACCAATAAGATCACAGCCCTGCAGGTGTGTTCACGTCTCTAGCTGCTCTTGTCTATTCCCCGTGCTACATGTGTTTGCACAGAGGCACTTAAGTTGGTCCTGATGAAGCTGACTTACAGCTGGAACTCCTTTGTGCTGCTCTTCAGGTGCTCTCCTGCTGACCTGTGACCCCTCTCCGGGCTCCGGGCAGCTGTTGCTGGCACTGGCATCAGACTGGTAAGAGTGGGATGGATTGAGGTTCCCCTTCCCTGGGAGCTTTAGTTTAAATCTCCCTTCACCAGCTGGGCAAGCCTATGACCGAAGATGCTCTTCCCTTTCTGTGACAGATGGACCCCAGCAGCTCCCATCAGCCCAGGTTTCTCACAGCAAGTACCATGGTCTAAGTAGCTGAACCCCTGGCTGTGGCACCAGTCCCATGACCACCTGTTGATTCCCAGATTCAACTGGCCTTTTCAGACTCCTTTCCTTTGACCAGAAGGACTGATGAAGATACTCCCTGTGCTCCAGAGTCCCTTACTGTCACTCCCAGGGCTCCATAGTCCTTCTTGATCCTCCTCACACTGCTCCGGGCTGTATCCTTGGTGCGCACATGAAACAAGAGCAGTGGGTAACAGCCAGTGGAGTGTACGAGGCTCGGCAGTCTCTCGGTGACACCCTGGACACAAGCCCCCAGTACACATCACACCTCTCTAGAGGGTGTGTCAGGTCAGCAGACAGTGCCTCTGCACCTCGCAGAAGACCGTCGCCCACCACTGGCACCCGTCGCCTGTTGGTAGTGCCGCTGGTTGTTACACGGGAGCAGGCCGGGCTGCCTTACTCAGCTCCAGCGTCTCTCCCGACGTGACAGGCCTCTGCTCTTCAGTCTGCAGAGCAGTGAAGTGGTTCTGCCAGGGCACCTTGGGTTTTGGGGGAAGTCTCTTCCTCCTTCAGGTCTTTGCCATTGCAATCTTCCATTCTTCTACAATACTGGCCCCTTCCCTTCCAGGTGAGGGATTTTTTTGCTGCATGACCATGGGCTGTCGTCCTCTGCAGGCTGTGCTTGGAACCAGCTATCTAACTCCTTCTCAGCCTCCCTGATGCTCCACAGTCTTCTCACTGCCCCCTGCAGCTCAGCCACCTGCTGCAGGAGTTCCTCCACCAGGGCACAGCTTTTTCAGGCAGGTCTGCTGCCTGTCCCTGGCCCAAGAGAAAGGTCTGGACACTTCCTGTGGCACAAGGTCTGTGCTGCAGCCTCTCCTTTCAGCAGCTCCAGCTGGGTGGAGGCATGGTCCACCACTGAATAAATGGTGCAGACTCCCCAGCTGAACCTGCAGCCTTTGCTCTCAGATGAGAGACATGTATCTGATGTGGCTGCATGCAGGGTCAGATGAGTTGCTCCTGCATCCTGTTTCCTCGAAGTAGGAGCCCAAGGGATGGGAGGTAACTATGGAGAGACCAGGCAGTTACCAGGTGAGACACCTGCATTTCAAGAAACTGGGAGGAAATGTGTTACTCTAGTTCATGTCCCATGTAGTGCAGATTTCAAGGACTTGCTTGAACTGATTCCTTTTCTGGGCTGTAACATTAAAGAAATGTGTAGCCTTAGTGAAATGAGTGAGAATCACAAGACAATTCTTGGCATTATCTAAGTCCTGTGACTCTGATAGACTTCAATGAAAAATACAGACCTGACACAGTGTTTGGGATAAAGATCTTTCTGAGTTCTGTCTCTGTAGAAATATGAGGTATGGACATTTCTCTTATCGCTCTTGGTATGTTATATAAGAATATGGGAGAAGAGGCGGCTTCAGTGCAGAAGGGTTGAAAATTCCGTGAGATGCCGGTGCTTCACATGATGTGGAAGTTACAAGTGTGATAATGACAGGAAATATGTATGTGTGAATGTTAGAGGAGGACAGTGGATAGAGAGAGGTGCCATTGGTCTCTGCTAAACCCTTGCTGGGAACAGGAAGAATTAACATGTACAAGAGTTGTCTTCATTTTAAGTGTGGCAGATTGTGACAGTTGCTTATTTGACTGATGCACAAAATCACCTGAAAATAAAAAGTAAAAGGTAGTAAAGCATGATAATATTAGAAGAGGGACAAATCCATATGCTTTCAGAAGTCATTTGCAGGCTGATGCCCTTATAGTGTGAAATCTTTCACACAAAGTGGGAAAAGGCTCTCATTTTTATTTGTTCAGTACCTAACACAGTCATAGTACATGACAGTGCCCTTTACAAGAAACAACAGGATTTGTTATATATTTGCATCTCCTGGAGTTCACCTGGTGCAAGATTTAGCCTGGCACACAGGCTTTTGATGATTAAAATTCCCAATCCTCTCTCTCTTCCGGTAATGAAAATATGTTTGGCGAGTGAACTGCAGGCACTTCCTAACAGATTTCCTATCACCTGTGTCTTATCACCTACCACAGGGTATCTGCATTGAATGTGACAGAACATCTTTTGAGTCCTGCTATAGGGAGAATAAGCAATATGACTGGAGAAGAAGATGGTAGGTAGCAAGTTCACCCAGTACTTGGCCCAATCCCTGCCTGCATCAAGGAGCGCCTAGTAAAATGAGTGCTTTGGAGTTCGTAGAACATACACACCAAAATGGGGCACTGCGTTTGATCAAAAGCTGTAGGTTGAGAGTCCTGTTATCTAAAAATGAAATTAAACTTTTTCAGCTGAAGGTTGTGAAGTCTACAATGGCAAGACACTCCTGTTTCTTATCCTTTTTCTCCTATTTTTTCTCCCAAACATGGTTGCATGCCAGTCTGTCTTTGCTATAACAGTGGCCAATGTGGCCAGCCCATACACCATATTGGGGAATTAACCTGATCTTAAAAATGTTTCTTTTTTTCAACTAGGTAATTTGTCAGCCAGGCTGATCACCTAATTCAAGTCAAAAAGTGTGTCAGTGTGCTGTGTTTCTAGTTTAAGACTGTTAGGACAGAAGGCAAGAAAAGCATCTTGTAGAGAGAGAATTTCATTTTCCCTGTGTACTCCAATTTTTGCTTTTATTGACAGGTGAGGTAAGATTAGAAGTACTTTGATGAGTATTCATTTGAAAAAAAGAAATTTTAGTCATAATACCAGACTCAAAATCAATGCTATTTGAATCATTTTTGAGGATAAAAAGAGGGGCGAATATATATATTATATATATAACTTTATATTAAATATATTCTAATATATAGGCTAATATATTCTAATATACACATCTATGTGAATATACTAATATAGTAAATATTTTCAATATATTAGAATATATTATATATGTTAGTAAATTTATAAATTGTTAATATAAATACAAAATGAAGAATTTTTTTAATCCTTTGAAAGTTCCTTTCTTTAGAGGTCAGATTGCAAAAATACCTTACAGTTTCATCCCTTGACATATATGTTTCTTGTTAGAAGTTAAATATACTATATGATTTTAAAATACTATGAGGGTTCTCCTGTAATTGGTCTGTACACTATGAAAACAGGAATAAGTGTGTTTCACCAATAATCTAGACCATGCTTCTGTTGAAGAATGTTTTTAAATTCATTTCCAACTGCAATTCACAAAGCCAGTAGAAATTTTGATAGATTGTTATGATAGAAAAAGAAAATAAATCCTTTGTGATAGGACCTGCAAGCTGGTCGTTAACACATGCAGAAAACTGCAGAAAGGAAGAAAAATTTAAACATTGCCTCCCTGAGAGGGATGAAGCAAAAGGGAGGTAAAGTTATAAAGATAATGTGAGAGAAAACACTTATGGGAAGCAAGCTTGGTCTTTAGGAGTTATATTTCTACTTTCCCTGTGGCTGTTTTAGTGTGTTGTTTGGGGGTTTTTTTAATTCAACCACTGATTTTACTCATTCTTTTCTGCTTTCTTCCCTGATTGGTTGTGTCTCTTTTTCTCCTTTTCCAGTTGTTTGGTTTTTTGGTTTTTTTTTTTTTAAATTGCATTCTTCTTGGTCCATGTCAAATCCCTGTTTCTTGTAACTTTAGGGAAGTCAGTGCAGTTGTGCTGTCTATAAACTAGGTGTGAGTGATTGTGTTGAACAGATGTGTTGTGTTTCAGCTGCCTCTTTTATAAGGACACGTAAACTGAGTGATAGTTTTGCTTACCTCAAAAAGGTATATGGTGTAATTTAATTTAGTAGAACTTCAAGCAAGAACAGAAGTCTGTATTCACAGACCCAATTATAGCATCAGGGCCTGGGTGCACAATAATTAGCCTACTCAGAATACAAATATGATTAGACAGAATCAGTCAGTGTGATCTATTCTAAACAGATGACGTTTATCTGTTTTCAGCAGCACAACATTTTATTGAAAATTACTTGTCTTTGAGATTATTCATACAAGGTTTAAATAAACTAATACCTACTGTATTTTTCTCATTCGTATCTTATTCCTAAGATATTCCTATTGTCCATATTACTAATACTTTCCCACACTATAAAACAACAACAAAAAGCCCCCTACCCTGGCCTGTCTTTATGTTTTGTAGTTTTGTTCTGTCATATTTATGGCACAAATACCTTTCAGAATTCACTTGACCTGTTTATCACATAGGAAAACTTTTATTAGATTCTCAACACCAAAAATACTTTTTCCTTTCTGATTCAGTCAGTTTTTAATGCTTGCCACAAAATCAATATGTAATCTTGAAGTCATACTGTTCCCATGTGCTGTAACCAGAAAGCAACATTCTGTGTACACTGATTCAGTAGTGAAAGGAGACATAGAACACTCGGTTCCAGACATCTCCATTTCTTCACTGGGTCTGATATGGCATGACTACTTACCATTCTGTGGTTTAGTTTATACATCCATAAGATGGAAACTGTACTTACTATGAAACTCAAGGAAATGAATTTGTCTGAGGAAGCGTATGTTCAATCTTTTCAGTGAACAATTTAACACCATCTTTGCTGTTTTCTTGCCAGATTAACAAGTAAAGAAACATGACTTTCCACCTTTTCCACAAAATCTACTGTTAAGTCATTTTAAACAATACACATAATTAATGTGAATTAGCTTTCATTATTATCTTCCGAATTGTACAGTCATCATAGTAAATTGATAGTTTAGACATCTTTGTTACATTTGCTTCTTATTTTTGCTATCCAGGTATATCAAGTAATTCCTGTATGAGTGCTAACTCATTGGAACAAACTCATTGCCACATGGTTTTAAGAATTCTTTTTTTCTTTTTTTTTTTTTTACATTAATTAGTAGTTGGCAGCTAAAAGGTCTTCTAAACTGCTTTTTATTTAATAGGGGAATATACTATTCTCCATTTAACTTAGTTCCTATTTACTCACAATAATTTTATACATTGTCATCTTTCATGTAATTTTCCTATTAAAACTTCTCAGTTCTTTGTGAAATGTTACACATACATAGTTAGATGTGCCATGTTTCTGGGAATGCAATACAATACAATTTCTAGCAGGAGCTTCTTTGTTTAGTTTCCTGGAAAAAAACCAAGAGATCTCTTATTAGGGTAGTTGTTGACTGAGACATTCAGCTTTGCTCCTACTTGACACCAGAAGTCCTTCACTAGCAACTGTAGCTCAAGAAGTAACAGTCCTAATTAAACCTGACAATTTATTGCAACTTGTCAGCTCCTCAGCTGTTCTGACCAACTACTTGTAAGGTCATTCCACAAACTGGATTATAAAAAGTAACCTGCTCCTCCACCTTTTTGTTGGGGTTAGTTTGGTTGGCTAAAGTGGGGATAGCGATTTCCAGTAGTGGGGCAGAGCAGACATCTGGAGAGAGCAGCCATGGGCCAACCTTGTCTGACTTACCATGCAGGGATACAGCTGGCAGCTACATATCCTGGTAGGATATGGACTCTCCACTAAACGGCCTGCTGTACCCTGGCTCAGCAATACAAGTTGCATCTTTGACTCTGCTAGTTGCTTCTGGAGAGAAACTAAACAAGACACTTTGTATGAGCAAACCAATTCCTTTGAATGAACCACTCAAAGTGACAGTTAGGTATGTGATTTGCCATTCTGTGTCTTTCACAAAAGGGCCTTGTGCATTACAGAAACTGGGTGCAGAATCTTAGCAGAATTTTACTGACAGTGAAGAAAAAGGAGAAATTGTTTTGCTAGGCTACTAAAAGCTGTGTTTATCAAAATACTAAGTTTAATTCAGACTGAAATCATTGTGTGGCCACAGTTTAAGAGCAGCTATTTATTTACATTTTTTTCCTGAGAGATAAACTCGACAAATTTCTATTCTTCTGGTAAGAGTGAAAATGTGTTAAAAAATATGTGTGCTATTGCAATAATCATACATTAGGTTACTGTTAAGGAATTTAGTTATAGCTGCCTCACTGTAAGGTCTGAAATATCTTCACATGGGGAAAATGTTCTTGTACTTAGGACTTGGCTACCATTCAAGGTTATGGTTTCTCTTCTTATTTCAATGTTGAATCATTCTAAGGCCACAGTAAACCTAAACAACATTTGTTGACAAATGGCAACAAATTAATATTTGTCTATCTATGTCATGGAATTGTTAAGAGAATGAACTAACTAAATAATCAGTGACAATGTAGCTAACCTGTTAAATACAGCACCAAGTGGAATGCATTGCACTAATTTAGTCCAGGATTGCCAAGATCTATGCATACTTTGTAGATATCCAAGTCACAGAAGTTGGCAAAAGATCAAGTAAGAACAGTAAAAGGCTTTGGCAGCTTGGATGTAAAGTGTTAGGGAATGTTGTGTGATATTTAGGAATGGCAGAAATTGAAAGATATTTTATCTGTGCCTGTTGATATCAAAGTTTAATTTGTTACCAGAGCATAAAATAAACTTTGAAGCAAGATCTAGCAGACTTGGGATGTAAAATTATGCTCCATGATCAGTGTTTGTGCATGTAAATAGAACTGCCAGAATGTGTAAAATTGTGAACAAACCACCCTCCCAGTGAGGTAAATAAATTCTGATTTTAAAGTAAATATTGGCCATTGGACAGTTCAGAGGAAACTCAGAATGTCACCCTAAATCCAGGTTGAAGTTCAGAGGTAGCCACTTGGATCACAGAGCAGAATATCAGGGGACAGAAGACAGGCACAGTGGAAGAGCGAGACTTGCTGTTTCATGTCTCCGGGTAACCAGTTTTCATTGCTGATAAGATGGTACTAAACACTCCTTGTTGTGTCTTCTGACTGTTCTGAGATACTCTTTGTCCTGTGAGAAAAAATTTACTAGGATCCATCCAGTGAGTATGGCAGCCAAGATCTAATTCTTAATACTTTTCATTGCTCTTTTCCCAGGATCCAGTTGGGATGAATCTTGGGTGTGCATGTAATACATAGCTAATCTGGTGCCTGTTTTGAGGGTGCATGTGAAACTGTGGCATGTTCTCAATCTAATTGAGAACACATGCCTGGAAATGATGAGTGAATAATATACAGTTTCTCATTGAATTTTTATTATGCTGAAGTGAGTTACTCACTGCCATCATTTACAAACCCGTTCAAAGTTACTGGATGTGGCAGAGGGAAGAAGCATTCAAGGACTTTCATTTAGGGGGGCTTCCAGAGGCAGAAGCCCCTGCTCAAGTTGTAAGTACAAGTGGGAGTCTCTTAGCAACCCACGTCTCATTTTTCCATGGGATGGTCAGGTAGCAGTCAGAAGAGGCAGCTCCTGGAAGGAAAGTGAGAGGAGAGCAGCCACAAGGCAGGCAGGCTGTGGCTGCAGCAACAGGGCACAGGGCCATGGCACCAGAGGGAGGTGAGCAGAGCAGAGTGATGGGGCTGCAGCAGCTCCTATTGACAGTCTGGTGAACATCAGGCAAAGAGGAGGTAACACTCTAGGTCCAAGGTGAATCCAGGCGTGATAGGTTTGTGTGTGGTGGGGTTTTGGTAGCAGGGAAGGGGCCCCAGAAGCGGCTCCTGTGAGAAGCTGCTGGAAGCTTCCCTGGCTCCAAGTTGGACCCACCTCTGCCCAAGGCTGAGCCAGTTGGTGATGGTGGTTGTGCCTCTGTGATAACGTTTAAGAAGGGAAACCTGGGAGAAGGAGGAGTGGGGGAAATACCTATGCAAACAGTGGTGTCGGTTGAAGAAAAAGAGGAGGAGGTACACTGGAGCAGAGACTGCCCCGCAGCCCATAGTGAGAGGTCAGGCTGTGCCCCTGCACCCATGGAGGTAACCAGTGGAGCAGATGCCCACCTGCAGCCCATGAAGGACCCCACGCTGGACCAGGTGGTTGCGCCTGAAGAAGGCCTCCGAAGGAAGCCTGCACTCCTGTATTTCATTGCTGGGAGGACTGCAACACATGAGAGGTACCCACACTTGAGCAGTTTCAGAAGAGCTGTAGCCCGTGGTAAGGACTCATGTCAGAGAGAGTTCATGAAGGACTGTCTCCTGTGGGGAGCAGGGGAAGAGTGTGAGCAGTCCTCCCCCTGAGGAGGAAGGACCGGCAGAGATAATGGGTGATGAACCAACCACAACCCCCATCCTCTGCCCCTCTGTGCTGCTTGGAGGGGAGGAGGTAGAGAAATCGGGAGAAAAGCTGAGCCTGGGAAGAAGGGAGGGGTGTGGGGAAGGTGCTTTTAAGATGTGGTTATATTTCTCACTGTCCTACTTTATTTGACTGGTAATTAGCATTGGTAGTGTTCAAATTAAATTGATGTTCTTTCTTCCCAAGTTGAGTTTCTTTTGCCTGTGAGCATAATTGGTGAGTGAGCCCTCCCTGCCTGTGTCTCAGTCTCTGAGTCTTTTGATATATTTTCTCCTCCCCATCCCACCAGGGTGAAGGAGTGTGTGAGAATCTGCTTGGTGTTCAATTGCTCAGCTGCCCTCTGGGCTTAAAGCATGACACCAGGAAATCCAAACAATGATTCAGGTACAGAGCTAGGGGCAAGCATACCTAAGATGTAGCTCAGACAGGGCCTGAAGGCCCAGCCACGAGGTTAAATGAAGACCCCAGTCAGAGGGTATAGGTGAAGGCCCTGGAAGAGGCTTTTCAGGGCAACCAAGGCCTATTTGTCACCTGTATGAACTTTCCTGATGATTCTGTGTAGGTCAGAGGGAGAAAGAAGGTGGGATATCAAGGTGAAGAGAAGCCAGCAGAAAGGTGAAGAAGTGATGAATGGCTATTTGGAGGGAAGATAATGGTCCTTTGAGCAGAATGTCTGTTGGAGAAGCAGATATTGCTTTCGGATGAAGAAATATTCCTACCTTTTATTTGCTTTTTTGTCCCTAGTGGGATACAGAGTGGTGTGAGCATCTTTTATTCAAAAATATCCCCTCAAGCCCTCTGGGTAGCACCAAAACATTCTGGCTCATGTAGTCCCAGATTTAATTGGTTTGACTTTGTGATTTGCTTTGTATTTGAACAGTACTTACTGTCATGAGGTAACTAACAAGAATATCTTGATGCTGTAATAAAACTGGTAATACTAATGAAACTCTGAATGTTCAACATCGTTTGGCCTAGAGTCTCTTAATTGATTTGGTTGTTGACTGAAGAGAAACATGAGGTTTTTTCCTATCTTACCTATTTTAAGCATCCACTTTTCAGGACAGAGACTAATTTATTGTACTTACATCTTGACATTCTGTGACCCAGATTTCTGTTACATCATCTATTCAGTTCAATAAAGTTACAAACGAATTGTATGAAGATTAGTCATTCAGTGTTCAGAGTGCTGCTCTCTCTCTCTTTTGGGTACTCTCTCAAAGTCATGACACCTAAGTTTTCTAAGTTTTTCTTCAACTGAGGCCACTGCTGTGCCTAATAATGGGGAAGTGATCACATCTTTATAGAGAAGCCTTTGTACTTCAACGTGGTGACAGCACCACACAGATATAAAAATCTTGTTAACTCCTCCAGGTGCCTTCCTTTTACAGTTTGACATAACAATACCCTCTAGTGGTAAAGTTTATTTATTTATAGCGTATTTGAAAGTGGCAGGGAAACGGCAGAACTTCCAAGATGGACAATTAGCTGGTGACTGTTATAGTGGAATATCATTATCACACAACACCTTTTTTCTCCATGAAAAATTTCCTTGACATTCTTCCAGTGTTATGGATGAGTTTATGGTAGCAAGTTTCAGTAGCAGACCAAATTTCCCATCAGTACATCTCCCTAGCAAATTGAAACATCTTTATTTTACAGCTCTAACATACTTATTTGTGTTCCTTTTTTTCTTTCCAAATATTTGAAGAATCTATTTTTGGTAGGCAACTGACAATTTCACTTTTCTTAGTACAAAATGCTTTTATATCCATGTTGTATTCTTACAGACTTCGATTAATCTTGCATAGCATTGTGTTCATGACTTGTTTCTTTTACACATTTTTTATTAGTTAGTTGTCCTTTAGGATGCTCCAGAGTGATTTTAGAGTTCAGTCCCACATTATACTTTGCAAATTACTACTTCCAGCTCCACAGGTTTTGTTTCACAACAGATGCAGAAACACTGTCTCACATGAACTTTTTAAGTTAAGAAAGCAACTAAATGTATCAACATACATATTACTGGGTGAGAAGTCCTAGGCGGGGAAACATCTGCTATATGTTTGATTTCTGGACATCTGGAGTAAGGATAATTTGTTACAAATTATCTGCACAGTGTAACTTGTTAATGCAATATCTATATGTATTGCTTCACTACAGTTAACAACTCTGTTCCACAACTTGTTTGCAGAAAATTGTGGAAGAGGTCTGTAAGCACCCTGTATCCATCACCTGAGGAGAAGGGAAGTGCAGGGTTATAAAAAGAAAGGAGCTAAACTATTTGTTTTCTTTGACAATTTTTAGCATCTCTGTCTGGCTGGAGAGAATTCTGCTGCTTGGAAGAAGGGAATTCAGCTTCCAGTGAGCTGGAAGGAAGGATGCTGCACTAAAAAGTTTGAGGTTGTTCTAATGGTTTTGGCTTTTCTTGAAGTGAAAGTAACAATGTGTCTAGAAACACTAAGGAAACTGACCATCAGCCTGTTTGCCTGTGTGGGCCCGAGGTGTTCTGAAGGGTTTAGGTGTGAACCTGAGGGTTTCAGTTTTCTGGGATTCTTGGACACAGCTAGTTTCCACCAGCAGTGGGAACTGGAGGAGCTTGGACAGAGACAAATTCAGTGAACAGACAGCTGAACTTCAGAATCCAAACCTCAAGAAAAAGTTTTATAAAAAACTAAATGGTAGCCCAGGGGGTATGTGTAGAAACCTGAAGTCCAAAAAGTCCCTGATTAGAGGCTGGAAGGTCCTACTGGCTGAGAGTTCAGGAGAGTAGTGCCTTACCAGGAAAGTGGTGAAGGGGTAATTGGGGGTGCTGCCATGCACTATCACAGGCCATACTTGTCAAGTCCCAGATCACAGCTAGTTCCCTGCAGGCAGACTTTTGTGTCTGCACAGTGTCTGACTGAAATCATTGCATAGCCTGAGGCAGTTTTTTGTTATAATAATAGCCACTGGACCCAGTGGATACAGGTTCCCTTTTGGCTTAATAAGGAGTAATATTTTATAGTCCTGTAGTATCAGCTAGGTAACAAAGAAAACTCTTACCAGTTTATCCTGGGTTTGGGGGTTTGTTGAAATTTTCCCCCTTGTTTTAGGTTAGTTTTAGCACCCATTTTATTACCTCTGTTTGCAGACTGATTTTTTTCAACCCAAGCATGCTCACAAATCCCACACTAGTATTTGAAAGCATTGGTTTTGTAACATCCTTATGTATAAGGGTTTGGGTTTATGTTCATGAGGATAATCACTAATATTTGTGTACAGCTGTCTGACTCAGTTTTGATCCTGTGCATCTGACAATGCTTGTCTTTTAAATTTATTATGTTCCAATAAATATTTTACCATAAATAACAGTCATAGACTTAAGTCATTACCCCAAGTATTAGCATCACAGCTTTCTTATTTTGCTGTGTTTCATTGTGACATATTGTTAACTGACTTCCTTTTAAAAAAAAAACAAAAAAAAATTTGGTTTATATTTCACACAGTCCTGCTGGTACTTGATATTATTTCATTGTGCTAGGGCTGCCCTTATGTTCATTCTAACAAGGTTGTGTTATGTTCCCTCGAATTTTTCTTCTCCTGAATTTCTAATTAGATCTTCTTTCAACTCTTGTTTTGGAAAGACTTATTTTGGAGTTTTTTGTTGGTTTGGGTTTCTTCGTTTTTAAAATAATGTTCCGACAACTGTTGCAGTCAGTTTAGGACCAATTCTCACAGTATTTCTTTGAGCTGTTTATTAGAATACCACATCACTCAGAAGATAGTAATTCGAATGTTGGCACGTTTCCCTTCTTTTCCCTTTGATCTATAAAATAACTGCTCTGTAAACTGACCTCTCAGGCAATTTCCTGTAAATAAAGCATGCCTTTCTCCCCAGAGACGTTTCTGCAAGTATCCGAAGGCTGAAGCTTCCTCGCCATGTGGAAGTGTTCCACACCTGAGTTTCCTCTGAAACTATGGCTGGAAGAGGTGACAACTATGTGGATGTGTAGCAGCAGGAAACATTTGGCTCACCCAGCAGTGTTTTGCCTATCACTTTGAGAAGTTTGTCTACTGTTAACAAGATCTCTCATCTTCTCAGTTTGGAAACTCTCACTCCCGGTGAGCCGTTGTTCAGATTCTGCAGGAGAGCTGTGTGGTCCTTTAATGACCGTGGGCACTGCACACACAGCAGTGTGTGTCTCTGTGTGTGTAGAGGGGGCTGTTTTCCTTTGCAGTTGGTTGTTTTCACTCGCTTCCAGGAAAAAGCGGAACTGGTACAGCCACTGCTTCCACTTCCAGATGCCTTACCATGCTAAGATGATTAGCTTTATATGCTTCAGCTTTGCATCCTCAGAATTAAATTAGGTGAGTTATTTCAGTGACGAATGTCAGGATAAATCCTATACTGACCTGTACTTTGTTGAATGGAGTTAATAATGGACTCACTGCTTGGTTTACACAACAATAGGACTACTTAGGATGCCTTTTCAGCACGGATTATTGCTCCAAATTTTTACAGAGTGAGTAGGAACACAACATACATTTATGCATCAAAATAAGAAAGATCTAATGTTTACAATCTGCAGGAGTGCTACAAAGGTGTACCACCATTTGAAAAAATAAGAAAAAAATATGTTAAAGGTTGACTACTTTACCGATCCTGCAGCCTTTACTTGTGCCTTTATTTTTATTCTCCGTCTTATGATTTGGAAGACTCAGATTAACACACACACACACACATATATATAATGGACAGCCTGAAGCCAAATTTTACTTTCTTCCTCACTGAGTCTGATGGATTGTCAAAGTTTGTGGTGGACTTTGTCCTGAAAAATTCTGAGTTTCACTTTCAATGAGGGATTCTCAACAGCTTCCAGGACTGGATCTGAACAGGGCTGAATGGTTTGCTAGCTAGCAAATAGGACCTTTCCTTTTGCAATGTTCCATTTGAAGTATAAGCAACACCATAACTCCATTAATGTAATGGTTACCTGATCCCTGCTGTTGCAACAATATCCTGAGTAAAATGGAAGAAAGAACCTGTATTTTACTATTTGTACAGTGAGTCTGGTATTATCAGTGTAAATCTGCAAAAGTAGAAAGAGACATGAGAAAGGCCAAAACAATAAAGACTGGGTTAATGTAGAAACTAAGACTCTAGCAACAAGTGTTCTCATTCATGGACAACTGACAGGGTTGCTCGGAGTTACTGTGAACATTTGTGTTTAGAGAGTGATTCAGTATCTAGTGGTAAATTGTAAAAGATTGGTGTTCCCTCCTGATGCTCAAGGATTTAACAGCTACACAGGAAAATTCCAGCCCACTTGATGACTATGGCAACTTGTTCTGCCACAGATCTATGCATAATCCTTACATGCCTGTTTTCACTGAGTATTAATTCAACTGACTGGCACACAGACACAGACAGACAAGAGTAGCCAGAATGTGAAGGTGCTACATGGTTCTATATTTATCTCTGTGTATTGCTTCAATTTATGGGACCATATTTCACAGTTAGCAGAGATGCCCTACACTGAGGTGATTTGTGTACAGTATTTTTGCAGCTACCTGTAGAGAATGTTTTTGAAGGGCTGTGTCTGGCATTAGGAAAAATAGAGAAGTGATAGAGCAGTTCAGCGTGCAAGTTGCAAGCCTGAACAAAATACTCAGTATGACTTTAATTTACATTCCCAGTGATGTAAGGGCCAAAAGTCCCAGTGAAAGTGAAATGGAACATGGACTGTGGGCAGCTCTCAAATAAGGGAGCTGTGGTTCAGCTTTAACATTGTGTGCAGTCATTCACATCTGTGTTGGAAGGAAATCTGGAAGGAAATCTGTGTTGGAAGGAAAACTGCTTCAGTAGGGAGCCCCACATGGAGAAGGTAAACTGGGTGGGTTCAACAGCTGCTAGGCAAGCACCAAAATGAAAGTCCCAGATCCTTTCGCAGAAAGGGTGGTCACATAATGAAGTGGGAACCCTTTCATCCATCCAGGCTTAGGAATCACAGCTTACAGGTTGTTAGCAAAATATTTGATTACATTTGAAAGTTGAGATCACTTAATACCTGTCAGAAAGAAGTGATCACAAGGGAGGTTTTTAAAATAAATCATCAGTGTTTGAATGCATGTAACTGAACACAGCTCTTGGAAGCATCCTCCTTGAGGCAACAACTGCCTTTACACTCAGAAAATATGTCTCTACATAAACTTTCATGACCTTTTTTTATTTCAGTAGAAGCAACCTCTTTGTACACCTCTGGTACTAGTGCCTATACTTTGCTCTCTCTTGCCCTGTAAGGCAATTTGTTGCCTTTCTTGCTTGCTCAGTTAGGATGTTCATGGCAGAGATTCTAGACTCTGCTGCCATCTGAACATGTAGAGGTGCCATGTCTCCAGCCACAAACCACGCCAATGTGGCAAGAAAGGGAGAGAGTTCTTCCTACACTAAGAGCAAGGCTGATGAGAGGACGCCTATCATCACAGGCCTGTGGTTTCAAATCAGATGAAATGGACTGATTATGAGAGACCCCTCAACCCCATTGTTGTCTTTTGTGAACACCTGCAGTAACAAATCTGCTACAAAGGAGACACCCAGTATGGATGGTGACCCCAATGGGAGGCATACTTGGATAGACTTGAAAAGCAGCTCTCTTGTCCAGAAGTGTCTTAAAGGGCACCTTCAGGGGCTCCCACCTCTTCTGAAGCACAGCAATGAAATTATCTGTGAGTTTTTAAAAGAAGTGTGACAGAGTAATGTTTTGATTCAATGCATGGACTGTGTGGCAATAAATCCTTTGGCTTTTAGGAACATACTTCATGTAGTAAGTGCGAGAAGAATAACAGCCTGCAGTGTCTTTGATGCATTGTCTTTCAAAGTCCCTCCCTCACCACAAACCACTCAGAATTCATTAACCCTTTCCTTCATTGAAAACCCGTTAACCTCTGAATGACATTTTCTCACCCTCATCCTTTAGCCAAGTGCAAATAGACTAATTAATCCACACATATTTCTATTACCATGCTTATCAAGATTGAATAAACTCTATAGAAGTCCAAAATTAAGAAGAAATGGTGCATTCTATCATGGATAGTAAAGATTCTACATTTTCACCTCCTCCATTGGGGCCAAAGATGTCTGCTGACAGAACAGCTATCTGGGGCTGTGCCATAGCTCTGCTCTTAGCTGAAACTTTAGCTTAATTTCTGACTCTTTATATAATGTTAACTATAGTTTCATTTCAGGGCTATAGCCCTGAATGAAACCAGAATGTAATTCTCAGTCAACTTTCAAAGACAGTGTAATTTATGACAGTAGTGAGACTGATATTGAATACAGTCAGAAAATGTCATAAATAGTAGCATTACTGAAAGTTAGATAGTTTTAAAAACAATTGGTAAATCCAGCAATATTTCTTGTACATGACATTTTACAGATTATTTGCATTGCTCCTTCTTTTCTAGCCCATGATTAAATCTGTCTGCTACCTGTAAAATCTGAATTAGTTTTCTTAAGGAGACAAGTTAAAGCTTTAAGGCAGCAATTAGGTAGGTATCTCTGGTTTTGATGATGGAAATCCTGCACAGACAGGATTTTGCTTTCAGTACCCCTGCTTAACAGCTTGGAACTTGCCGCAGCATCACTGTAGAAATAAATTACCAGCTAGCTAAAGAAACAGTGGATAACATATAGTCTCTCTTCAGTTCTAGCTTTTAACCTGATTTTGTCTTATTTTAAATAAACTAATCATAATATATTCCTTTTGAAATATTTGTGCTTCATAAGACATATTCTAATTGTGGTTCTTACCCATACTTTGGCTATATTAGCCCCACATAATACTAATTAATTCTGTACTCTGATAACTATTTTCTCTACTGCTGTGAAATGTACACTGTTGAATTTTTGTTATCAGCTCCTAAGACATGAGAAGCTTTGCTTTTAGAGTTATCAAAGAGAAAACCACACACAGAACCTTTAATGAATTAAATACTTATATTTGCTGCCTGTGGTTAGGATGCATATTCAGATCCCATTATAACTTATCTCTCAAAATTTTCACACAGAGGTCAGATAGTCTTAATCTTTTTGCCAAGGAATGAGGGAGGGAAGCATTGTACCCTCCTCCCTGCGTACCTGCCTGAAGATGCAGCAACCTTGATGGCATAACACTGGCAGTTCATTCAAAAATTTCAACAAAGGAGTTTTTTTTTAAATAGGCTGTAATTTTAAGATGTGAGTGGAATGTTTTGAAGAGAGAAAATAGCCTTCCCTCACCCTCTCACTCCCTCACTTGGATTTTCTCTCTGACTTAGCCAACAGCTATGCTTTTGTATGAAAGGCAAGGAACAGATGAGGTAAAGCAGGAAACTGGAACTCTGCGTCCAAGATTCACCTTTATATAACAAGTATGAATGACAGAAAATATATGCAGTATGAACCTGTACCAGAGGTTCCTGGGAACAGCAGTGGGCCAAGTTGTACTTTGCCTGTTTTCATGAGTAAACAGCCTTCCAGGTGACACAGACTGCAGCAACCAGAACAAAGTCAATTGTGGCCAAGCGCTATCTTTGTTAATACAGTTCATATATCACAAAAATTTCTTGCCATACATTTCAGTCAGAAACATTCTGTTATGCAGCACATTTTTACAATCCATTTGCCTAATGGAACTGCAATACTGTTATGAAATAGCCTAATGGGGTTGCATAGGAAATGGCAATGGTTAATGCTTTTTCAAAATATAACAGAAGAATATAACACATATGAATTCATCAAATCTGTAGGAGATATAGTTGTCAAGTTTCTAAGTTTTAAGTCTGATAGCGATTTTTGTCCTAGTACAATTCCTAAGAACCAAGTAGTTCCATCATATTTGTGAAGTGTTTCTTTATTCATATTATTCAAAAGCTAAACACTTTATTAATCCTTCTAGTGTCTGTGAGATGTTTGAAAGCATTGGAAGAAAAGATGTACTTAAGTGTCTGCAGGATTAGACATGATGAAGGTAGTCTTCAGTAATCTGTACAACTTTTCTTGTTTACTCTGTCAAAACAGAAAATACTTATTTAAATGTTTTAATCTGAAATTATCTTGTATGATTCTTTCCTTACAGGTTTCATGGTTTTAGCCTATTAAAACAAGAGCCAAACCCAAATACTTATCAGTATATCTTGCTTAAAACTTTCTCTTGGCTTCAGACTAATCTCTAATACATGCTGAATGAACATAACAAGATGTAACCGAAAGGAATACACATCTTACATATTCACCACTGCTTCAGGATCATACTCTGGAGCTCCTGAATGTAATACTCATCTCGTGACTTCAAGTTAGTAATAATTTTGAAATAAATGCTTTCCTTTGTCTACTGATTAGTAAGGAACAAGGAAGAGACTGATGTCCTCCCATTGGAATTGTTGTAATATTTTAGCTTAAGCCTTCTGACCTGATTTGTAAGTGTTGAAGTCAAGAAGGATTACAATTTTCTCATAACTGAAAAAAACAGTTCCCTACCAATAGCTCCTTTTGAGAGTCTTATCTTCAAGGTCAGGTAAAAATGTCACAGGATTAGAAATATGCTTTTTCTGTGAGATAGCTCAAGATGACCTTGCAGTATTCTCCCACACAAAAAAGTTTGGTTATTTCTTCTTAATGTAAACAATTTAGGCTTAGAAGAAAACAGCACAGCCTCCAGCAGCTTTAAAACTGATGGACGTTACTTAATTTTCAAGAATCTTTCACTTCTTTCTTTGATGAGTTTTAATAGCTAGTATCTTTGCAGTGTGCTGTTGCTCCAGAGCAGCTTTCTCTGCCTGTTACAGATTTTTTAGATTTTCATGTCTGTGAGCGATTTGCAAGATTCACTTTCTGTTTTCCTTAAGAAATCAAGGATGATACCTTCTGCAAATTAGTTCTCTGACATAGCATTGTTCTCATTATACTAGCTGTTAAGGGGACATTTCCTTTTTGCAGCAGTACACACGTGAAAGTAAGGTCTTCAGGGCATCTTTCTCTGTATCATGGACTGGCATTCCTAAGCTAACTCCTAATGAAATCAGGCTGTGCACGCTGATTCTTTTGCACTGTTCGCTTTTTTAAAATTATTTTTATTATTTTATCCAAGTGATCTTTCACCTTGCTGTCGTAGTTAAATGTCCTTCTGGCCTGACACAGTGACTACTTTTTGAGCATGAGGTTATTACATGTTCTTTTTAGAATGCATATAGAGAAATACAGTATGGTGTTTATTTCCACCAAATGCTAGGTGAAGTCAGTGGAAAAACCTACACAGATTACAGTGGGTTTTATCTGCGAGTGTTTTTCTCCCCAAAATACTTTGTCAACTGCCTCATCCTTACTATTCACACACACTCCTGTGTGGGCAAATTCTTATCATTCCCCTCTCCTGGTTTTCTAGAGTAAACTACAGAGAACAGAAGTGTCTTGTCCCACTGTGTCAGTCTCTAAAACATGGAGATGATCTGTGATGAAAAAAATATATTTAAATAGTACAAATCTCTCAGTAATGTGCTTCATATCTCCAGGCTGATGCTGAGCTTCAAAGGTTTTATAAATTCCTGTAACTATCTTGACTTGCACATCATAACTGAACTAGAAGAGTATAAGAAAAAGGGTCTTGCCTGTCAGCAGTGCAGTCATGCTTTAAAAAGGAAAATTGGAGCAGTTAGCCTTAAAGAGACACTGATTTTGAAATCCATTCGAGAAGAGATAAAATTATTTGCAAAGGTGTATTACTAACGCATAATTTCATTTGGTGAGGGAAACTATTTCATGCCAGGTTAGGCTTGTGCATTTTAGTTGTGGCTATGATAGTCTTTACATACCAGACTGTACCACACCACACCATATATTCTCTGTTCACACCGTTAAGGAGATAACTGCTAGAATGATAGCAAAAGCTGTAATGAGGTTTGCTGCAGTCCCCATTTTACAGCTCTTCAGTCTTCTATCAGTTTCTGAAGCTTTCATACATCACTATGAAAATTCATTTCCCTCAATCATCATTCTTTTGACAGACTCAGACTTCAGAGTATAGAATGTGTAAAAAGATGTTTCCTTTGCCACAAAATTACTGCAGTCCTTTTTTAAGGATTTTAAAATTGCTTATAATTGGGAGTGAAGTATCTTGCAGTAGAAAATGTGGTCTTTAGCTAGATAAATAATTCTGACAGAATTCTGTATTTCAGCTGTACTTATCCTAACTCAGGATACATGTGAGTCCACATTTTTGTTTGCACACTAATAATCAGAGGACACTTGCAAATAAGCCAACTGTTTCCGAGCAAAAAATAACTGACCTTTGTTCTAATCATTCTTGTACAACAATATCCAAGTCAGCTGCATAGTTGAGTGACGCATCATGGACAGTGCTGCAGGTTAGAGGTCTTCAGAACAAACATCTGAACTGTGAAGCAGAGGGAGACACCCAAAGGTGGTAGGTGGTAAGAATGTTCTAGGACACAGCAAATCCTACAGAGTGAAATGTTTTATCCACATAGTTTCATTTGCCTGTTAAGAGTCAAATCTTACATGGCTAGCAAAAAGTAAGGACTTCTTTGCCAACTTCAGATTAATCAGAACCACAAATTGAAGGAATTACTTAAAATAATGTAGTGGTGTGTTTCGCCAGTTATTAGGCCTAGCATAAAGGACACAGCCAGCATAAAGATGAACCAATAACCAAATTGTATTTGATACAAAAGGGTCAGTACATGGGTGAGTGCTGGGGGTACAAACAAGTCAGTCAGATTATACATAATCAACATCAATCCCACTGACCCCAACAACGACACCACACGACCAACAATGGGTGGAATAAATGGTGAGATGCAGTCTCCCATAGAAGGACCAGGAGACAACCGAGCCAACAGGCCAAAGACATAAGACCAAGGAAGCCACACACTGAATCTCTACACAGCCCGCCTTTACACAAGCCAGACCTGACTGGAGCCCAGTCCCAGGGAGGCGGGAGGTCCTTCCCCAACAGGGAACTCTGCACAGGGCACCCACCTCACAGACAGACACTGCCCCTGCCTGCAAGGGGTCCCAGCTTTTATCCCTCAGTGGGACACCTGACCTTGGGTTACTCAATGCGGGACACCCAGGGCTCATCTACCCAATGGCTCTGTCTGCCAGGCCGGCCGCACCCTGGAGGGAAGCCTGAAGGCAAACTCACCCCCCCTTTGTGAAGGGCTGTGGGAATCACCCATATGTCAACCTTAATTTGGGGCTTGGGGTTGAAACTCCAGCATTTCACTCGGCCCTTTGGCATATGGGTGGACCACAGCCCTCACACCATCTCCAAGTGTGACATCTTTGTCTTGTATTTGGCTACAGGCACTGCCACACTCATCTCAGCTGTTTCTTCATATCCTTCACTGCTGTGGTCCTTTTCACTGGAAGATCAGTGTGACTGTGGATCTGAAGCTGATGTCACCTGCTCAGCACAGTTCAGCGTCAACTTGTATTCCAGCCTGTACGCTGCCCATTCGGGTCAAATACATTTGTCACAGGAGTGATTTCATATTCCCGGCGGTGCCATGCAAGATTTAGAAGACAAAACCTTAGACCATCGTTATTCCCACAAATAACATTTATTTGAGGGAACATGTTGCCATTTTTTCTGCCCAGGCTTCACGATTAGGATGGTGTTATCTTTTCCTACAGCTATTACTCAGCTGGCTCAGGGGGGCCACTCGGCCCTTGGACCCATACTTTTGCCCCATTACTAAAGTTGGTGGATCCAAATCCTTTGTCTCCATGATCAGTAGTGACATGGGGTGGGTCCCCCTTCCTCACCACTGTTTTCAAAATTGGTAATATTGATAGCTGTGCTACTCTGTCATTGGGTTGAATAACTAAATCTTGTTCGCCATTATTCAGCAGGATTACTTTGATCTCTCCCTGGTAGTCTGCATCAATCACTCCTCCCATTACATGAACGCCTTTTAGGGCTAGGTTTGAGTGAGCAGTTATTAAGCCAAAGTGTCTTGGGGGAATTTGGATTCCTATGCTGGTGTTCATCACCCTTGTCTGGCCTCGATTTATCTCTACCAGTTCTAATGCATAAAGATCTAGCCCAGCAGCCTCAGGAGTGGCCTGGTAGGGGGCCATTGCACCTGGAACCATTTCCCAGTAGGTTAAAGTTTCAGTCACCATTAGAGGCTTTATTTGCAGATTGGACGTAGTCATACGCATCAAGGGTGTCTCCATCTCCCCGATGGCTCTGTTGTTGAGGGTGTGGAGTGCATCTGTGACGTTAGATCTCCATCGGGATAGGTTTCCCTTTCCCAGATTTTTTTAACTGCTCCTTTAAAAGCGTTCAATTAATCCTGCAGCCTGTGGATAGTATGGGATATGGAAGATCCACTGAACGTTATGCTGCTCTGCATATTGCTGTACAAATTTATTTTGGAAATGGGACCCGTTATCAGTTTGTATTTGTAAGGGGATGCCATAGTATAGGATTGTTGTATCTATGGTAGAGGTAGTACCATGGTGCGTGGCTTTTCCGGAAGGATAAGCAATCAAGTATCCTGAATATGTGTCAACTGCTGTGCAGATGTATTTGCACCCTCGGTCCTGGGGTAAAGGGCTGATATAGTCCATCTGCCAGATTTGTCCTGGCAATTTCCCTCTTCCCAATGCTCCTTCTACGATGTTTGGTACCAGGCACTTATGAGTATGCTGGCACACAGGGCATTGGGCAATTATTGTTTTGATCATATCCAGTGACATAACTATGCCACGCTCTTGGGTCCACTTATAAGTGGCCTTTTCCCTAAGATGGCCTGTTGAAGAATGGCTCGCAGAGCAAGGCCGTGGGTCTGTGCAGGAGCTGATTGCAGCCACCTGCGGTAAACAGAGGAGAAGACCCAGGGTACAGTTATGCTAACAAGGAAGGAGATTCAGGGCTCAGTTATGCTAACAAGGACTGTTATGATAACAAAGAGAGAAACTGAGGTACATAATGGCCTTGAGTGTAATGGAAAAACAGGATGGAAAAACAGCCTTGGGAAAGAAAGCAAGTCTGAGGAAGAAAGGTGTTTATGCATACCTGAAATATCACAAGGGGTTGGGATATTATAATGTAACCTTTTAGATGTATCCAATGGCTGAGATATTATAATGTAGCCTTTTAAATGTATCCAATAGATTTGTGAGTAGTGTATTGTAGAAAGTTTATATAAGGTGTGATTTATTTCAGTAAAATGGAAGCTTGCTCTATCATTCACATTGAATCGGCTGCTTGCTTCCTCCGTCCTCCGCAATGGCCACATTTCTGGTGTGCCCATTTTGCCAAGCCTTCATGGTCTCCTTCCTGAGGGAACTCCAGTCCAGCTTGGGAAACCTTTGCCCGGTTATCAGTGACAGAATTGTAAAGACACTCAAGTGAATTTATATTACTATGAGCATTTACATGGAATACTGTCACCTTGGTTCTTTAAACCAATTGCCAAATATCTTTCCATATTGCCTTTCCCCAGACCGTTTTAGAATAAATTTTCCAATCTTTGGCTACCCATGTTGGCAACCAAGTAGCCAATCCATTTGCCACTGACCAAGAATCGGTGTATAGGTGACATTCCCCTAAATCCTCTTGATTTAAAGCCATATATGCTGCATATAACTCAGCATATTGGCTACTTTCCCCTTCTCCTGCGGTCTCCAGAAATTTCCCTGAATGAGGATGATAAGCCACTGCCTTCCAAAACCTTTTCCCTCTCATATATTTAGCTGACCCACATGTAAACCCTGCGTGTTCCCTTTCAAGAGGGAGCAGCTGATCCAGGGTCTTCCCCCATCGCACAGGGGATTGCTGTTCAGCTATAGGATCAGGCTTTATCTCTTGATCCTGCATGGGGGCAGCCACTACTTGCTCACGGAGAGCAGCCACACCACCAGGTCCCACCTTTGCTCTGTCCTGGATGTACCATTTCTATTTAATAATGCTCAGTTCTTGCGCATGCCCTATTCAGGGAGCTTTTAACCCACTGCATAATAGGGATTTCGGGGCGCAGGGCCACCTCGTGGCCTATCGTGAGCTGGTCGGTTTCTACCAAGGCTCAATAAGAGGCTAACAGTTGTTTCTCAAAGGGTGTGTAATTATGCCCTGCCTCTGGGAACTTTCTTCCCCAAAATCCTAAGGGGACTCGTATCTTCCCTTGTTTCTGCCAGAGGCTCCAATTAGCATATGACCCATTTACAGATAGATTCAACTCTACTTCACCATCCCGCATGGGCCAGAAGTCCAAAGCCCTTTGAATAGCCTCTTTTGACAATTCAAAGGCAGCCTGCTGCTCATTTCCCCACTTGGATTCATGCTTTTTGCGAGTTACATTATAGAATGGGGCCAGAATTTGTCCTAAATGGGGAATATGTTGTCTCCAGAAACCAAAGAACCCGATAAATCTCTGTGCTTCCTTCTTATTCTGTGGTATAGCAAAGTCAAGAATCTTTTGCCAAGCTTTAGGTAGTCTTTCTCGATGACCACAGTTCCCATGTATTCCTAGGAATTTAACTGTCTGAGATAGCCCTTGGATCTTAGTAGGATTCATCTCCCAACCTTTCTGCCTCATATGGTTTAGTAGCACTTGGAGCATTTGTTGTAATTCACCCTTATTGGCCCCCTGAATCAGGATGTCATCAATATAATGGATCATTTGCATATGAGAAGGGAGCTGTACCTCATCCAGGTGCTCAGCCACTGTTCCATGGCAAATAGTCGGACTATGCACCCATCCTTGAGGGAACCTGAAAAAGCTGTACTGCCATCCTTGCCATGTAAATGCAAATTGATCCCAATGCTCTTCTGCAATCGGAATCATAAAATATGCATTGGCCAGGTCAGTAACAGCGTACCACGTGCCAAGATGCCTCTGAACTCTTTCTATTAAAGTGATCATGTCAGGTACAGCTGTCGCAAGAGGTGAGGTGCTCTTGTTCAGTTCTCTATAATCCACAGTCATTCTCCAGGATCCATCAGCCTTTTGACTGGCCAGATTTGGACTGTTCCACATTGTGGTACTCAGTTTTAAAACCCCTGCAGCCAGTAAATCTTTGATTGTTTGGGAAATTTCTTAATGAGCGCCTGGAATCCTGTACTGTTTCATGATTACTACTTTGGTTGCTGTTGGGATCTGAACCAGAGGCATCTTTATCTTCCCTACTAAAACTGCTCGGTTAGTGATACAACTCTTTACCCCAAATTGATAACGACCATCAAGAAGATTCAAAGTAAGTCTCGTTAGAATATCTATTCTGATTATATACTCCAGGATCGAAACAATCATGACTGTATATTGTTGTTTTGGAAGATTTCCAATTTTCATATCAATTTGGGTTTTACCGCTTCAATTTGTTTTCCACCCAGTCCTGTAATCATCACAGACTAACCTTTAAATTTCTTCGGATTTCCATAAATCAAGAAGGCCTCCGCTCTGGTATCTACTAAAGCCTTTACTATTTGAGAGGACTGGTTTTTCCAGAATATTTGTAGCTCCACATGGGGTCGATGGTCCTCCCACACCCAATGTACCGGAGTTTGCCAATATTTCAGTATGGATTACAGTACCTACTGTCTCTTGAGGGGTACAGGTCAGAATACTGCTGCCATTTGTGGTTCTTCCCCAGAACAACTGAACTGCTCCCGGAGGGCCCACCGTGAGCAAAGGCGGGATCCCGTTGAGGATCCAGAGTGGATGCTGTAGGCTGAACAGTTTCTGACCAGTGTGCTTGATAATTCTGCACTTTTCTATGGGGTTTCTGTAACCCTCTCTGTTTGTACAGCCTCCATAATTCACTGGTGTCAAGACCATCAATTTTAGCAAGAGGTACGCCATCTTTCAATAAAGCTTTAAACAACTGTCCTTGAGACAGCCGATGTCTGGTATTTTTACCACGTCGGGTGTCTCGGTTCTGTGTATACTCCCAGGGGCTCCACTGACGTCAGAATTCTCGATAGCCCTGATGCTCCCGAGGAGTCCATTCTCCAAGGTCACCTAGCTGATGCATTTTCTCGAGTACATCTCTAATGGGATTTCCTGTTTCACTCAGTAAGAGAGTTACAAGAACATTCTTATAAGCCGGTGGAGCAGTTCTAATGATTGCATTTCTCATAGGCACAGACAATCGAAGTTGCATCAATACATCCACATGGCCTACATGAATGGCCAGTTTCACTCCTTCCTTCGACTGGTGTATACCATCCCGCAGAGTATACCATGGCCGGTCAGAATCTGGCCAGGAATTCTCTATGGGGTATTTTGCCTTGGACCCCACAGCCGCTAAAGCCAAAAGATTAGTACTGTCATCATTAGTCCGAAACGCTTCCTGCATCAGAGGGTCTGAACTCAGAGTTACAAACTTTCTGCAGTCAAAATTATCCAGGCTAACCCCTGATACTCCCTGATCATATAAACGTACCATCCAGGCAAGCAGGGGCTCTCCTGGTCTCTGACTGAACCATGCAAGGATATCACTGATTTCTTGCTGTGTGAAATCTTTCATTGTAGGTCTATTTACTGGTGGCTCACCCTCAGAAAATTCCACCTTCCTCCTGATGACTGGTCTCACATCTGCAGAGTCATCTGAGGCACCAGCCGCATCGGACTCTGAAGGGAACCAGATATCATCATCCAAGTCATCAGGGTTACGGTGTACATCCACCTGTATAACCTCTCAGTGGACCTTCTTATGACTACATTGTCACCGTCTCTTCCCACGTTTACACTGGGCAACTTGTAGTGTATCCTTCTCGGGTACAGTTAGAGAAGTGTCTAGTTTATCAGTAAGTAGCTTGTTTACAGATTCTAATGTCATAATCTGAGCTTGCATAAGGGAGCATTCAGCCAGTAAGTGATCTTTTTGCTGGTGCTGTTTCTTTTTTGGTATTAACAGGATCCATCCCTGCCTCCCAAAGGTTACAGCATCCTGTGCCTTACTGGAGAATTTTTGAATGTTTTCTAATACATCCTGCAGTTCAGCCTCCGCCAAATGCTTCTCCCACTGTTCACATGGTCCCCCAAATTTAATCCATTCGAGGGCTTGTGAACTACACACAGGATCTTCCCAACCAGGAACTTCAGACGGAGCCATCCTTGTCACCAATTTTGTTTCGCCAGTTATTAGGCCTAGCATAAAGGACACAGCAAGCATGAAGATGAACCAATAACCAAATTGTATTTGATACAAAAGGGTCAGTACATGGGTGAGCGCTGGGGGTACAAATAAGTCAGTCAGATTATACCTAATCAACATCAATCCCACTGACCCCAACAATGACACCGCACGACCAGCAATGGGTGAGATAAATGGTGAGATGCAGTCTCCCATAGAAGGGACGGGAGACAACCAAGTCAACAAGCCAAATACATAAGACCAAGGAAGCCACACACTGAATCTCTACACAGCCTGCGTTTACAAAAGCCAGACCTGACTGGAGCCCAGTCCCAGGGAGGCGGGAGGTCCTTCCCCTGTGGGAATCACCCATATGTCAATCTTATTTTGGGGCTTGGGGTTGAAACCCCAGCATTTCACGGTGTTAGTGTTAAAGGGGTGTGAATTCACACTATACTCTCTGTTCTGCACAAGGATCCATGCATGGCCAGCTTTATATATCCATCTTCTATTTTTTGTTTCCTACAGTTATGGAACAAAATTTAACTGTGTTTCTCTAGGGGTAACTGGTTGGTTTTCTTTGTTTAGATTTTGGTGTGGTTTTTTTACTGTGAACAAAGTTGCAGAATTCGTATGGCTTAACTTCAAAGAGAAAGATTTCTCTTGTTACATTTCCTATTCTGGTTCATAGCAGTACCAGCACAGCTGAGACAGCAGGACAGAGAAGAAAATGTGGGAGGGGCTGGAACCGCTTCAGCTGGCAATGGAGGTTTTTTTCTGCTTGTAGTTTGCCTGTTCATCTTAAACACGGAGGAGTGGGGAGCTTAGCTAACAAGATCACAGGGTGCAGCCCTGGCACATGAGAACATTGACACAATCCCTAAAAAGTGTCCCATTCTTTTGTTTTATTTGCTTGTGCAGATCACAGCACCCCAGATCATGTTCTCCTGGAGATCTCCAGAAATCTACAGGTCTCTCTGAGCCCGTAAGTATTCTTTCCATGCCAGAAAGGTCCTCATAATGCTCTGAGTAACACCACAAGAGCACCTGACGGTGGTGCTTTGTGCCTTCTTCTCTAAGCTACCTCATATTTTCACCTCTACCCCATGTGATGAATAACTAAGGGCTGCCAGAGGCTGTGTTTGCCTGTGTGTAAAACAGGTTACTCCCCTTTGTGAGAGCATTAAACTGTTGTGTTGGGGATGCACACGCAGAGCAATGGAGATCACAGATAGTAAAAAGTAGCTGATAATGATACGCACTGGGATTAGTTTGGCTATGCTTTGACATGCTTAACCAGAACTAAGTTAATATAGGGGCTGGGGAGACACTGTAGCTCTGTGTAATACATTCAAAGGTTCCCTTCCACACAGAAACATTTATTTTGAAAAGTCAAAATTGAAGCTGCATTAAATGAAGAAAAAAATAATCTAGATGTTTCATTGAGGAAGGGTGAATAATTTTGAGACATCTGATAAAATTCAACCTCAGTAAACCAGTTTTACAGTAAACTAGTTAAACTGAAGTGATCATGGAGATACATATTAAAGCTGTCTTCCCATGGATCTGGTCTATGTTATTTATAATCTACACTGTAAGAGATTTTTGTTTATTAGACATATAAATGCAAAATACAGTGCTCTTCCCTCTGCTCCAAAGGAACTGGGTCATTACATTTTTTGGCAAATCTAATTGCATGAAATATTCCTCACACAATACTCACAATTAATGTTTCCAAAAGAACAGCTAAACTATAAGAGGAGAGCTGATACTAATATACATTTGATTAAATATAATCAGTGACTATAAAAGAGGGTCCTCATGTAAGGGAGCTCAAAACATATTTAAGCTGACAGATTCCTTCCTCCTCTATTCTGAAAGAACATTCAGATCTGTCAATGATATTGAAATACCCTGGACTTTTCCAGGAAATGTTGGAGTATGGTGTATAGGCAAAAGAGAGAGAAAGGAGAATCTCAGAGAACACACAGTTGACTAATGGTGGTGCAAAATGTGAAAAAAATACAGGGCCACAAGCAAGGGAACAGAGATCAGTTATTTGAGCCATCAGTAGGGCAAGATTTCAAACATACTTTTTTTAAAAATGCAACTGTGATTAAATAGGATCTTCACTGTAGGAGCTTCTCTAAGGTAAAACAATTGGAAAGATGCAAATGGTTGATATGGAACTAGTCTCCTGCCTGTACTTACATCACTACTAAGAAATCCTAAAAAGAAATACTAAAATGAATCCAAATAAACTCTTTGGTAATAAAATAAATGTGCTAGTAGGTAACTTACTGCAACTTTCCACTTTGTTTTTTTCCCTTTTGGTAACAGACATAAAGCTTTACAATATGCAGTACAAGTCTTTAACATTTTAGATACTATGAGCTGAAAATGCAGTCTTGCTGTGTTAAACAGCTAGGTGATGTAGCAAATAATGCTGTCTACAGAAATAGATGTTCCACAGAAGATGCTCCAGAGGTAGACCTTTGGCTGTTTAAAACACTGATAGAAGAATGTATTGCATTTTGCCAGTTCTAAAAAAACCCTGTAATTTTCTATAATTCAGTTAGAAGTCCCAAAACCGAACTAACAAGAGTTGTGCCAGTCAATTAATTTCTCCATTGCCTGCTGCTGAATCCTCTCTCCCAAAACTGCTGTGGAGGGGCTCACGGAGCTCACTGAAAAGCACCTGGAACATCCCCAGAGTAGCTTTTGTGCTGAAGGGACTGAATACATTTCCATGTCCTCCAGAGCAGCTGTAAGCCTGCACTATACACTCAGTGTGTTTGGTGTAATGTCTCCTAAACAGAGGAGAAATATTTCCAACTGAATGAGCCTATGTAAGTTTACACCATGAGAAAAAACCATCTCTTACATGGAAAAGAAATTAAGTAACTGAATTCCCTCTTCCTTCCTGAAAAAAGCACACTCCCAAGACAGTTGATTCAATGGCAAGGTGAGAGGAAGATTTCTGTGGGAGCAACAGTGTCCAAAATACAGTCAAAATCTACTATTCCAAAGAGACACATACATAAACAGTGTGAGATAGTGAATAAACATTTCTTGTAACATTTAATGGAACTGAGGCAGGGGAAGCATGTGGGGGACTTATGAAATGCACTACTCAAACACACAGGACAGGGCCAGTACCCTGGAGGCTGGAAGAGCAGAAGCAAGTTTTTTGGGCTTGTCAGACAGAGGACACACAGTGACTTCAGAGCCAGTCGCTGACCTGGAAGATTTTCTCACTGTCTTGAGGACACTCAGGGCCCAGCAGCGTCTCTCACTAGAACCATTCTTGCTACCTCCTTCTGAAAGGCTGCATTTTCCTCATCACCTTCCTCAGGTGAACCCAGGTCAGGCACGAGTGAAGGCTGGTGAGTGAGAAACAGCTGGCAGAGCAGGGTACTCGCAGAGACCCCAAAGGCTGGGGGAGCAGGGACAGCCAGGAAGGTGTTGCTGCAATGCCACAGCAGCGCTTGCGTAACTTAAAAGGCTGTCGGGGAAAAGACGTGACCCTACAAAGATAAAGAAGTCACTTTCGAGACAGGAGGGCATAGCATGTTCTCCCGGGAGCTGCCGTGGGGGTCAGGAGCTCCCTCTGCTCCAGGGTGAATGCTGCACCGTCAGAGGGGAGGGCAGTTTGGGGGGTTGCCTGCCCCACCGCAGGATTGCGGACACAAACGCGGGGTGCTCTGCCCGTGCTAAACCTGTGCTCCCCTGCTGCTTGGCACCCGAGTGAGGGGGAGCTGTGGGGCTAATGCGCAGGCATCAGCAAAACTGCAGAAAGCTACGCGCGAACCTTCCAGCTTCTGTAGCGCCTGTTCAAATGTCCTCCGCTCCCCACGCTAAAAAAGCTCCCGGGAGGTAAACTGCCCCTCCCGCTATAAAAAAAGCCCCATCGCTCCATTTCCCCTATCAAATACTGGAGAGAAAAAATCCCCTTGAGGGGAAGAAGGCTGAACGTGATGCCTGGGGGCTTCCCCTGCAGGTACTTCTGTGCCTGGCTGAAGACAGCAGCTCCCTGCACAGGCACCATGGCTCACTGACAGGGAGCTCATTGCAGGCACGAGGATTACGATCCTGGCACGGAGCTGTCACAGTCAAGCCCTGCGTCCCTCCTTGCTTGGGCTGAGTGGCTGGAGAGAGGCTGACGGAGCGTCCTGCCTGAAGAAGATCTTCTCAGCAAAGCGCGTTTGCTTCCATCTGTGCAGGGTGCCAACCCTGGGAAAGAAAGCGCCACGGAGGGTGTTCCAGCTGGAAAGGGTTCAGACAGCCCTTGGCCCCTTCGGCTCGGTCACGCGTCGTTCCTACAGGAGCCTGCAGCTCTGTGACAATGGCAACTGCAGTGACAGTAGAACCACCACCGTCACTGCACCAACACACAAGGACCAGCGCATCTGCTTGAGTGGCTCAACTGCATTTCTGTTGGTCAGTAAAACCGTCCGTGCCAATTCTTACAGTGGGTTCAGCCCCACCGAGCAATTTACCCCTCTGGCATCAATCAGCTCACTGGGCAATTGAATCCCTCTCAGGGTGTTGCGCAGGATCTCTGCGTGAAAGCTGAAGCGGGGAACGATGGGCCAAAGCGGGGAGCTGACAGAAGATCTGCCAACCGACAGGACGACCTGCTGACTGGATGAGGGAAAGGCTGCGGATGTAATTTACCTTGACTTTAGCAAGGCCTTTGACACAGTTTCCCACAGCATTCTCCTGGCAAAAATGACTGCTTGAGGTTTGGACAGTCGCACACCTTGCTGGGTAAAAAACTGTCTGGACAACTGGGCCCAGAGAGTTGTGGTGAATGGAGTTAAATCCAGGTGGCAGCCGGTCACGAGTGGTGTCCCCCAGGGCTGGGTGTTGGGGCCACTCCTGTTTAACATCTTTATTGATGATCCAGACGAGGGGATCGAGTGCACCCTCAGTCAGTTTGCAGGTGACACCCAGTTGGGTGGGAGTGTTGATCTGCTCGAGGGTAGGGAGCTCTGCAGAGAGACCTGGACAGGCTGGAGCCATGGGCTGAGCCCAACTGGGGGAGTTTCACTAAGGGCAAATGCCGGGGGCTGCCCTTGGGCCACAACAACCCCCAGCAGCGCTACAGGCTTGGGGAGGAGTGGCTGGAGAGCTGCCAGTCAGAGAGGGACCTGGGGGGGTTGATTGACAGCCGGCTGAACAGGAGCCAGCAGTGTGCCCAGGGGGCCAAGAAGGCCAATGGCATCCTGGCTTGTGTCAGCACTAGCGTGGCCAGCAGGGACAGGGAAGGGATCTGACCCCTGTACTCGGCACTGGTGAGGCTGCACCTCGATGTCTGGGTTCAGTTTTGGGCCCCTCACTCCAAAAAGGACATTGAATGACTCGAGCGTGTCCAGAGAAGGGCAACGGAGCTGGTGCAGGGTCTGGAGCACAGGTCTGCTGGGGAGCGGCTGAGGGAACTGGGGGGGTTTAGTCTGGAGAAGAGGAGGCTGAGGGGAGACCTCATCGCCCTCTACAGCTCCCTGAAAGGAGGGTGCAGAGAGCTGGGGATGAGCCTCTATAGCCTAGTAGAAAGCAAAGGACAAGAGGGAATGGCCTTAAGTTGCGCCAGGAAAAGTTCAGACTAGATATTAGGAAGCATTTCTTTCCAGAAGGGGTTGTTAGGTGTTGGAATGGGCTGCCCAGGGAGGTGGTGGAGTCCCCATCCCTGGAGGTGTTCAAGAGCAGGGTCGATCTAGAGCTTAAGGATATGCTGTAGGTGGGAACTGTGCTAGGCGAACGGTTGGACTAGATGATCTCCAGGGTCCTTTCCAACCTAGATGATTCTGTGATTCTGTGTGAACTGCAGGGGCAGCACGGCAAGGGCAGGAGGAGGTCAGAGCCACAGAGGGAGGGGGAGATGATGCAGGAAGAGTTACATGCAGATGTGTGGTGCAGGATGTGGAGGCGAGGGCCGACCTCAGGTACCGTGAAGTAAGAGAGGGACGAGGGGAGGAGGTGAAGGAGGGGACTGGTATGGTTGGGTGAGCAGAACACAGATGATCCTGCCACAGGCATTGTGATCAACTGTGGAGGCAGAAGGTGAGATGGAGGCAAAGCTCCAGTGTTTCAAGCAGGACTGGGAACGGAGTTCAGCTTGAAGCAACATTTTGCACATCCAGCAGGGAACCCAGGGATGCTTGTTGGAAAGCACTTGACTCCACAGAAGATGATAAATGAGCAACTAGACACATTCAAAGACCAACAGGCTTGAACAGCATCTTTGAAAATAAAATTCATCCTGTGTTACAGGCGAATGTTGTTCCTGAGAGTTACTTTACTGCTTTGTTTTTCAAGATTAAAAGGCTTCATATTTGGGAAAAGGGTGTAGTCCAACACCTCAACACCCTGCGAGATCCTCAAGATGAGATATTCAGTTTTGCTCCTATTAGTTGTTTCCCAGCATGCCATTCTGAGTAAGGCCAGCAACAAAGTCCTCATTTTGTGTAGGTGTAGGCCTAGGACCTGAATAATAATCCCTGACACAAAGCTGACCTCCAGATGAACCTCACAACCAAATATTACCAAATAGCAGATACCAAATTAGTATCTGCTAATTAGTAAAATCTGTATTACCATTAGTTTATTATTAGTATCTGAACATTAAAGAAATACATATGCTCACTAGCTGAAGATGTAGCTTAGAGAAAATATAATCAGTAGTGAGGACAAAATGCTGACAGAATGTATGCAACTTCCCTTGTTTAGCCTTGTTCAAGGCTGAGAACCCAAGTGTTCGGCCTTATTAGAAACCCTCTTGGTTCTCCTCCCCAGGCCCTGGCCAGGCTTTAGGTGGAACCCAACAGGAGGATGAAACCAGATGTTTCCACTCAAAGAAAAGTGCAAATCATTTTGACCTGTTGATTTTTGGTATGTAAGTCTGGACCCACTCACAGCGACTTTGGAAGCCTCACCTACAGCTTCCACTGCGTAGGAATTTCCCCCTTGCCGGGACAGGCTCTCCCAACCCTTGCTGTGACCGGGGCTGCCCAGCCACTGCGGGTCTGCAAGATGGTAACGTATGCAAGTGGTGATGGATCTTTCCTAATCACTATTCTCCCCATCATGTAGTGATAATTAGGTGCATTATCTTGCTTATTCTTATTTTCTATAATTAACTGTATGTAGTAATAATTAAGTGTACTATTCTGTATTTTTCTTATTTCTTACTTTCTGGATTACTTGGTTATATCCTTTAATTATTAACAGTAAAATATGCCTACTCTTTTCACTCTGGTGTCTAAGTTTAATTGACATCATCAATCAGCAAAACAGTAGGACCCTATCTAATCTCAGGCTGGCTTATGACCCAGCCACCCCTGCTCTCCTCACATCTGGGGTGTCCTCCTCCCCCACCATACCCACCTGTACCTGGGGCTGCCCCAGTCTGCCGCCATCCCGCTGGGACAGCAGCGGCACATGCACCAGTTCACAGGAAATAGTGTGAGACACTTTCTCCATGTTCTTAGCTGTGGGATCTGGTAGCATCATCCCTTCAGACTGTACCTCCCCAAAGGTTCTGTCTCTAGCACTCGCCATTCAGTCGTCTACCTCAAATCCAGGCCAGAACAAGTCACAGCTGACAGTTGCTTTCTCCAGATCTAATACCCAAAGCAGTCTTGAGGCATTATTTGCTCTTTTTTTTCCTTTGTTTCTGCTTCATAGAGAGGCAGAGCATACACACTTCATTGTATTGCAGGAGCCAGTAGTATGCGTGCATTATGGCACCATCAGTTCAGACATTCCGTCTCCTCCAGAGGACTCTGGTTTCCAGTGCTGGATCTTCTTTCCTTCCTATTCCACCTGCAGCTTTTGCCTCCAGGTCCCGCTGCACGCCAGTGCTCCTGCTCTCCTTCAGCCGGAAGGACTGTGCAGGCTGACAGTGCTCTGGAGGCAGCAGGTCAGCAGTCAGGAACAGAGCGGTTACCAACCCAGACACCAAGATGGGGGTGAGAAGCAGACCCTGCCATGGAGACCAAAACCTTTGGTCAGGGTGCCCTGGGATGAGCAGCACTGGCAGCAGGGGTGGAGAAAGCAGTTAGGGCTGCACAGCGGGCACACGGACCATGCAGGGAGCCCTGGGCTGACAGCCATGCTGGTGGCTGAGCCGAGCACAGCTTGCTGCCCGGTGAGGATGAGCATGCTGCTGAGCGCAGCCCAGTGTGGGTGTGCTGGACTGGGAAGAGCCACACAGCCCAACAGTGCTGCCTGCTCCCGCTGGGGCAGCCCTCACCCCTGCTGCCATGCTGCCCAACACAGGTAGGCCACATCCTCCCGCTGCACACCCAGCCCCTCGTGCGTGGTGAGAGAGGAGCCTGCCTTCATTTTTTTTCAAGATCCCTGAGACTGCAGGGCACAGTGGTGAATCTGACATCTTCTATCTTATTACCAGAATTCAACTGCGATGGAAGCAATAAAGATGCAACCTTCACAGTACAGGTCATAAGCAAATTTAGACAAGCACATGCTTTAAAAACTTGTAAATACTGGGCTGCTAAGTGAATTAAGAAATAAATCCTAAGTTATGCAAGCTTCTCGGCTTGCTTAGAAGAGTAAAATGTTCTAGATACTGGTAAGTTCTTTTGGGGGTACTGAATAAATATTTAAAGAGGTGGGTGCATCTGGCTTTGCAGAGGCTGTCACACGAAGTTGTATTTGTACACAGAGTGGGGACATGCATGCTTATACTGGTGAGCTTCAGCCTTTACCAGCCAAAGGAAAGGAAGGGGAAGTGGCTGGCTGCAGTGATATATTTAATCCTCATAATGCTACGCGAAGGTACTGTGGAAGGCAGCACCTTGCCTGTAGCAGTCAGGGACAGAGGAGTGTGCATACCTTTGCACAAAACGAAAACTTGTGCACTTGTGCATCACTCATTTCTGCATAGCCTAACTCAGTGCAGTATAGAGGTATGAGAACTAGTGTAGGTAATAAACTCAGGAAAGCCAAAAAAACCCAATTAATGAGATATTAATTTACCAAGGGTAATTAGGGCTCTGCTAACCTGCCCACACTGCCTCCAAATCTAAACCAGCTCAGGTATCCCTACATGGCACTTCTATCAAAGAAACAGATCTGTAGGGTGACAATTGCTCCCCTCATCTTTTTTATGGGACACGTGTGCAAGCAGCTATGTGGGAAAAAACTCACTTCAGGTGTCCTGCATTGAACCAGAGGAACAGAAGTAAAGAAAACACCTGCAAACTCCTACATGTATTCTTGAAAAGGAATTCATTTAATCACAGATGAATACCTTCTATTAATCAGACAGTTATTTCTTCTCTAAAAATCTCCCATTTTATCCATACTTATTATATTGCATCAGAGAAAAATCACGACTACCATTTTAAATCAGCATCATTTATATAAGAAAGGCCACTGTTTTGCTAGTAAAAGTTTCTCCTCAAAGTTTAGAGTTAAGCTGTGTCAGCATCTTCTCGAGCTTTATTGCTAGTGTCATGTTACCTTTAATCCTTAATTTCCCTGACATGAAGGCCAGGGTTGGCTTCAGTTTACCTAAAAAGAAAAACGGAACCATCAGAACATGAAAAGGAATTGGAGAGAGCCTGTACACAGGAAAATATAATGCCACTGCAGTGAGACCTAGCAGCTATATTGCTACCAAGTTTTGCTATTCAGATGTGCAGAACAGAAGTCCAGCAGCTTGACAGGATTCTTTCTGAAGCTACACTCACCGATAGGATTTCAATACCTACTAAATAAAAGCAGTGTAAGCTCTAGTGCTCTCCCTGTTCACGGAAAAGTTCAGAAAAACCCAAGGAGTTCTAGCCTACACTCCCACTTGAGCCACACAATGCCAAAAGCTCCTCCATCCCAGGATCACAAAGCGAGGAGGCTGTCTATCTGACCACCAGCAGCACGTTTTCTGGGCACCAGCACCTGTGATTGTCCTGGCGAATGCCTCTGTCACTCACCTGTGAACATCTTCACAAAGTCGGCACTCGACATGCTCATAACCACATCAGCCGCCACAGAAGGCTTCCCAAAACCAGCGCTCCCACCCTTGGTTTTCAGGTCAATATACCAAGTGCCTCCTTCGTCACCTGAATGGACAGTGAGCAGAGGTGACAAGGCAGCAAAGAGCACAGCGCTCTCCCTATTCCCCTGCTCAGGTGGCCACTGCTGGGTCTGTCTGGAGCAGTTATGTGGCACTACACACGCTGGTGGTGCTCTGCAGGAGGTTACCACTTGCCCCATGTTCTGCTGGCAGGCAAAGCCAGCCTCTGGCAGACGCCTCGTAGCACCAGGTGTCAGGGACACGGGCAGAAGGGCCCAAAGGAGAGCTATGCTGACAGGGCTCGTGGCAGCTGGCACTTTTAACGTGTCCCTGCGAGCCTGCCTGCCTGGCACTAACCCTGTGCTAACCCTGGGCCGTAGGGCCGGCGCGCTGGCAAAGCCTGCCCGCGTAGGCCAGCAGTGGCAGCACCCACCTGCATGTGCTGAAGCTGGTCCTGAGAAGGAGCATCACACAGGACGGAACAAAGGGTGCTCTGTTTTGGGATCAGCTTGGAAAGGTGGGTGTTTTTCTTGGAAAACATCGAGCACCTTTTGCTAGTGAGTGTGTGAAGCTTTTACAAGTGATGGTCTTACCAGATAATTCAAACTGAAAGACACCCTGAGTAGTTCTCACATACTCTTCACTCATGGCTCCCTGAATAACTCTGAATGTTTCTGCAACAGGACTCAATGACTTGGCTGGAGCAGATTCTAGTCCTTCATGCTGAGAGCTGCTTAATTTCTTCTCCTCTTTGAATGTTTGGGAAGCACCTACAAGAAAGATTATTTTTATCTTTCAACTACAGAACACTTTAAAATTGCATTTAGAAACATGCATACAGAACTCTGTTTGAAAAGATTTATGCTTCACAGTACGGAAAATTATTATATTCCCATTTCAGTATTAATACCAATAAAAGATGTTTTTTGCACCCGGGAATCCAAACAGGTGTACACCACTAAAGGTAATTCTGCAATATACTTCACTTCCTAATACAACAAAAAATAAAAGTGAAATTAAAACCACAGAAAAATTCTAATTCTGGGCATTCCCAGTTCATTATGAATGATTACACAGCACATTGTTTTCTAATGCAATCTATACAGTCCTGACAACACTCACATAAAACAGATCAGGGTCTTGAATAAACAACACTTTCACCTCAAAATACTTCTGTCTTGTCTATCTTGCTAAGAACATGGATATTTTCATTACTTTTTCTGCAAAGGCTTCTAAGCTGTAAACCAATTCACTGCTTTAATCAGCATTTTATTACACTGCAGTGAACATGTACATCTAGCAATGAAGTACCGCACTTGCAATTTACAAGGCTGATCAGGTTGAACAGCCTCTAAAAATGTTGTAGGAAGTCTCCTAGGTGTCTTAAGTACCAAAAATTAGTTAGGACTCTTCTGTGAGTCCCTACTAAATAACCAGTGTTGTGAGGCCCAGGGAACTAACACCGTCCGTTCCTGGCAGAACAGTCCTGGTGTGATTGCTCAAATGGCATTTTCAAAGGAAGGGCACTCTGCTCAACCTGTGTCTCCTCTGCTCTTCTCTTTTGGTGCTCCCATGAAACCTGCTCGGCATTCTCAGTTGTCCTCCAACTTGATATACAATAATTGTGAAAAATCAAACCTGATGCTTTTCTAAAAATATAAATTTCTCCAGTTCATCTAAGAGATATTTACGGTGTAATTTGTGCAAGTTTCATCTGAGAATCAATGGAGGCGCTACCTTGCGTTCTTATGTATGAATTCACCAATGCAAATTAAATTCCTGCAAAATGTGCTCTTTGCTATTTAATTTCTTTTTCCAGCAGTATTTACCTGTGACCTTTATACTACCACAATTCAGATGGTTAAAAAAGAATTCTGCAAAATAAAGCACTGATTTTATACCATGAAAGTCCTACAGATGGGAACATTCTTTCCCTAGCTTTAAGCACAGACACTTCCATAAATCATACCCTCCAAATGAGAAAAACGGTTTTGCCAATTATCTTGAGTGGCATCTGAACTCTCAGAGAAAAGAAAAAAAACACTTGAAATAGAGAGGGTGTTCATTATCATCAGAAATTTTCAACTTCTACACACAGCGTTGTCCATACCATATTGTTCTTGTTTCCTGTCTGTCACATCAGTTTCAGCATCCAAGAAGAAGTCAGGCATCAGGGGGTGACCTAAAAGGGAGAAAAAACATGATAGTAAATCCAAGTAAACCTGGACAGCACAAACAGTAAAACAATTTCTATGAAATTACAGCCAAGTTTGTAAGTAAATAAACTATAATTTGAAGGAAAGACATAGCAAGAAATAACATGTTCAGAGTTTGGTTCATTTAAAATCTGACCTAGAAGCCTCTTAAGGTTTCTGAAGAAAAAAAAAAATAATCTCACTAGCCGGTAAATAGTAATATATGCATCTACAGTGCAGGTATATTTTCTTTTCATTAAAGTATTTTTTTTAATCTAACAGGCACTTGACAATTACAACCTCAGTGGACTTGATGCATGTGCTTTCCAGGAAGGCATGTTCTGCAAGCTGAGGGAAAGCAACTTTTTACAAACTAATTTAAGAGCCCCTTGAAACAGAACAATATTAATATTCTCCATACTGCTTCCCCTCCTTCCTCAACTTATTTCTCACCTTAAAGATCTGCTTTACCTGGTGCAATTGCATAAACATCAAAATCCTTAACTCCTTCTTCTCTCAGTAGAACTTCATCAATAATGAAGTTTCCAGTGAAACTTTTTGGTTTTGTTAAAATGCAATATGCAGCATCTGCAAGGATGTCTGTCTTCCTGCACTGTTTCTCTATTCCATGTCCTCCAAGCATATCCATTGCAGCTGTATGTATGGCTATAATATTTGGAGAGTAAGAAAACAAAGCTTTAATACTGGTGACGTGAAATTCCCATTTCTCTGGCAAGCACACAAACTTTGCTTTCCTTTCATGAAAAAGGAAGACAAAGATGTGAAATACTAATAACCAACAAATATCTACAAGCACTAGTGGAATAATGGACAGGACTTTATATTTACATCCCCCTATCAGTGGCCCCATCCCCCTCCATGCATTTTCTCCACGTTGTTTGGGAAATGAAAAACTAACAGGAGAATCATTTTTCTCAAAGTGAATGTATGATACATCAGTCATTAAGAAGTATTTCCTTTGGTAATTATCACACTGAAAATCCTTGTAGTAACTCCCACGAGATACCAAAGTGTCTTTCCTAAGTTAATGACAAACCAAATAGCAAAAGCTCAAATAACTTGTTCAATATTCCACAGAAAGGCTGTGTTAGAATAGAAGCCAGATCTCCTAAGCTTCTGGTTGTTTGATTAACCAATTCTACTGACTTCTGCACCATTCTGTTAGTCTCCTTTGTGCTTCCCCCAAGGGAGCTACTAACACTGTGGCATGTTCCAGTTAAAGTCTGTAATTTGCTCTTCCAGGCTGAGGTATCTATTCCATTTTTCTTTCATCCTGTTCCACAGAGAAGCTGTTTGGTCACAGCTTTTGACATCTGCCATGTAACTGTTTTCCCCTCATACAGTTCTGCTTCTGACTTTTTTCCATCTAGACTCAACACTCTGCCCCCAAGTTTTTGGGATAGATTTGCAAATCCTCTCCTACACCTGAGGCTGGCAGATGCTGGAGGTGGAAGGATAAACCTGATTTTAAATCACCTTTGTCCTCCTTTCACAGAAAGTAACAGCAGCTTTGATGCAGAAATTATCCCAACATCCCTTAAAAAGCAAAGGAAAGGCACTGTGCAAGACACATCTATCTAAGCTAGATCATGCACCTTCCAGAGTAGGAACTGGGAAAAAAGACTTCAGTCTTCAATGCTGGCCAGGGAGATCCTGTGTAAGTGTCATCTACAAAAGGGCAAGAGTGGGTAGATATCTTTGTTGACTCTCTTATTTCACTCTTCTGTGGTGAGGATTAGCCCCTAGGTTTCATTTACCTTTGACCAACCTCAGCTTCTTTTTTTCAGTTCAACTGAACTGCTATAAATATGCACCTGAATAAAAAACTGGCAGATATACTGTACAAACACCTAGGTCTCTCTAGGTCTTTTTTCTCATTTTTAATGATAAGAAATAAATTTGCCTTTCTTTGATCCTCTGAAGTTCAACCTGTCCTACAAGTTTGTTTTTTTTTAAATAACTACCAACAGTTCAGAGAATGTTTCTGTCAAATTTTCTCATTAGATTTGCCAGATTTTGTTGACCTGAATATATTCCACTATTCTGAGGATTCATTAACCTGTTCACTTTTTCTGGCTCATGCCTTTGCCAATTCTCTGTGTCTACAATTACTCTTCCAAGCACAGCAAGCCTATGTGCACAGACTGAAGCAAAAGGTTTTAAGCAGGTACTGCCTAATAGTCTGGCTGCACATTATTCCACCTATTTCATACAGAGTGCTGCTGGTTTTCCCATAATGCACACAAAGAGTCTTCCAGTTCTGTCCCAGGATACCTCTATTATTCATGTGCAGTCTTAGTGACAGGATTGCTCCTTGACCTTTAGGTAGTCTGTTTCACTTTTAGATAAATGAAGAGCTCCTGGCATCTTATTACCCGCATACTTTCACGTGTTTAAAGAGTCGAATTAATCAACAAGATACTGGCATCCATACTAGCACTGAGGCTAATCATATTTGTAAGAGATTATAGCAGATTTTTTAATTAAAAACTTTGCAACTGTATTTTAGATACTGTGTAAGTCTGTAACTCTGTATCTCAGGTGACCACATGAAAGTAGTTAACTTTCTCACTTTTGGAAGATAACCCTTTTGAAAGAACATTTTTTTGTACTGGAGAATTTGCATATTATTATTCTTTTTTATACTTGAGTGCACATCAGTTTTCACGGAGGTATCACTGATATATACAAATTTTGAGAGCTCATCAAATGTTTCTAACAGTCTTAAACTGAATGGGCAAGAATTAATTCAATAAATACAAAGCTCTGTCTACATACCTTTAATTTTACAGAAAGCCTAATGACTATTTAAATTACTTTGCAGCATCTCAGAGAGAAATCTTTATTTTAAAAAAGCATTTGTGTTGTCATTTGTAAACTGAATCTTCCTGCACTTGCAAGTCTCATGTTCTGCAGGTTCCTGAGTGGAACAGATACTAGCTGCACTCTGTAACAAGGGCCAGCTTCTGCAGCGTTACCCTCTTACTTATTTTAGCAGGTATGTTACGAAGGACACAGTGCCACTCCAATGCACAAGAGAAAGATACTGCTTTCTTTGGTTTGGGTTTCCTCCCCAGTAAGAAGGTCAGATTTTGTAGAAGTGTAGTTAATATCATCACAGACATCCTTTAACACCAGAACATATCTGGGACACTGGTACTATTATTGACATTTGGAGCGCTACACATGTGCAAACACTGCAAAGAAATAATATATTCAGCTGTGCAACATAAGACTTAATATAACTTCTGCCTGTAAAGTTAGCCATCTCTGAAAAACTTTTTTATCATGAGTCGGTGGACAAATTCTCCCAGGTTCTGTCTTCCCTTGCCATGAAAAATAAGAGGTCGAATTACTCAGATGGGTGGGGAAAGACACCTATATTGCAAATTAAAAACCTAGTATAACCAGCTGGTCTCTGCAGGAATAATTCTTTAGCTTCCAACAGTACGTTGGGACCCACAAAACCACCAACTCATTTCCACAACAGGTAGTGGATGTTTTCTCCAGCATATCCAGAATCATAGAGAGAAGGTGTTGAAGAATCAGAAAGCTGTGGAGGGTGCACATAATGTGCCTATGCAGTGTGTAAATTTACAAGACACAGGTAATCTTGTAACACCTTTTGCATGAGAAAATAAGTCAAATTAGTAATGTCTGCAGCTTGATACCATGCCTCTCTGTCTGAATTAGATACTCTGGATTAATTCTTTCACTGGCCCTAACTCTCACAATTTACACAGCTTGAACAGTCAGTGACCAAAACCCACAAAACAGTAGATAAAAAATCAACTCTGCTAATGGAAAAGCAAATTACTCTTACATATAGGATTCCGAGGAGATACAAAACCCATTTAGTAGTGGCATTTTAGGGACAAGCCAGGCAGGAAAAGCATGAGGTCTAGGGAGCTAAAGGCTTTAAGAACCAAGTTTCATGGCTCTGTTCCAGACAGCAAAGATAGATCCTGGGAAATCTCCATTGAAATTTTTCTGAGGTTTCCCTGGAGCACTCAGGAAGCAAGTATGTGGAAACAAGTGCATGTTTCTTCTAACTCCTTCAGAAATAAAAAAATACATTAGAGACCCAAAACCTGAAAGATAAACTTTCACTCCACTGCCAGGAAGGCAATCCGAACCCTGAAATTACATGTGTGTTATCTTCAGTACATCAAAGATGAAGAGCTTATCCTCCACAAAATAGTACAATTTTGTGATGATAATTATATAATTATCATTCAAAAAGTCAATCCCTGATGAAAATATTTTTGTGGATAAAACTCATAGTGTGAGCAGAATTGTGAGACATCTATTTACTATGAAGCCTAGTCAGCATGGGTTTATGAAAGGCAGGTCCTGCCTGACAAACCTGATCTCCTTCTACGACAGGGTGACCCGCTCATAGGATGAGAGGAAGGCTGTGGATGTACTTTCACCTTGACTTCAGTAAGGCCTTTGCCAGTCAGAGAGGGACCTGGGGGTGTTGATTGACAGCCAGCTGAACAGGAGCCAGCAGTGTGCCCAGGGGGCCAAGAAGGCCAATGGCATCCTGGCTTGTGTCAGCACTAGCGTGGCCAGCAGGGACAGGGAAGGGATCTGACCCCTGTACTCGGCACTGGTGAGGCCGCACCTCGATGACTGGGTTCAGTTTTGGGCCCCTCACTCCAAAAAGGACATTGAATGACTCGAGCGTGTCCAGAGAAGGGCAACGGAGCTGGTGCAGGGTCTGGAGCACAGGTCTGATGGGGAGCGGCTGAGGGAACTGGGGGTGTTTAGTCTGGAGAAGAGGAGGCTGGGGGGAGACCTTATCACCCTCTACAGCTCCCTGAAAGGAGGGTGCAGAGAGCTGGGGATGAGTCTCTTTAACCAAGTAACAAGTGATAGGACAAGAGGGAATGGCCTCAAGTTGCACCAGGGAAGGTTTAGGCTGGATATTAGGAAGCATTTCTTTCCAGAAGGGGTTGTTAGACGTTGGAATGGGCTGCCCAGGGCAGTGGTGGAGTCCCCATCCCCGGAGGTGTTTAAGAGTCGGGCCAACATAGTGCTTGGGGATCTGGTGTAGTTGGGAACTGTCAGTGTTAGGTTAACGGTTGGACCTGATGATCTTCAAGGTCTTTTCCAACCTAGGTGATTCTGTGATACTGTGAGAATTTACAATGCAAGCATCCAGACCAACGATAAAGGACCAGGTCTGTCAGACATACTAACCCAACAACTGAGTATCACCTGGAGGTGCAAAGAAACTCAGTTGATTTTGTCTGAAATAATTAAGTTTTGCTTATATTCCTCACTTTAGAGAAAGAAAATCAGAAAGTCCTAGTTCACACTAGAACTTAAAAGGGGACTGCAACTCCTAACAGGAAGATGTTGGAAAGTGTCTGAGTACAAACCCTTCATACACTGCACCACTAGTCCCAGAAGAGGATCTTGGTTCATATTTTTATTTTCTTTTCCTTCTTCCCTCCCTTAACTTATTAAGGGAATAAACTCTTCTGCTGTAATGTTTCATAACACAATGAATGAGCTCACACCATTAAAGGGTAGCATTACCCACTGTCTTTTCTGATTTCAACATCAGTATCATTTCTGCACATAGACGTATTTGGGGTGAATAGACAGGCCTCTTTGGCGAACAGCTGACCAAGACATCCAACAGCAGCCTTGATCCTTACTGACCCACAGACAACAAACTGAACTTAATACCATGTGGGAGCACTGAGTTGTTTTTCTTCCACAGAGCTCTATTTTCCTATAACTTGCAAGCAGATGGTTCTGTGAATAATCATTTGTTGGCCTGCTGTGCCACAACTTCTATGAAAAAGGGGGGTTTTTTTAATTATTTCTGCATTTACAGAGATATATATCTTGTCAGTTCCATCTACACTCTGGCAATTTAGCAAGGAATTCTAAATAGCACTACATGCACAGGCATTTAACACCTACTAATGAAAGTATGCTAATACTTTTGTGATTCTGTCCAAACCAAAACTCTGGGTGCATGAGAAAGAGCACAGACAAGCCAAAACTACACAGATGCTTCAGCCACCTGAAAGGGTTGAGTGGCTTGCAAACTAGCTGAAGATGAGTTTCGATAACAGTGGCAACAGTCTAGTGGGATCTAGGAATGAAAACTATCACCATGAGGGATTGAGGGATGAATGCTTGGTCTCTTGAATCAATTCCAGAAGAAGTCTAAAATATATTCAAAGTCAAATAAAACAGGCCGTAGAAGAAAATATACAGAAAGTCATTATTTCAGTACCATTAAAAAAAAAAAAAAAAAAATCACCTGTTTTAGGCCACAAAGCATTGACAGCAACTTCTCCTTTAAATTCTTCTGCCATTCCCAAGACACACATGGACATCCCATATTTAGAAATGGTATAAGCTAAGACAAGAAGTAGGAAAAAAGATTAAAATTTGCACTCTATCAACAGAACTTTAATTATGAAGGAAAGTAAAACCAAATTATTTGTTCATAAGAAAAGATTTTGGGGGAGAAACTGGTTATCTTCCTAGAGTCAAAATCTCCCCCTTCTCCCCAACAGCCCCAGCAGATACAAACTGTAGTTTTCCATCTGTACATTACAGATAAAATGAGCTACATGTTTTGACAAAAACAATGACTGAAGCCTAGCTATATGGTGGTTTTGTTGTGCTTTTTATACACAGCATCACAAGAATGCTCAGTTTTTTCAAGAGACCTAAGGTATACTATGCAACCAAACTAGTATTCTGCAGAAATAGTGACCAAACTAGTATTCTACAGAAAACAAAAAAGGGAACAAAAAAATAGAAAAGGAAATTCTAAATCCTCTACCTATTCTGAGAAGGGTCATCTACCTATTTCGAGAAGGGAAACTTTTGGGGTAAGAACTGGGACTTGCTGGAGGAGTTTAACATGACAACAGTCCAATATTGAAAGGTTTTTTTACAGTTTTAAAATGAGCAACGTTAACCTCAAGACAAAATGGGGTCCCTTTCCCACCTCAAAATTCATTTCCATTTTAAAAAACAACATTGAGCTTTATCTCTATTAAATCAAATGTGAAGCTGAATTGATAAGAAAATGGGTTTCAATCTCCATTTGGAACAGAAAATACTTTGTAGTCTTAATGATTTCCATGAAACAGCACAGACTCTTACCTTGAAAACATTCTTGTAAACATAAAGGACGTATTAGGGTATGAAACCTGCTCTATGTTTTCCCACAAAACAATTTCTTTTAGGTTAGGTACAAAACACTCTGGGGAACCATTAGTGCCAGTTTGTACATAGTGCTAAAGATACAATATCTGGCATTCTGGGCTGGCACTCCAGCATATTTCACCACATATTTAAATGGTTCTCAAAAAATAACAACAAAGAGTCTCAATGCTACTCACCACAGTGATTTTTGAACCACATAGGATTCAGATTCACAGGTGGGCTGAGGTTCAGGATATGGGGGTTCCTACTCTTCCTCAAGTGGGGAAGGCATGTTTTTGACCTGAAAGACAGATTCAGACAAATCAGTCACCTCTTATTTTAAGGAAGACCTATAATTAATATAAAAAACCATACTAGCAGACCAGTATTTTCATTTTCATGAAAGTCTAACACTAAGCTGGGACCCGGACCTTGTATCAATTAGTTAATTCATATAAAGAACAAAAGAAACTAAAATCTGTCCTAGCTCATTTATCTCAGGCCTAGTACTCATTCTGGCTAATTGAACCACATTCTCCAAATAGTGCAGCAGCATCTCCCAAAGCTGATTTTTCAGATGCTCAGAAGCCATAGTCTCCTTGTAATAGTTCTAGTAGGGCAACAAAACACTGTGAGGCAACAAGTGAAATTAACAGTGCAGAGGGCATCATCTAGTTGTAAATATTTTCTCTTCTGATTTCGTATCTATTTCTTCTTTAAAACCATGTTAAAGAAATAATACTGTTGAGTGAAAGACTATTACAAATATTCCAAGCAAAACTGAAAACCTATTCTCTGCTGACTGGATGAGTCACTACTTCATTCAGCTTAGAATTCACACATATTTGTAAATCATTACTTTTACTTCATAGAAACCACCATCTGACTTCACTTCTAGCACTAGGATACAGTTTACATTTGATCTCCACTGGATAATTTTTAAACAAGCTTCACATGGAACAGTACCACAGTGGACTATACCACCAACCTACTTATTCACACATTTTAACAGGACCTATGCATACTGTTAGCCACAGAAGGGACACTTCCAACTGCAAAATCATCAAAGTAGTAAATTATCACCTGCTTAAATGTCCTGGGGTCTCAACTCTTTCCAGTGGCAGTTGCAAGATTCACTATCAAATATCTCCATTTCTTAATACACAGGACCCAAGAATATGTCAAGGGGTATACTCAATAAAATGCAATATCCTCCCTACCTCCTCCACAGACAAGAAGTCCACACCATTTTTTTTTCTAGCTTTTGTAACTTTCTGATTATTAAATTGAAAACAGATGTCTACAAATTACAAACAGAAGCAACATACAAAGCAAGGGGAAGAAAAGGCTAAAATGCTTGACTAGGTCTTCCCAATTGACAGTTATAACAGCAATGACAAAGACCATTTGTAACTTCCCCTGAGAAGCCCTAATCTTTCAAATGATCTTCCATTCACAGAATCTGCTTTTTAATCTTTTTAAAGCAGAGTAGCACCCAAAGGAAAGATGACTAAAAATTCTCCATTAATTTGTAATAGCTAGATGTACCATCAAGAAGGTGATTGTTGCTGTTGCGTGGTGAGGGGGAAATAAAGCTTGCCGCTGGCAATAGTGGAAGTCAGAAATTTAACAAGAGATATCCACAGAGTGTTTTCTGGAATGCCAAGCTCCAAAACCAACTCTCCTTTCTGAGTGCAAAACCACTTACACTTACAGCCATTCAAAAGCAGACATCACAGTGTGGAAGCACAGAAATCCCACTCCACAAGCAGTCTTTCTTTCTTCCACCCTCTTCTCTCCATGCTATCTCCATGCTGTGCACATGTCTCTAATTCAGAAAGCTGCTATTCATGTGTGTTTTTACACTATTTTAACGGAAAATCCCTTCACTGATTCTTAGCAAAAGAACATTAAGGAATATAATCATAATATCTGATAACTAGTTTCATCTGCACAAAGGAGAAGCACTGACACTATTCTAGATAAAGCTTTGATACCAAAGTTCCTGATCACATCAAGCAATAACTGAATTAGAGAATCTGCATCACCCTGAGGGCTTTTTGTTTGTTTGTTTTAAACACAACCCCATCAAAACAGAAGTTTTTCTTTTAAAACAGAGCAACTTTAAATGACATCCTGTAAATCTGATTCCACCTGCTGAATCCATTTCCAAAAAATGAACAAAATAAGGACCACAGAAATTCTGAAATCAAGTCTTATTATGTTAATTTACATAGAACTGAGGTACTGAAAGTAGGTGGAGAACACTTTAGATTGTTAAGGTACATCTTTACATTTCTCTTTCAATTGTGCTATGTTATATAATGTCTCTAAAGGTGAGAAAGAAGTTTATGAGAAGGAAGCTGACAAAAAAGATGTACTTGATGCATGCAAGAGTTAGTCATTTTGCCTGAAATGAAAGGACAGCATTTAGCAAAGCCAAGCAGGAACTCTGTCTGAAATAAACTGGTTTCTGCTTCCTATCTGCATGGAAGGGCTTGTGAACGTTTAATGACTACAGTAATAAGGTTCCTGTTTACTCCAACTGGCAATTAACCCCTGCAAATATTAATTTCAAATCAGTTGTCCAATAACTGAGCAATTTCCTGCAAGCACATGTAGAACACTTGGCACTCCAACTCTAGGGCAGCAAGACAGCTACACAACTTCTCAGAAAAACTGAGATAACATTTTGTTACAATGTTAAATTTTGCTACAATTACTTTGCTCCCTTCTCTCAGCACTTACGTAATGTAGGTTCCTCGTACATTGACTTCCATCATAAGATTGACCTTCTTCATTTCTGTTTCCAAAGTGCCAGTCAAAGAGATGGCGCTTGCATTGTTCACCAAAATATCAATCCCTGGTTTTAAAATAAGCCATTTCATATTAGCATTTAAAGACACAAAACATTAGAAAGGCTGTTCTTTTCTGGTTTTGTTTTAACAATCTGTTAACCTCTACCCAACACTTTAGCATACCTCCAAAAGTCTTCACAGCTTTCTCCACAGCATCAATAACTTGCTGTTCTTCCCTCACATTAACGACGCATGGCAAAGCCTTTCCTCCAGCTGCTTCAACTGCACAATCACAAAATTAAACATTTAGAAATTTAGTCTTGGAATCAACAGCATGAACCTACTGAGAATCTCTCATTCAGTGACATGCTTCAAGAAGGCACGGAGAACTGCACTCTCAAATGGTGACCTTTCTACATGTTGCATAAAGAAAAGGGAAGCCAAAATCAAATCCTAACACTGAGAATGTGTACGGTACACACATACATCCCAAATTAACATAGCATTTCCACAGCTGTACACACATACAACTTCATTACAGTAGTATTTTGATACCTCCCAGCATTCCTGGGAGGCAAGAGAAGCACTAAGCTTACTTTACTAAATGTGAATTGGAGCTAAGAGAGCCTATGCAGTTTTCCACTCAGGTATGACAATTAAGCTAGGGCATACATCCAGCCTAGCATCTGAAGCCCACCCTTACTTATTAAAACTTACTCTCTGCTGCAGCAGTGTAGATAGTCCCTGGAAGAGTACGATGAGGCTCAGCTGTCTTGGCAGCTATCACAATGTTTGCACCATCCTTGGCAGCTTTCAAAGCAATGGCTTTGCCAATGCCCCGGCTTGCACCCGTGATGAAGAGAGTGCATCCTGCTAGTTTCCTAAAGGTGAAGGGGGAAAGGGAGGGTAAAGAAGATGGAGAACAATGCAAAACATGTAAATCACTGACCTTTAGCACTCTTTAAAGGCAAAAGTTATTAGCGCAGTCTTTCAACCAGACAAGTGCCTTCACCATTTTACTAAGAAAGCCGACCCTAATTACCAAAGAAATGGCTACAGCTACAGCAAAGTACAGTACCATCAAAGGTAAGACCACTCTCCAAACCTGCAAACACTACAAAGCATAGAGCTTAGGTCACCAAATTACATTTCTCCATTTTTGTAAAGTGATCCAACACACTATTTACAACAAAGCTGCCACCTTCTCCAACAATGGAAAAGGACAAAACGTAAAAACAAATGCCAGTTTCTAATGAGATAACACACCTACACAACTCCTTGTAATTTACTAGTCACAGCCCTCTAAACACAAAAAACCTGCTGCCTCAACATGGTATAAAGTTCAAGTCCATAACCATAATGACAATGCAGGGTGCCACATGCAAGTGCCAAAAACCTGATTTTCAGAAATGGCAATTATTTCTCTTAAGTGTTATGCTAAAGTCAACAGTTTCCCAGTAACTACATTTAATTCAATAGGTCCCCCCCCAAAAAATGAGTCCAATTGAAACCTCTGGAGAAACTACCAAGTTTTAGAGTGTCAGAAAGATGTCTGGCTTACACAAACAATGTCACTGACTTTCTGAAAAGGAAAATATCAACTCCAGTTTACAGCATATTTGACAATAAAGCCTCTTAAACCACAGGTTTTCCATATGAAGGAATGTGGACTTCAGTGTAATGCATAAAGCTTGTGTTGCTTTCCATAACTCTGTGGAAAACACCAAGAGGGTGAAGTTTTCAACCCCAGTTAGAGAATGCACATGAACCATGTGCTACAGCAACTTCACTTTTCACTCACATCACAAATGTTACACATCAGCTCCCAAGCTTGCATTAATTTTCCTGTCAGTCTGGGTCAGACTTGACTTACTACTGTTTCTCCAGGTCTTGTTTTCCCTCCAGCCTAAGAGCAACCCTCTCCCAAACACTCTCTAGGAGGTTGCTTACTTTCAGTAGGCGAAAATTGGGATGGGGCAGAGAGGGATCTTCTGCTACAGTGGCATCTGCAGGGTCCCAGGGAGTCAATGAAGCCCTGCAGGTGCCATTTCAAACAGCCTTCCTCTGCAAAACGAGGTCCTAGAGGGGCACAAGAAGAATAATCTCAAAACAGCACAGCAAATCACAAAAAACTGCTGCCAGGAGTCACACACAGTGAGGGAAGTCCATCTGTGGAATACACAGACTGTAAAACTCAGTCAAAGAAGGCCAGAATTCGACTTTCTACCCAACCAATATGAGGTCAACGGACTCTACCTTAGACATGGAAGATGTAAATGGGTCCATCAGGAGGCAGCCCTTCAGGAGAAAGAAGCTGAGGAAAGGTGGCAGGGCTTTAATCCCCTCCAGGGGCAAGAGTGGTCCATTCAAGAAGTAGATGTACCAGGAGACCAGCATGGCTACACAGAGAACTCATGACTCAGCTCCCATGTACAGAGGTGTCATATGGGGATCAGGAGCAAGGACAGGCCACAAATAAGAATCAGAAATATCAGCTGGGCTTGGGGGGTGGTGTCAGGAAAACCAAAGTTCACCTGCAGCTGAGGCTTGTGAAGGACATTAAGGGCACGGGGGCTTCTGCTTGCTACACTGGTATGAAAACAGGTCCTCTGCTCAGTGCGGTGGGTGAAAGCAAGGTTTTCAATGCCATCTCACAGTATTTTTGCATCCAATTTAAGATATTATGGTCTGGATGGGTGCACAACTTGAAGGGTAAAAAACTAGTTGGTTGATCAGGCTCAGAGGGTGGTGGTTAATAAGTCATACTCTGTCCAAAGACTGGTAACAACTGGGGTACCACTTCTGCTCCTGGACCAGTTCTGTTCAACAACTTTATCAGCAACCTGAAGAAGATGACAAAATGACCTGGAGTTGGACAACAACTGCTCACAAGCTTGAGGACTGGGCTGCTATAAAGAGGGTCCCCAACAGGCTAGATGAACAGGAGCCACATGAGATTCTACAAGGACAGATACATAGTCCTGCACCTGGGAAGAAAAAGTCCTGCAACGACAAAGGCTGGGGGCTGAATGGCCAGAGAGCACTCTCCTGAAAAGGCCTTGAGGGACCTAGCAAAGAGCAAGCTGTGCATGAGCCAGCAGTGTGCCTGGCAACAGAGGCCAGCTGCATCCTGGGCTACAAGAATACCATAACCACCTGATCGAAGGAAGGGGTTATGCCCCTCTGTTTGTCACTCATGATACCACACTTAACATCCTGTGATGAGTTCTGGGTCCCTCAAGAGAAGGTATGTGTTGACAAATGGGAGCAAGTTCCACGAAGAGAGACAGAGATGGCTAAAGGCTCAGTACCTTTAGAGGACCACTTCAGCCTGGAGAAGAGCTTGGTGGTGACCTAGCAGCAAACCACCACAATACCTATGCAGTAATAGATCAGATGGAGCCAAGCGTACATGCTGTGCTGCAGCACAGCAGGATGAGACTGCAGGCTTTCAAACTTTCAAAACTGAAAGTAAAAAGGTTCAGACTGTCCTCCCCAAGACAACAGTCAGAAACAGAGCAGGAAACTGAGCTGTTTGCAGCCTTGGAGGTTTTCAAAATCCAAATGGACAGCACCCTGAACAACCCTGTCTGATCTCCTAACTGACCTGGCCTGGAGACCTCTCAAGAGTCCTTCCAACCTGAACTATCCAGTGATCCAGTCTGGAAGAGTCCCAGCCGCAGATTCAATTCCTCTCCCCAAATTATTATTCTATTAAAAATGTCAGGAAACATATTGTATTCACTCTGGTTACACTCTCTCTAGTTTTCCCCTTCAACCTTTTCTACATTGGCCATCACCCTCAAGTCTTCTTTTTTTCTCAGCACAACTGCACCACACACCTACATAAACCTTCTTACTCTTCCTAGGCTTACAACCACCACTGACTACATTTGTTCTCTGGACTCTCCTTCCTTCAATTCTGGCCCCACAATCTCAAATTCTGTCCCTACAGCCCACAGAAGTAGCGCTCACCAAAATTAGCAAACCCCTACCAACAAGAAAAATTCATTTTCACTTCATCTCTGAAACACTGAGCTGACAATATTACCTCTCACACTCCTTTTATGTCCCTTTTTTTTTTTTTTCCAATCATTCTTGCTTCTTTCTTGACTTCTGTGTCTCACTCAAGAAGTTTCATTTATCCTCTGTGGGCAGCAACCACAAAGCCACATGCACCAACCTCCTGAAATGTTTATTCAGTGTTCCCAAAATAACTTACCAGAATTTAGAACATCTTGCTTTGATAAGCAAGCTGAAAAGCTTGCAAGACTCTGGATTTACTTCTTAATTCACTTAGCAGTCCAGTAGTTTACAAGATTTTAAAGCATGTGCTTGACTAAAATTGCTTATGACCTGTGTTGTGAAGGTTAAATCTTTATTGTTTCCATTGCAGTTGAATTCTGGTAATAAGATAGAAAATGTCAAATACACCACTGTGCCCTGAAGTCTCAGGGATCTTGAAAAAATTAAGATAGGTTCTTTTCTCACCAAGACTACTAATACAGAAACCTGTAGGTCATGTTAGGGACACTTTTTACAGCTTGCTTACACATACTTTAGAAATTTAATGAATACTCCTGTTTATAACATACAGAAACAAATAATACCAACATTATCTTCCCAGCTGTTGGCAGTGCTGGCTCTGAAGAAAAGCAGAGTGTCTCTAAATTAGGATCCTATACTACAAAAAAAGTCATTGCCAGGTAAGAAAGTATGGGCTTGGAGTAAGCCAGAGAAAATTGTTTAATATATATATAATTACAAATATGCTACCCAATTTAGATTAAAGATCTCCAATAACAGTTTTCATTGCAAAACACTCAAGAACATTGACTAATGATCCTCACAAAGATTTCCACTGCCTCTGCCTGCCCCCACCTACCCCCTTATGTTCTGGACTTGCTTCAAACCTCTCTGCTATGGGGAAACTCCTCAACCCAGACTGATATCACCACACCTTGCTCAAGCACAGGCAGGTGATCCCACGGCTGGTGGGACAGTAGAACCACCACCGTCATTACACCAACACACAAGGACCAGCGCATCTGCTTGAGTGGCTTAATTGCATTTTTGTTGGTCAGTAAAACCGTCCGTGCCAATTCTTACAGCGGGTTCAGCCCCACCGAGCAATTTACCCCTCTGGCATCAATCAGCTCACTGGGCAACGCGAATCCCTCTCGGGGTGTTGCGCAGGATCTCTGCGTGAAAGCTGAAGCGGGGAACGGCGGGCCAAGGGGGGAAGCTGATGGATCTGCCAACCGCAGGGGCAGCACGGCGAGGGCAGGAGGGCGGCGTGACCCGCGGGGCAGGCCCAGCCCCGGTGGCGAGCACCCTGCGTGGAGGGCAGCGCTGCCCCCAGCCGGGAACGCCAGCCACTGCGGCCGCGCTCGTACCCTCCGGTACGAGAGTTCACCTTCACAGCAGCGCTCTCCTGCGCGACCCGCCCCAGGGGAACGCGAGCCGGCGGCGCAGTGAGCGCCCACCAGTGCACGCCGGCACCACGAACAGCCGCCGGCCGAAGCCCACCTCGCCCCCGCCCCGAGCGGCCGCCGGCGGCCGAGAGCCACGGCTCCTCCCTCAACCTCGGCCCCGGCCCGGCCCCGGCCCGGCCCCGGCGCTCTGCCCGCCGCCGCCGCCAGAGGAGCGGGACGCGGCGGCCTGGGGCGAGGGGAGTGGGGTGTCTGCGCCGGCGGGGGGGGCGCGGAAGGAGACGGGAGGGCCGCGGCGGCTTACCCGGTGTTGGGCAGCATGGCGGCGCGGGACGCGGACGGGAAGGGCGCTGGGGCCGCCGCGCTGCGCGCAGCCGCCGCGGCGAAGAGGGGTGGAGCGGAGGGGAAGGCCCCGCTCCCGCCGCCTGCCTCCCCCGGCCGCCCTGCCGTGTTTGGGGGCGGCGGGGGCTGAGCGGCGGCCGCCGGGCTCTGCCCGCCGCGGGAGGCGGCCCCTGGGTACAGGCGGCGCTGGCGGGCAGCGCGCCCGGCTCCGTGAGGGAAGCTGCGAGTAGAGCAGGAGGCCTGGCCGCGGATTTAGGCTAGCCTGAGAGCAGATCGGGGCCTACACGGGATGAAAAAAGCAGAGTCAGTACTTTCCAGCATCCCTGGGTTCCCTGCTGGATGTGCAAAATGTTGCTTCAAGCTGAACTCTGCTCCCAGTCCTGCTTGAAACACTGGAGCTTTGCCTCCACCTCACCTTCTGCCTCCCCAGTTGATCACAATGCCTGTGGCAGGATCATCTGTGTTCTGCTCACCCAACCATACCCGTCCCCTCCTTCACCTCCTCCCCTCGTCCCTCTCTTACTTCACGGTACCTGAGGTCGGCCCTCGCCTCCACATCCTGCACCAACACATCTGCATGTAACTCTTCCCGCATCATCTCCCCCTCCCTCTGTGGCCTGATGGAGGCTCTGACCTCCTCCTGCCCTCGCCGTGCTGCCCCTGCGGTTGGCAGATCCATCAGCTCCCCCCCTTGGCCCACCGTTCCCCGCTTCAGCTTTCACGCAGAGATCCTGCGCAACACCCTGAGAGGGATTCAATTGCCCAGTGAGCTGATTGATGCCAGAGGGGTAAATTGCTCGGTGGGGCTGAACCCACTGTAAGAATTGGCACGGACGGTTTTACTGACCAACAGAAATGCAGTTGAGCCACTCAAGCAGATGCGCTGGTCCTTGTGTGTTGGTGCAGTGACGGTGGTGGTTCTACTGTCACTGCAGTTGCCATTGTCACAGAGCTGCAGGCTCCTGTAGGAACGACGCGTGACCGAGCCGAAGGGGCCAAGGGCTGTCTGAACCCTTTCCAGCTGGAACACCCTCCGTGGCGCTTTCTTTCCCAGGGTTGGCACCCTGCACAGATGGAAGCAAACGCGCTTTGCTGAGAAGATCTTCTTCAGGCAGGACGCTCCGTCAGCCTCTCTCCAGCCACTCAGCCCAAGCAAGGAGGGACGCAGGGCTTGACTGTGACAGCTCCGTGCCAGGATCGTAATCCTCGTGCCTGCAATGAGCTCCCTGTCAGTGAGCCATGGTGCCTGTGCAGGGAGCTGCTGTCTTCAGCCAGGCACAGAAGTACCTGCAGGGGAAGCCCCCAGGCATCACGTTCAGCCTTCTTCCCCTCAAGGGGATTTTTTCTCTCCAGTATTTGATAGGGGAAATGGAGCGATGGGGCTTTTTTTATAGCGGGAGGGGCAGTTTACCTCCCGGGAGCTTTTTTAGCGTGGGGAGCGGAGGATATTTGAACAGGCACTACAGAAGCTGGAAGGCTGGAAGGGTGCTAGGTGGTAATTCCACAAAGCTAGCAGGCTACACAAAGGAGCTACAGCCTATTTATCCTGTTACATGATTACTAAAAGCCTACTATTATTAAAAGTTAACACCCATTGGTCCGTAATTACCATTCCACCTGCTGTTGGTTAGTTCTACTTAAATTAGCCTCACTTGCCATGTAAATTAGCATGCATGCTCCTTGGAGGTGGGGGGGCAAGTTTTTCACTCTTGAATTGAGATGGTGGGTCATGATCTCCCCCTGCCACCTTTACTTCTTCCCCAGTTTCCAGAGAGTTTTGCTGACTTCATGCTTCTTGAGCAATCACTCAGCTTCTGGGGCAGGATGCTCACCTCTTATCAGTCCTTTATGACTTCTTCGGTGGCAAAGTTTTTAGCAAGGAAGGCCTGGATCGTACCAGACTTCCACAGTGGAGCCAGTGATTACTGGTCAAACATTGGTACGGCCTACAAGGCTACAGGAACATCTGATTTTTCAAGTGGAAGGTGAGGCAAGCTGAGGAAAACCACTTTTCTAAGATCACCCAGCACGTCAGGAGCATGTATCACTGACATTCCTGTCCCATGGCCTGTATAGTATTGTTTCTTCCATCTGTTCACTGCCAACTAATGTACACCCCAATGAACAGTGCTGTGATTTCAACATATTAAGAAGATAATTTTTAGCAGAAGAGTCATTATATTTAAAATATTCACCTTAAACACTTACTATGTCATTGGAATATTAAGTAATATTTGTATACCTAACAAAAAAGGCTAAGAACATTTCTGGGCACACTGCTACTAGAAACAATTCCTGAATTTGGCTCAAACTTTAAGAATTTATTAGAAGTAATTAAGTAGGGTGGAGGAGAAGTATGCAGAGAGGAGTTGAGGTGTGTTTTTCTAGTTTTCATTTGTTTTTATTTCTTAATAAAAATTATTACATATTTACATTAATTGATAACATATTAAATTTATTTAAATTCCTCAACCCAAAACTAGCTTTTTTCTTGCCTGGAACAATGTATATATTACTACATGCCAGCTGATGACACGGTTTCTCATCTTCAAATGTTTTTCATTGCAACTTTAAAAGGCTTCTAGTTTTGATGGTAGCAGTGAATATGTGGTAGGAAAAGCACTGTGTATACAAGTTGATCATTTCTGGTCATAATGAATGCCCTCTGCATTTCAAGTTGTTTGGGGTTTTTTTTCTCCCAAGAACTTGGACTCCATCCAAGCTATTTGACAAAACCCCTTTTCTCATTCAGAGGGTTAGATTTATGGAAGTGGCTTTGGAGCCTCTGTACTTAAATCTAGAGAAAGAATGTTACCTCTTACAGGACTTTGAAATTTTCATGGTTTATAACCAGTGCCTTAGTTTGAAGAATCCATTTTTATACTGAAGGTCATGGGTAATTTTTTTTTGAAAAATAAATTAAGCAGCAAACAGGACATTTTGCAGGCATGTCATATGTTTTATAAAATTAATACAAAGCCCAATTTCTGTTCCCTCCTAGATGAACTTGTATAATTTGCAATCTCTTAGATGATATACAGAAATATTTTTTTAAAAAAACATCACTTTTGCTTTTTCAGAATTATAGTATATCAAGTTGGAGGACAACTAAGAATGCTGAGCAGGTTTCATGGGAGCACCAAAAGAGAAGAGCAGAGGAGACACAGGTTGAGCAGAGTGCCCTTCCTTTGAAAATGCCATTTGAGCAATCACACCAGGACTGTTCTGCCAGGAACGGACGGTGTTAGTTCCCTGGGCCTCACAACGCTGGTTATTTAGTAGGGACTCACAGAAGAGTCCTAACTAATTTTTGGTACTTAAGACACCTAGGAGACTTCCTACAACATTTTTAGAGGCTGTTCAACCTGATCAGCCTTGTAAATTGCAAGTGCGGTACTTCATTGCTAGATGTACATGTTCACTGCAGTGTAATAAAATGCTGATTAAAGCAGTGAATTGGTTTACAACTTAGAAGCCCTCGCAGAAAAATTGATTTCTTAGGTGCTTCCCAAGCATTCAAAGAGGAAAAGAAATTAAGCAGCTCTCAGCATGAAGGACTAGAATCTGCTCCAGCCAAGTCATTGAGTCCTGTTGCAGAAACATTCAGAGTTATTCAGGGAGCCATGAGTGAAGAGTATGTGAGAACTACTCAGGGTGTCTTTCAGTTTGAATTATCTGGTAAGACCATCACTTGTAAAAGCTTCACACACTCACTAGCAAAAGGTGCTCGATGTTTTCCAAGAAAAACACCCACCTTTCCAAGCTGATCCCAAAACAGAGCACCCTTTGTTCCGTCCTGTGTGATGCTCCTTCTCAGGACCAGCTTCAGCACGTGCAGGTGGGTGCTGCCACTGCTGGCCTACGCGGGCAGGCTTTGCCAGCGCGCCGGCCCTACGGTGTGGGAGAACTGAGCATGCACACGACCAATGTGATCAAGCAATGCCCGTTTATTACAACTAAGAAAGCCCTTTTATGATGTTTTCTCGCACACATGAGTAACATGCAGTACAAGTCCTCAAGATTGGACAGTTAACTTAGCCCGCGCTTTAAACCTTCTTATGATTGGATAAAAAGTGCCACATCAGCCTTGCCAGGCTTCCTGCCTCGTGTAACTTTCTCTTCCGTCCCAGCCCCTTCCGGGGATTGTTTGTATCATCAAGTTTCTACCCCTCATTCAGGGTCACATCCTTATTGCATTCTTGCTCAGGCTGAGGCTCTTATCAGTCTTGTTCTTGCACAGGATTGCTCACATGTCCATTCTCTCACAGAAAGTCCTCTAGAATCCCAACACTACAGCCCAGCGTTAGCACAGGGTTAGCTGTGACAAAGGAGGCACTTGGTATATTGACCTGAAAACCAAGGGTGGGAGCGCTGGTTTTGGGAAGCCTTCTGTGGCGGCTGATGTGGTTATGAGCATGTCGAGTGCCGACTTTGTGAAGATGTTCACAGGTGAGTGACAGAGGCATTCGCCAGGACAAACACAGGTGCTGGTGCCCAGAAAACGTGCTGCTGGTGGTCAGATAGACAGCCTCCTTGCTTTGTGATCCTGGGATGGAGGAGCTTTTGGCATTGTGTGGCTCAAGTGGGAGTGTAGGCTAGAACTCCTTGGGTTTTTCTGAACTTTTCCGTGAACAGGGAGAGCACTAGAGCTTACACTGCTTTTATTTAGTAGGTATTGAAATCCTATCGGTGAGTGTAGCTTCAGAAAGAATCCTGTCAAGCTGCTGGACTTCTGTTCTGCACATCTGAACTGCGTTTCCTAAATATGCACTGCTTTTACAGCAAAACTTGGTAGGAAAGTAACCTGGTTTTTTTCTTCTCCTCTGAGAGACCTGAGTTATTATATATGGTCTTGTCTCGTTTAAAATCAGTGATAACCTAATTTTCTTAAGTACCTGCATAGAATCACAGAATCACAGAATTGTTTGGATTGGAAGAAACCTTAAAGACCATCTGGTCCCAACCCCCCTGCCATGGGCAGGGACACCTTCCACCAGCCCAGGTTGCCCAAAGCCCCATCCAGCCTGGCCTTGAACACTGCCAGGGAGGGGGCAGCCACAGCTTCTCTGGGCAGCCTGTGCCAGTGTCTCACCACCCTCACAGTGAAGAATTTCTTCCTTACATCTTATCTGAATCTACCCTCTTTCAGTTTAAAACTGTTCCCCCTCATCCTATCCCTACACTCCGTGATCAAGAGTCCCTCCCCATGTTTCCTGTAGCCCCTTTAAGTACTCGAGGGCTCCTATAAGATCTCCCCTGAGCCTTCTCTTCTCCAGGCAGGTATATAACATCTGATACAATCAGGCCCTCTTACTAATTTTTTTCTGGCTCCAGAAAAGAGTTTTACTGGTGAAGTATTTGTTGGACAAGAGGCAATGTCACAACTTTCATAATGTTAAATTGTTGCACTGCTTTGTAAGTGTGATTTCCGCATTCATTGCTATTCAGAAGAGTTCTGAACCTTCTTTAGCAAAACTTCAAAATGGAGCCAGAAAAGAATAGATTAATCATGAAAAAATAGCTTGTCCATTAAGTCAGTTAATCACTATAATCAATTCCTCAGAAAATACCTTTTAAACCTGGACTGGAAAAGCAAAGTCTATTTCAATTAATCAGCCTCCTCCTTTTTAGCATAGTGCTTCAATATTGTAAGATATTTATAGTTATAGAGATACAGATATATGGAAATACTCTGTTAGACTGAGATATTTGAATGGTATGAGATTAATTGCAGAGTCTGATTTAGTATTTTTTACAATGTGGATAAAAATATGAAATATATACCTAAGAGGAATTTCTAAAGAACTCGAAGGTCTTACTCTAGCAGTATTACTATTTCCTGCTCACAGCCAGTATCCAGTTCCTTCTCATTTTCTGATGACTCCATTTCTTCTTTTTCGATAAGCTAAAGCTTTATGGCTTTCATGTCAGGAAAATGAAGTGTTAAAGGTGACATTGTGCTAGGAATGAATCTGGAAAAGACACTGCCACAGTTCATTTTTGAACCCTATCAGAACACTGGACTTTCATATATAACTACAATGCTGTTTTAAAATATGATACTAGTTCTCATTTTTCTTTGATGCAGTGTAAGCATCAATGAAATTTGTAACTGTTAGAAAAGACACAACTCTGATTGTAGTACCTAACAACAAACACATTTCTCTTAACAACTTGCTATAATGATCAAAACAAAAACGATGCCCCAAAATTCTGTTGTTTCGAGAATAATTTATTTTCATTCTCACTTTTTTCTCTGATTGTATTCTGTCTTCTGTTACTGTGAGATGTAGACTAAGAGAACTTTATTTCTTATACTGTTATCTTGTCTTTGAATTACCTGATGTCTAGTGAGGAGTGAGTTCTGATCCCAGGATTAGGGGGTGCACAACATGTTTCTGGTGTACTGTAAGAGTTGAACTTGGCACTAACATTTCCTCTGACTGAGAGACAAACAGCATTTTTCTCTCCTGTACTGGTTTCACAAAGCTTGTAGGAACTGACCATCTCTATCATATGTTATTAAAAAAGGCTGATGATCTCAAGCTATTGGAAACCACAATGTATGTACTTGTGTGCAACATATGATCGCATAAATTTTGTTTCTTTAGGGAGCCCTCTTAAAATATGAAACATCCTTTGAATCCTACAGATACTAGAAAATGTTTTACAGGAGAATGTACATATTTGAAGTACATTTCCAAACACTATCATGTAACACTGCAAGAACTAAAGCAGATTAAAGAACTTGGGTATGGGGAGCAAGGTTGCTTAATTTCATACCTATTTCACATGAGCCCCATGCCTTTGCAGTTTTTCCTTCTGTTTAACTTACTTTTCTGCCAAAACGGTGTTTTTTTGCAGGATTGTAGGGGTGGAGTGGAAAGGTATGTAGCATCCTGTTGCGGTAGAGACGGACACGACAACATTTTTCAGCAGAATAACCATCTTCATTGCTCCCCCCATCTCTTATATACTTTATCCTTTTATCCATACACCATTCTCATTTGTTACATGGCTGTTTGTCTGTTACTTTATTGGCTACTTAAAATCCCCTCACTGTTCGGGTATCTGACAAGCACAGTATTTTTCTTCTTTCTTCTTATCTTCAGTTCCTTTCTCAGGCATACACTCCTCGGAGACTTTTCCAGCTGCTCAGGGGTACACAACAAGCTGGTTAAGGTCAAACTGTTCTCTCTCTGTCAGGCATTTAGCAGGCCCACTGCCTCCCCCAACAATTTCCCCTTTTTGTCTTTGTGCTAAGAATATTGCATTGGCAGTCTTCTGCAGGGTCCTTTGCAGGAGACTGATGAGACATGGCAACATTAAAAGCACAGTTACTATGATCAGGAAAACTACCCCTACAGTTTTGTCCAGAGATATCAACCATCCAGACAGCCCCCCAACCTTTGAACATCCTTGTCAGCCAATCTAAGCCATCACCTTCTGTTAAACACTTAACCCCATCTTTTAACTGTTGTATGCTCTTATGGATCAATTCAGAATGATCTGCAGTTGCTGTGGAACCCTGGCTACAGTGAGGATTTAGAGTACCTTTCCATGTAAGTTGGAAATCCTACGCGATGCATCCATCCATAGGTGAGGCATCAAAAGTCGCTGCAAGCAGGTCCAGCCTCCAAATCAACAGGCCAAAATATCTGGCAATTTTCTTTGCATAGAAACATCTCATTTCATCCTCCTGTTGGGTTCCACCCAGAGCCTGGCCAGCACTCAAGGGGGATAACCAAAGGAGTTTCTAATAAGGTTAAACACTTGAGTTCTTAATTCTTGATATTGCTGAACAAGTAAGTTGAATACACACACTCTTACAGAATTTCATCCTTATTAATAACTACCATTAAGGAGTTGCAATCACTGTTAGCATTTTCTCTTAGAAGAGTTGACAATCATAGTGTGATTAAGAACAGAGATAGTCTCCTTTGTCCTATTGCAGTAGCAAGCCTTACCCAGACGTTCTGCTTAAATGATCAGTTCAAAAGACTGCAAACTGTCGGTACAGGGGCATCCACAGCACCCACAGCCGGCTCCTGAGTGTCCAAGGAAAGCTGCATCTTATGCCTCAGGTGTGGTCGCACACACCTTGCTGGTAACCATCGGGGACCGTGTCCTGTGGAGACAAAAGCATAACCTCTTCCCCAGGTTAATAACACGTATGGTCCACTCCACTGGCCAGTAACTAAATCTTTAACATGTACTTTGATGCCCTTTTGCAAATTCTGTTTTGAAAAAGAGAAGAAAACTGTTGAAAAAGAGGAGGCAAAGAATTAGCCCCATAATGGAGAAAGTTAAGAACATAAACTGCTTTATCCGAACATGTCTGTAGTGGTTCCCCAACCGTTTCCCCTTTTTGTTTTTTGAAGCTGTTGCTTCAACATACCATGTGCACGCTCAACAATTGCTAGTCCTTTTGGGGAATGAGGAATACCTGTAACATGAGTAATACCCCACAGATTAAAAAATGTTTGAACTTTCTTTGAAACATATGCTGGGCCATTGTCTGTTTTAATTTGGTGTGGTACCCCAAGCATAGTAAAAGCCTTCTTCAAATGTTGAATCATATCTTTTCTTGTTTTTCCATTATGTGCTGTTGTTACCAAAGCATGAGAATAAGTATCAATAGAAACATGAACATACTTCTGTCAGCCAAACTTATTTACATGAGTAACATCATTTTGCCAAATCTGTAAGGCCTGCATACCTCGGGGATTAGTACGAAAATACACTGGAGTGTGAGTTCCTCGATAATCAGGGCAAGTAGCTACTATAGAGTGAGATTCAGTATGGGACAAACTAAACTGGTGTCATAAAGCTTGAAAACTTTGATGAAAAAATTGATGTGATAATACAGCTTGTTGCTTCATGTTAGGAACAGTACTCAGGGCCATAGCAGAAACAAGGGCATCCACTTTGGCATTACCTTCCGTATAAAACCCTGGTAAGGTAGTATGACTATGAATGTGCATGATAAAATAAGGATTTGTTTGTAGCTGAATACTCTCCTAGAGTTCTAAAAGCATATTAGTTGTCTGACATAATCTGAAGTACTTTGTCTAGTCAAGAAACTAAGCTAGCTACATATGCTGAGTCAGTTACAATATTTACAGGAGTAGAAAAAATGGAAAAAAACCCCAGCCATTGCACGCAGCTCTACTACTTGTCGAGAACTTTTTTGATATGCTACTTTGTTGTTCCAGTTGTTGTTTTCATACCATACTACTGCTGATTTTCCTGAGACATCTGTAAAGACAGTGGGGCCTGATACAGGTTCTGGCTGGCTTAAATTTTTCTGACCAAATGGTATTTTTTGAACAAATTTCAGTAGCAGGTGCGATGGTAGGTGATACGATATCTGTCCGGGAAAACCCGCCATGGCCACTTGTAGCTTGTAATTATTTGCCAGACACCATTCAAAATACCAGTTTTGAACAGGTCAAACTATCGTAGCTGGATCACGCCCTGTTAGTTCTAAACATTGTTTCCTGGCTTTTATGATTACATCAGCAATAAATTCAGACAATCCAGGAGCAGTTTTTCATGGCTGGAATAATAAACTCATCGATTCTAAAATATGTAATGGGTCATCCCACTCAGGATTCCACTGCAGCAAAGCACCAAATGGCACAGATCTATTTGAGAAAGAAGTTTCTCATATATAGATTGTTCCACCATGTGAATTACACTTAATGCTTCCTTATTTAATATTCTGGGTTCTGGTGGATCATTGGAATTTTTTAATAATTCCAATAATGGTTGCAACTGCTAATTGGTCTGTCCAAGAGAGGGCCTGATCCAATTCAAGGATCCCATCAGTTTCTGTACATCATTAAGTGTTTTAACCTCAAGGCTGAGTTTCACAGGTTGGGGCACCACCTGCCTGCTTGTAAATGTCATTCCCAAATATTTCCAGGATTCTACCTTTTGTGCCTTTTCTGGGGCAATAACCAATCTATATTGTTGTAATGAATCTCTGGCCAAATTCTTCATGTCGTTCAACTGCTCCTTGCTGTTTGATGCTAACAGGGTGTCATCCATGTAATGGTAACAATAACTAGGAGGAAATTTTTCCGTTACAGGTGACAAAGCTTATGCTACAAACCACTGACAAATTGTTGATGAATTTTTCATACCTTGTGGTAAAACCTTCCATTGATACCTGTTTGAAGGTTCCGCATGATTTAAAGAATGCACAGAAAATGCAAAAAAAAATTTTTTCTTTTTTTATCGTGGGATGCCAATGGGATAGTAAAAAACCCAATCTTTTAAATTCATCACAATGATTTCCCAATCTACACGGATCATGGCAGGAGAGGGTAGGCCTGGTTGTAGGGTTCCCTTTGTAGCCATGACAGCATTAATTTGCTGTAGGTCATGTAAAAATCACCGTTTTCCTGATTTGGTTGGTCGGTTGGTTGGTTCGTTTGGGGTTTTTTTTGTTTTGGTTTGGTTTGGTTTTTTTATTACAAACACCAGGGTATTCCATGGGCTATGAGAAGGTTCAATATGTCCAACAGCCAGCTGTTCTGCCACCAATTCCTGCAGGGCCTTTAATTTTTCAATTGGCAGGGGCCACTGATCTACCCACACAGGGTTATTTGTTAACCAGGTTAATGCAAGTGTGGGTTGTTTAACACCCTGCAACACAGTGACCCCCGTCAAAAAATCCGTGGTAATTTTCACTCCTCACTGTAACAAGCAGTCCCTTCCCCACAGATCTGGGGCGGAGGGGGGTGGCTGTCATCACATAGGGTTTGACAGTCACCTGTTGACCCTCAGGGTTGGTGATCAGAATTGGCACAGCTGCTACTCCTGCTTGCGTTGACCCTCACAGTCCTACTACTCCCATTCCCATATTTTCTGTTGGCCAGGTGGATGGCCATGATAATGAGATATAATGGTTACATCAGCTCCTGTGTCCAGAAGTCCGGTGTTACTGTCACTGGCAATTGTCTTCTGTTGGATAGTGTACAGGTCATCTGTGGTCTTGATGATGAAACAGTCTGTGACCAGAAGACTTGCAGAGGTCCTGTAGAGCCTAATCCTCCATCATGTCGCAACCTTTGTTCTGATTTAGAAACACAACTTAAAAAAGGTACAAGTTGAGCAATGCAAGTGCCTTTTGGAATGGTTACTGGTGGATAAGGAGTAGAAATCACAGCACAAATCTGTCCAATAAAATCGGCATCAATAATCCCCACATGCACAATTAATCCATTCAAAGTGCTGCTAGATCTCCTGATTAGCAGCACGCTCAATCCTCGTCCTTTAGGTCCTTTCGCATCAGGTGGGACTTTAACAATGTCTTTTTATTTATACTTGCGCTTGGACGTCCCCTTATCTTCTTCCAGTGTTCTAAAATACAGCCTAGGGGACTCTTTTTGACTATTCTCCCACTCTGGCTGCTTTCTATTTTGCCTACTTTACCTTAAATCACTACTTAAGTAAGTTGACAATATTCAGATAGTACAGAGGTGCACTCTCCCCATAGAGTATGCACCGAAATTCAAGACAATGAACCCAGAATTACTGCCTCCTGCTAGAGGAGATATTTCACTTGTGACACTTAAAACACTGAGCCCCAACAAAGAGGCAGCACCAGTGACCCAGCGGGTGGGCACTAGGGCTCTGTACTAAGGAATGTTCACTCTAACTCTGCAGCTGGGCTGCGTCTCACACACACAGAACAATCACACAACCACACAAAGAGGCCTCTTACACTGGTTACTCACACAACATAAAATGACAAATGCTACAATCAGTAAAACACCCTTAAGAATATCTAAAGCCATTGTTTGTTGATGATGTGGTGTTGACAGACAAGGGATGCCACATCACAGTGTCACACCTGCTGTACAAACTGCCACTTTTGGTGTTCGGGAGGGCAGGCGTGGGCTGAGAGCGTGGGGCCAGAGGCCGCAGGCGGCCGCCCCGCGGCCGGGGGGCTCGGGGAGGCCCCAGGCTGCCACCGCCAGCTCCGTGCCTGCAGGTAGGGGGGCGTGAATGCTGAGCACAGCCGTGAGCGATCGCCTCCAGTATAGCTGTTGTAAATGAGTTTTGAAGTCCGTCCTCATTAATGCTTTTCTGTAGTTCTTTAATAACAGGGGAATGCCGTCCTTATCAGCAGGTAGTGGATGTGTGGAAGGGCTGGCGGCTCTTCTGGAGGTGTTTCAGACACAACTGTAGGATCCGCCTGAGAATCGGATCCACTAGGTGACATGGCACCAGCTGCAGCTGCGGTGGTAGTCCGGTCACTTTTTAACTGTTTCAGGGGTTGATGTATCTGTTGCCATGCAGTTAAAAATGATGCAGCGATGGCATTCTTCCTTACAGCTGCCTTGAATAAGGCAATCCCTGCCTCTTTCCATGTTTCGAGATCAAAAACAGACAGTGCATCAGCAGGGACCGCATTCATTTTGCACCAAATAAGCAAAGTGCACAGGGCTTTCTCCTCATCAGAGGGAGGTGGCGGAGCAGAGGGCTGCACGATGGGAGGTGGAGGGGGCACTGCCTGAGGGGCTTTCTGCTCATTCGGTCTTTGTGGAGGAAACAACTCATCTTGTGCTTCTTCATCAGAGTCCTCATAGAATCCCCTCACCCTCAACCGCAGTCTACATTTAGGACAGGCTCCCCCCGCTCTTTTTGATGTGGGTTTATCAGAGAAGTGCAAAGTTTGCATAGCAGCACTTAATTCTCCTTCTCCATCACTCTCATTATCACTCTCACTTTCCTGCTCTGCATTTCCCTCCTTGGTCAGTTCTTCCCCCTCCTTGGGGGGTGCTGAAGGGTTTACCCATTCTACTGCTTCACCCCCTGACACCATATGCCAATCTCCACCCTGTAAATAATTTGGAGGAGGAGGAGGAGGAGGAGGCTGAGATCAGGGCTGCAATCTTATTTTTCCTGTAAGGGGTTTTCTTCCTGCGACAGCCAGCATTCTAGTGTTAGCACCGCTTATTCCTTCCCTGTTGTCTTTTACTTTTGCTATATTTCTTTTGTCTTTTTCCTCACACTCCACCTTCCATTCCTTTAGAGTCTCACTTAGCAGTTGCCAGGTAGTAACCAAATCTGCTGCTTCTCTTGACCTTTTAGAAATTGCATTCCATAGTTTTTGTCCTACTTCTTGCCAGGCAGTCACACTGAATGCAGTGGCTGCCATAGCTTCAAATCCTTGCATTTTGCTCCATGTCAAAATCCTTTTTAAACTATGCTTGGTGGTTTTAACACCCTTTTTCTTTATCAGGGCTTTCCATGTGGCCAATATCGTTTCTTCTTTAGTTATTTGTTGCCCCATAATTACAGTCCTGTTCCCAGTGGCTCACGTTATCAGGTGTCAAAGTTCAGATCCGGACCAGGCAGACTCCCTCTGCTCTCAGCGACACCGGGCTTCGTCCCCGCTGCACCTCAACCTGCAGCTACACAGAATTTCTCTGATCCCGCCTTTGTTGCAATCATGTTGGCTCGATCACGTTGGCTTGATCGCATTGGCTCGATCACGTCGGGGTCACCAATTGTCACGGTAGAGACAGACACGACAATGTTTTTTCAGCAGAATAGCCATCTTTATTGCTCCCCCCATATCTTATATACTTTATCCTTTATCCATACACCATTCTCATTTGTTAGATGTCAGTTTGTCTATTCTTTATTGGCTACTTTTCTTAAAATCCCCCACTGTTTGGGTATCTGACAAACACAGTATTTTTCTTCTTTCTCCTTATCTTCAGTTCCTTTCTCAGGCTGACACAGCACTCCTCCAAGACTTTTCCAGCTGTTCAGGGGTACACAACAAGCTGGTTAAGATCAAACTGTTCTCTGTCAGGCATTCGGCAGGCCCACTGCCTCCCCCAACAGCATCCAATTCAATATTAACTACATCCTGGCACCTGAGGACAGAACATGCTTATTTGCTTCCCTGCCTGGGTCTATAGTTCATGGTGTGTGTCTTTCTTGTGTAGACAGTAATATGGCTCTTGCACAAAATGGTTGATAGTTGTGAACGTCATTTGGTGATGGACTGTGATGCCTGTGTAATCCTAGAGAAAGGTGTCATCTTTAGAAGAAAAGTGGTTTTGTTGGAGATGGATCCAGAGCAGCACAACCCGTCTCCAGCTGGCCACTGTGCTTCTTCTCTCTCTAGTACATTAGTAGAGTTGCTTGATGATGGAAGAGTGATCTGGCTGGCAGCCAGATCAGAGCTGCGCCTGACCACTGATGCAGTTTTATGAATGCTAGGGAGAGAAGGGCAGGAACTATCACATCCCACACTTTGATTGGTATAACCAGCTATGGATTCATGCCCAACAGGACAAGCAATTCATTAGCAAGAAAAAGGAAAACCAGAAAATTTGATCTCTGTTTTTCAATTAAATGTACTTACCCTATGCTACATGACCCAGCATGAGCATGTGTCCCGCAGGCAGCATCATGAGCATGTGGGTAGGTATCCCACTGCCTTCCCCTCAGAGTCCTTGGGATAAGTGGTGTGGCGGCTATGCCATGGGATGCGTACTGTGGGACCTAATGAATACTTGGTTCTCGCATTCCGAATGTTCATATTATGGCATTCCTGGGGTTTCCACTGTAAAGAGACATGTCTGGAAAACATGCCAGTCTGCTGTGCACTGTTAGGATGAGACCTGCAACCGGTACTGTGATGGAGGAATTACTGCAGGTATTTGCATTCTGCAGAGGATTTTTACATGAGGGCAGAAATGTATTGCTTTTTAACCAGTTGCACAGCTGTTGAGATCCATAAAAATGAAGCGACTGAACAAACAGTGACTGTTCTGTGAATGCAAGTAACTGGAGAGAAACCTGCAGGTTCTTTGGGTGATGGCTCCAGCTGATAAATGAGGAAAACAGCTCCAAGACCCGTGTAAAACAGATCCTATCTGCAGCCTGCTGACAGTAATGAACAGGGCTGCCAGCTCATCAGACTTCGAAGAAATGCATGCTCAGGCCTCATGTGCCCAAGGGCTCTGCCTCAACATCTCTCCCACCTCATCAGCACAGTTCCAGCTCCTCCACTTACGTTTTTCTCCCTGTGGAGAGCCAGGGGTTAGAGTTAGGGTTAGGGTTAGGGGTTAGGGGTTAGGGTTAGTGTTTTCATGGATCTGGGACAGATAGGGTGCCAGCAGAGGAGGAGCAGGCGCAGGGGACCATGTCCAGGCCCCAGGGCCCCGCAATGTCCTGATGTGCTGCCAGGATGGCCACCAGCTTCTAAAGGGCCAAGTCTGATAATGTGCACCGATATCTTTTTCTACTCTTAGTAGGGTTCAAAAGCGGGAAAGGATGGGATAAGCAGGTTTGCAGTAACAGCAAATTATGTATCTGTGCCCTGCAGCCTCTCACCTCCATTCTCTCTCCTCTGGTGCAGAGTCCCTGCTCCAGAGGACTGAGGGAGTGCTTCTCAGTGACAGAGCACCAGGACTTGTCATACTTATTTGTCCCACCAAAATAATCAGTGAGACCCTAATGTTTTGTTGTCAGGGAGAGACTTGGTTTGGAAAAACTTTAGCCGAATTCTTAAGACTTTGACAGAAATTAAAACTACTGAATCTGAGTCCTTATAATGGAGCATTGCTTAGTGATAGTTCTGTGTAGCATTCTATCCAAGAGTAAGGTATTAACATGGCAAAGTTAAGCAATAACTATATATAACTAGATCAAGCAATAACACATAGAGTCAGTATTTTTTACGGGGGTGTAACTGCTGCTCTGTAGCTCTCTTCCCACCATTCCCACAGGGAGCTGATGCTGAAGGAAGAGGAGGGGACCTTGCCAACTGTATGGGGGACAGCGTCATTGCACCTCTTGAGACAGGTTTACCTTTACAGAGTTTTATCAGTGGGGTCCACACACCAACTTGAAGTTACCATAGGGAAAAAAGAGTGAAAAGAGAAGGAAGAGGAAAACTTCCCCATGGCCTGCCAAGAAGCAAAGCAATGGGGCCCTCAGAAAGTCCTTTCCAGTGTCAGCAAGTGGTGAGGATGAGGAAGATGATTATAACTTTTCTTGTCAGGCTTTTTCCTTTGTTAGCTCTGTGCTTGGCATTAGGACCCAGCCAAGCTCCTCTTTCTTGTTCCTGTATATGATGCTGCCAGTGCTGACAGGATCATAATTAATCAGTCATAGGTGTTGAATACTGTTCAATTCAATTTGTGCATGTTTATGGCTGGTAAGGCTTATGGGATATTTACATGATTATTATTTACTTTTCTATTTGCTAACTCTTGTTTTTCCCCTAATGTTAACTAAAGCTACAAAACAAGTAGAAAATGCAGGGAGAAGAAAGCAGGGGACTCCTGGGCTGTTAGCAATTGCTTTCCATGAGAACCTATTATGATACTGAGATTTGCAGGTGGAAGGCCATGAGGATAACAGCACAAAGGCAACACCATGGGAAGGAGAAGGGAAAAAGACTGATGCAGCAGTCCAGGCAGGAGGCTACAGAGCTGCAAGGGAAAGACTGGCTGCAGAAGTGCTCACAGAAAGCCCCTGGCATTTTAAAGGTGAAGGCACTTGTCCATGTGTATGTGCAGCAGTTGACATGTCTAGCATCTGCTGTTCACTGCTAGAAGAGGGTTTATACAATTAAATTGTGGCTGCAGGTTTGGACTTGGAGGCCCTCACATCAGAACTTCACAACCAAGGAGGCAGGAAAGTGAACACACTGTTTCTGCATGGCATGGCTAAACTCAAGTGTATGGTTAAGCTCAGTCTCTATGCAAGAAAGAAAAAGTGAGTTATATTAAATTTCTTAAATGTGAACTGTAATTTTGTGCTTCTTTTCCTGTTCTTACTTTCTCTCATTGATAGCAACCCATGGCATGAGCATCAACTCTCAAAACATAACTTTCCATCAATGGTTAAAGTTTTACCAGGGTGAGGGATAACTACTGTACAATTATTTTCAGTTGTAATTTTTGTCCTTGTGGTGTGTGAGTAAGTGTGAGCTATGGTATTTGGAGAATAAATAGCATAGCACTAGTGTACAGGGTTCTGGATTTTTTCCCTAGAAATATAATTCATACTCCTTAAAAAATATTTTGTCCAGAAGGATGTTGTCAGTTATTTCTTCATAAGCTAACAGCTTACTATTTCTGCTAAACAATCCAACATGATACAGGGGAATTGTGTGATCTTTACTATAAAAGCAGAATGCCCGACGTCACATCTATTCACTCAGATCTCTCAAACTTCTAAGTTTACCAGGCCAGAAATGGAGGGAATAAAAGAATAATATGGTTGACTTAGGAAACAAACCCAGCTGGCTCACCTGTTTTTTTGGTGGGTTTTTTTTGCCAGATGAATAAATGCTCCTGTGATGGTGATAGCTGAATACAACCTCAGCTAATAATGCCCCATCTTCATGTTTACTACCTTGACTGATGTTATTTTCTTTTCTTTGAAAAAAAGAAGAACCACCAAAGGCATGACATAGAAGACACTGTTGTCGGCCTTCTACAGGTGGGCAACTGCACCAAAGGCTGGAAATGGCTCCAAGATTTCTGTGGCAGAACTGAAAATCAGCTCCCACACCAGTCCAGCTGTCATTGCAACACTCTTCCCCAACCTCCACTGTTTTGTGGTTGCACTGTGAGCTCTGTAAGGCATCCTGTAAAAAAGTAGGTCTGCACTCACAGACCAGTGTTAAGAGAGGAATAGAAATGGACATCCTGTGGGTCAGCTATAGCCTTCATATGTCGCTACCCCTTTGCTGAACTCAGAAACTCACAGCTAGCAATGCAAGGGGGTGAAAAACACAACCTGTTGTGTTTTAAAGCCACTCTCTGTGTTGTGAAGCACATTAGGGAACAACTTGAGGCCACAGGCTTGAGACCAAAGTGACATGGCTTCTTAGACATAGAAACGGCCTACTGTCCTTATCTTCTATGTGAAAATTACACACTGTACATTCTTACTAATATTAGTCAAATCTCCATCCTATAATTAGCTCATACTTATACTGCCAAGTCCCCTTCTTTCTTTCAAGTGGGTTTCTTGTTGAGCTGTTATAATACATTTTTACCATACTCATTATTCAGGCTCTGCTTTACCTATGTATTTCTGTCATGCAACAGCTGACACTCACCTGCTATTGCCATAGACATATCCTGTTCCACCAAAACCCCAGGTGTCTCTCGCATCATTATGAGTCTTCTGAAAACAAACAGGGAGCTGCTATCAAGTTGAAGAGGAAATGGAGAACTCCAGTCCTGTCCTTTTCTGTTTCAGCCCTTTGTGGCAGACAGGTACTCTGGGGAAGCTGTACAATGTGTACAGTCCATCAGTGCTTTCTCTGACTCTGTTTTTTATTTTTCACATTAGTCTTTTTTTGCCTGTAAGACATTTATGTTATTCGCCTAAAGCAGAAGTAATTTTCAATACTGAAAGAAGCTCATTAATTTTATTTTTAAAACATTTTTGTAAGAGCTCCATCTTCCAAGCAATCATTGAAGAAATCAGAAGCTTTTCCATATTGCAGCAGTTCATATTCTGTCTGATTTACTCACAGAGGGCACTGTCAGCCTCATTTGTCCTTCCATGAGAAAAAAGTGACTCAAATGGCTTCACGTGTAGTAAAAGTGTAATGAGCAGTGAAAATGAGACTTCTTAGACTCTCTGAAGCCATATCAGACAAGACAAGCCTGTAAAGTGAAGTAAATTAAAATCCACAGGAATTTCATACAAAGCAGAGTTGTGCTGTGGCAACTCTACAAACACACAGGCTGGATTCTCAAGGATATTTCAGGCCTCTGGTAAAGTAGCGTAGGATTTTCAAAAGCATCTCAGGGACAGATCTTCATATGCTTTTTTTCTATATTAGTAAAAATTGTTAGTTGCAGTCTAGGAACAAATCTAACAAAGAAAGGACCAGCAGGAAGTTAGTTCTGCTCTGATATGCTTGACTGTGAATGCAAAGTAGCCTCATGACACCCACGATGACAAGATTTTTTTGCCGTGTGTCTCCTACAGCACCATGAACACATGAAGGAAAGGTGACGTCTGAACATGACAGTCTGAGGTCCTGGTCAGGAGAAAACTCACAGGTACCTCTGTCAGATTGTTAGCTACTTCAGATGGGGCAAGAAGAAAATCTAGAGCTGACCCAAAGGCTGCGTGTTTTTCCTGAGCACTACCATCTCTCTGTAGGCTTTTGTAAGCTGTTACCATTTTGTGTTTTGTCAATACACACTCTTACTCACTGTGGTCTTAACTCTGACAATGCTAGGCATTCTGCTTTTTTTTTTTTTCTTTCTTTTAAAGTTGATGGCTAACTGCCATGTTAACAGATCCAGTCACTGTGAGTTGAGTGGTCTTTAGTGTTGGTACTTATTCCCCCATGTTCCCTCAGGATGTCCAAAGGAAAACGGGAGTGCCCCCATGTGTGCCATAGGCTGGATTGTGAATCTCCAAATAGAGTGTGGGAAGGGCAGGAGTCTTCTGTTATTCAGTGATTACTGGGAAAAGACAAAACCTTTGCAGTGCATTATCATGGCTGAATCCCTCTTCCTCAGATTGTCCCAACTGCCTTCTATTTAGGAAACAAGCTCATGACACTCCTTGCCTGATCACCCTTTTCAGTTCAGCCTGTTTTTTCCTACAGGACCAGAAAGACGTCTGCTTGAGCACTTGCTTAAGTCTGCCCTGCCCGGGTCAGACAGAGCAGTATTTGCAACAACTAATCATAACAATCTGCTGCAGGCAGCTGGAGCAGAAGACCATTCTCCTCAAGCTTCCCTGTTTGAAACAGGGTCATTGTGGGCTTCTATCCTCTGTTACTAACACAGACGGGAGGATGTCTTCCTCTCTTGTGGATCTCTTTAGCTCTCTGTGCCTGAAATGCTGGAGTTTCAACCCCAAGCCCCAAATTAAGGTTGACATATGGGTGATTCCCACAGCCCTTCCCAAAGGAGGGTGAGTTTGCCTTCAGGCTTCCCTCCAGGGTGCGGCCGGCCTGGCAGACAGAGCCATTGGGTAGATGAGCCCTGGGTGTCCCGCATTGAGTAACCCAAGGTCAGGTGTCCCACTGAGGGATAAAAGCTGGGACCCCTTGCAGGAGGGGCAGTGTCTGTCTGTGAGGTGGATGCCCTGTGCAGAGTTCCCTGTAGGGGAAGGACCTCCCGCCTCCCTGGGACTGGGCTCCAGTCAGGTCTGGCTTGTGTAAAGGCGGGCTGTGTAGAGATTCAGTGTGTGGCTTCCTTGGTCTTATGTCTTTGGCCTGTTGGCTCGGTTGTCTCCTGGTCCTTCTATGGGAGACTGCATCTCACCATTTATTCCACCCATTGTTGGTCGTGTGGTGTCGTTGTTGGGGTCAGTGGGATTGATGTGGATTATGTATAATCTGACTGACTTGTTTGTACCCCCAGCGCTCACCCATGTACTGACCCTTTTGTATCAAATACAATTTGGTTATTGGTTCATCTTTATGCTGGCTGTCACGTCCCGCTCCGACGAGGGGGACAAGTGACTCAGATTCGCAAATCCCCAATTGGAGCGGACAACAAGTCTCCAAGTTCAAGCATTTATTAACTACCTACAATGTACTAATTGAACACATGATAATTGGCTAAGTACAGAGCAAGTTGTGGTGAGCAATATAATATGCTTTGCATTTCTTAATAGAAAAAGGAAAAGAGGGAGATAGAGGGAATGGGGGGATACAGATCACCGGTCTGGGTTCCTGCGCTGATCCCGCCGGCGAGGGTTCCAGGAGGCGGCCGTCTTCTTCGCTGGCATTCGTCTTCTTCGCTTCACTGCTTTCTCCAGACGGTCAGGGGGGCAGGGAGAGGGGCAGAGAGAGAGAGAGAGCCCTTTCTTCCCCCCTTTGATTTATACCCATTTTCCTTGGGTCCGTCCCCTAGGTCGACCCACATAGCTACGTATCCCATGTACAGGGAGGGGTAAGGTGTTTCATGGGATGATGTCATTAGCATGATCATGACAGCCCTCGTTAGCATATTGAGGGGTGTCAACTTTAATATGCATTTTGTGGATAATGAAGCAAAGTTCATTCACCGGACACATGGCCCTTGAAATCTGCCCAGGTGCCCCAGAGGAGAGCCGTCCTGTCTCCACAGGGCTCTCTCCCCCAGCTACATCGGGCAGCGTTATCAGCTTGGGCCTTCACAGAATGCACCCTGTGACTCATAGTTTTGTCTTGCGAGTGTTTGAGGCATTTCTTCAATCAGCCTCAACTTTTGCTTTCCCAGGTTGTTTGTCTTAGTTTCTCACAGGCCTGGTTTCTCGTCTCTCACACTGGCTGTGTCCTTTATGCTAGGCCTGATAACTGACAAAACAGTGCCCTGGTTTCTGACCTGTGGAGAAGGGATGTAGAGTCAGTATTAAAAGCAGCATTGCAAGTGCTGAAGTACTGTTGAGCAGGGAGCAACAAGATGCTGTGGTGAAGGTATGACAGAGCTGAAGGGCCACAGTCTACCAAAGGTGAATTTGTTCTGAAATCATCTCCAGAAGTGACAGAAATCTTACGGCAACATACAGTGGCCCCACAAGTAATTTTTTTGACTGGCAGGTAAGTGAAGGGTAGATTAACTGGCAGTGCTTTGCTTTGAAATATTGTCTGTATTTAACTACAAGTGATGTTCCAGGAATATGGATGTAATACTTCACAGACTCAGTTTTAAAAATGTTCCTTACATAAAGAGAAGGTGTGGGTGTGAGGGAGAAGTTGTCTGCTTGCTGTTCCTCTTTAAGGATCACTCTTAAGCAAATGGGTCATGTTGTGAATCTGTTTTGCGGTGCCTTGGTAAACTAATTGACCTTTCAAACATTAAATTTCAAACATTTTGTACAGGAAACCTAAAACCACCCCAACAGAAAAACAAGTTAGTCATTACTGTATTCTGTTCTCTTTATAAGCAGTTTTCTAAGGAAGTTCCCAATAGCAGCATCTCTATCATGTCCTGTGCTTTACTCCTTGACAGTGCCAGACAGCTGATGTCTACAGAGGTGCTCTCAGCCCGCTTGATGGTTTTTATTCTGGTTGTGCCTACACCACTGTAGCTCTGCTACACTACTACTGAAAATGCAGGTATACAAAGCCCTCTGCATAAGCCATGAGAGGACTCTGCCTCCTTATTTGCTAACCCCCAGCATGGCACTTGTCCACTTGTCACACTGGTTGTCTGCATAACCTCCACTTGTCACACTGGTTGTCTTCAAGTCAGACCACTTGTCTTCCTGCGGATGGGGAGGAAACTGCCACCCACCTTGCTGTTGTTGACTTCCAGTCCTCATGGTTGTGTGTCTGGAAGCTGTACCTGCCCCACAGACCCACCCCTTGCTCTGCACTTCCAGAGCATTGATGTCCCACCAGGGACCCTTTGTCCAACCCATTACTACTGACTTGCAGGCACCTGTCTCTCAGCAAGCCCTTTTCCCCAGAGAGGCATGTGAACAAAGACTGAGTGGGTCTACCTCGTGCTTAGTCCTCTGAGAGGTGACTGGAGGAGTGCTCCAGACTGACACATGGACGTTTGGAGTGGGAAGCTGGGTCTCTGGATTTTCTGTGCTTATGTCTTTGACTCAGGTGGAGGCAGTCTCAGTGAAGATCCAGCTGTCTGCCTGCGTGCTGGAAGGCTGCCTAAAACAGGCTCCCCTAGCAGCGGTACAGAGGAGGTAGTGTTGGACACCACAAGGTTCTGCTGGCTTTGCAGCTCTTCTGGGACCTTCTGGGACTCCCAGATATGGCTCCAGCTGACTGACAAGGTCAAATCTTGCTTGGGTCACAGCAAATGAAGACTAAAAAGGAAGATGTTTCTTTTAACTCACACTGCTGTCTCAGGGGGCTGCCTTTTACAAGCTACTGGCTGTGCAAGGAATTCTTCCTGACTCAAAAGTGGTTCTAGCTTAACTTCTTGCACTGCAGGAACTAGTTTGGCACGCATTCTTCTGAGGAACATACCTCTGAAAAACACAGCAGTGTATTCCTTCTGTGATAAGACACTGATTCGTGATCTGCATTTGGCTGGTACCAGCCACGATCAGCAGGCCTTGGAGGAGACAGGGCTGGTGTGGCGGTGGCCTGATCCTGCCCCTCTTCCTGTGATGCAGCCAGTCCTGATCAAAACCTATGTGTGGTCAAAAGTGTCATTCTTGGCCTTTCTTGTCTTTCTTATCCCAGCTGCTCTTGTCATAAGTCCTTAGCATACGGCCAACCTTCTGCTAAAAACAGAAGTATTTTCTGATTGCCCCTCTCTCCTTCCCAGCCTGTTCAGAATCTCCCGGGGCAGCTTTCCTCCTGCTGGGAGAGCTGGGGGATTTCACAGGGGTGCTGTTTCATCTTTGTGTTTCAGCTGGCAAAACTTCTGGCACAGGATCAGGCTCATGACCACTGGTGGGGGCTGATGGAGAGCATATGTGCACACTGGTACACACTGCTCAACTGGGCAGGAGCAAGCAAGCATGGCCAGGGCACAGACTGTAGGGCCCTGACTCATTGATTGCTTCCTTGCTGTCTGGGTCAAATGCAGGGCAGACCTAGGCAGCAGAATCAAACCTCTCAGCATGAATCTCAACTCACCTGCCAGTCGGGCACAAACAGGAAGCAGCCCTTGCCCGTTCCACTGATATGAGTCAGCACTTGTCTCTTCTCACAGAGGATGTCCCTAGAAAAAGCCAAGCTCTGCTTGTTACTGCTTGAAGATATGAGGTCACTGGTTGTCCATGCATTTTCTGTGAAGTGGTGACATCTGTGCTCTCATGTAGCTGTAATCTGGTGTGACTGTGGGACCTCTCTTCAAGTAGACAAACAGGTGTTTCCAAACAGGAGGACAGGGATTCCTTTCCCTCCTGTTTGACAACTTGTGCACCTTGTTTAACAGTCTGCTGGCCCAGCCAATCTTTCTCTGTGGAAGACTCAGTTCTTGGAACATTTGGGATGCTTTTGCCTTTGGCCACTGGTTTTGTCCTGCTGGTGGCACTAGTGTTAATGGGATGACAGGCAATCCAGCAGGCTGCCTAGTGGTTCAGGAGGGGAGAGCATGAGCTTCAGCTGAGCACCATGAGCAGTAGTTTCCCAGGCACTGTGGTCTGGAATGAGCAAATCCCACCTTGTCACACAGCCTGATGGGGCTGATAAATGGTCATAGCACAGACAGGTAAAAAGAGGTTAGCAGGTGGCCCGGTGTCACAGAATAAATTTTACATTAGTTCTTGGATGAGGATGTGATATATCTTCTTCCTCAGTCTACTGCATTAATGACAGGATCCTGCTGCCTCATCTGAGCATGTGGACCATCTATGAGGAGATGCTTAGCACGTCCTGCAGGTGTGCATGCCAACAGTCAGGGCTCTGCCTCCGTATGTTTTATGCCAAGTGGGGAATAGGCGGAGAAATGATCAGCAATAACACCACCTCACCATGGCAGTCCCTCAGCTATGCAGAGGCAGGGCAGTCTGTCCATCTGCCCAACCTGTAGCGACCAGCACAGTCCTGTCGAGTCAATACCAGCAGTTCTCCTTCCCAGAGAAAACCTTGCTTTCACAGGAACATGGGTGCACCCTGCTCGCTGCCCTTCCAGTGCCATTACTAACACAGGCAGGGAGCTAAAATGAGTTTGTCTAAAATTGCAGTTCTTTGCTGAAGTGCTGGTGACATCACTAGGCTAGCTGAGCTCTTTGGCAGTGCATATGATGAGAACCAGAAACCTCTGATGCTACAGCCCTGTGTACAACACTGCGATGATAATGGGGCACAATAGTCAAGCAACCGCGTCAGAGGGTTAAGCATTTTCAAACCCTCTTTTTAATTAATGAGTGCATATACAACATTGACCTGGGGCTGTTCTTAACAATGAAGAAGTGAAGAAACAGGCAGGGGGAAGAAGGTGGGAGGAGTGTGGGTTTGAACACTACTTTGTTCTGTTGCACAGAAATGCATGAGAGAAAAGGAGAAAAGCAAAGAAACAAAGAAAAGGAGTTGGGAGAAAGGAAGGAGGAAAAGAAATGAGAATGAAGAAGCCACTTAAGACAGGTAATGGCTTCCAAACTGTGACTTGTAGACTGCTTCCAAGTGGTCTGCAAAGTCAACTGCACAAAGCAAGTCCATATGCAATTCACCAGTCTACATAGAATTTATGGCCAGCAGAGTCAGCTCTTCCACTGTAGAAAGGACACAAGCAGCAGGATTGAAGACCATCATTGAAGAGTAAGCCCCTTCTGTTGCCTGACTGCACATGATGTGCCTGGTTTTAATGCCCACAGGGTGTTTGTTTAGAGGCAGTTTTCCAAGAATTCCTTTGTGACAAAATTTGTGAAAATGTAACTATTTGATCTTCAAAAGAGCATGCAGCAGCCCCAACTCAAGAGGAAAGTAGAGCACTGGTTTGAACCCTATGACCTGTGCAGCCTCTGCCCTGGAGGGGTTTGGTGGCCCGAGGGGTGCTGTGGGGGCATATCTCTGAATGCCCAGCCCCTGGCAGGAGCCTGTGGACACAGCAGAGTCCAGGAAGGTGCTGGTCTCATCCTCAGTGTTTCCAGTGCTTTGACTCCAGGTCCCTGAACTAAAAGTGAGATGTGGAAGCAGGGTGTCACGTGTTTGACCAATATGGATAGAGGCAGACTCTCCCTTTACTCCCGGGAGTAAATACTTCTTCCATTTAGGGGTCTCCATCTTTAGGAGTCTAACACTGAACTCTTAATTTTAAAGTATGAAAGACCTCTGCTGAGTTGCAATGACATGACAATGATATCTTACTGAAAATAACAATAGCAGAAGGGATGGCAATCTTCCCCAGGCAAAGTTAACGCTGCTACCAAATTCCCCTGCTGCATCACAGGCAAACCCGGAAAGAACATTACTTTTGGCACGAATACACTTCCAGATTGCCTCCATTATACTCTTGCGTAAGCATTGTTGCCATCGTAGCTAGTACCATGTGTTAGCCCATTCAAGTTTTGCAAATGTTGGCATAAGGAAAATGAGGAAAGGAAACCTCTGGGGCATGAAGCAGTCAACTTGGAAGGCTGATATTCTCCCAGCAGCAGCCAGGTCTGTCTCCTTCTGGAGTGATGCAACAAGGCAGGGAAAAAATGCCCAAATGAGGAGACGAGCAGAGTTTGCTTTGGCTTTGGCGTGCACCTCACTTACTGTGGGAGAACCAACACCCAGAGAAAATGCTTCAAGCACATGGTGAGCCCTCCCACGATTAACTGCAAAAAAATGCTGATACGAGTAATGATGCTGTTGAGGTCTATAGTTGTGGACAGATCAAAAAACTCACCGTTTTCACAACAGATAAATCGCAATTCTTGTTGGCCTATATATAGGCATAGGAGGGGTGCGCATATATGTATGCGTATGTATATACCCCACATAGCAAACACACGGTGCTGTACCTGCGATCTCACGCAAAAAAAGCGAAAGAACAATAAATTGTGTGTCTGTCCATCTGCGCAAAACAGCTGAGTAGCTGTCGTTTGGACACAGATGCTTTGAGTAGCCCAGCCAGAGTGAGCCGTCAGATCTCCATCGGAACAATTGGCGTTACATTATTTTATGCTGTTTGAGAGCGTGTTCCTCAGGGTTCGTGAGACAGCCCCGGCTTGGCGCGCACGCGTCTCCCTCCCTGTTTCTCGAGGCAGGCACTAGCCCTGGCGATGCCGAGGACATCCCCATCGGCCCGTCCTCACCCCGCGCCGCCCGGCCGCCGCCCCCCCGGCGGGTTTTTGCCGCACGGTGTGTGCCCTGCGGGAGCCTTTGCCCCCGTTCGCCTTCCCGGCGGCCCTGCGGCGGCGGCGCGGGGCCGGGGGCGCGGGGGGCGGCGGGGGTGCCATTGCACACTTCCTGCGGTGTGTGTGACCGGCGGCCGCTTCCGGTGGCTGACAGGAGCCGGAGGCCGCCTCGGCCTCCTCCGGCGGGGAGCACCGCCGCGCACCGACACGCACACACGCACACGCGCACGCACACACAGGGAGGGGGCTGGGGGCGGAGGAGGAGGGCGGGGGACCGGAGCAGCCCTCCCTCCCCAGCCTCCAGCAATTACCGCCGTAATCACCCCCATGCAATATCAGCGGGATTGCGCAGCCTCCCCGCCCCGCACTCCCGCGGACCCGCACCTGCAGGTACGTGACCCGTCCGGAGGCACCGCGGGGGTGGGGGGTGTGCCTGGGTTTGCGCATCCAGCGCTGCCCGCCGCGGGGCCGGGCGCTGTTCCCCGTATCTGCCTTTGTGCGCAGGACTCTCGGGGAAGCTTTCCCGGGCAGACAGACCCTCCTCGCCCCGACGCCCCCTGCCTTCCCGCGGGGCAGGGGTCGGTGCGCGCCCCCGCGCTGCGCGGGAGGTGCCGCTGCGGGTCGGAGGGGGGCGGGGTTGGGGTAGGGCTACCCGAGGGTCCGTGTTTGGCACAACCCCCGGCCGCATCCTTCTACGAGAAGAAAAAGCGACCCTTCCTGCCCGCCCTCTCTGAGCTGGAATAGAGGTGGGAGGGGGGCAGCCGGCGAGGCTGTGGTCTGGGGACTCTGGGGTCTGGCGGCCGCGCCGAGCCGCGGGCAGAGGGCTTGTGCCTGGCCGTGTGGTTTGGGCCCCTCCCGGGGGAGTTCAGCCCCCGACCCCCGCCCCTTCCCACGGGAGGGCCGGGGGCTCTCGCTCCCAGCTCGAGCAGGCGGTGGGGTGCGTGCTGGGAAAGGCACCCCCTTGGAAACTTGGCTTGGCACTGAGACGAGGCAGGAGTGATAAGGAGAGACAGGAGTGATAAGGAAAGCCAGAAATCTGTGAAACCAGCTTGGAAAAGATGGTTAAGTGCAAAGGAAAAGAGTGAAAACGGTGGAGAGATCTATTGAGCCTTCTGCAACTTAATTCCAGCTGTCAGAGCTGCTTTCCAGCCGAAGGAATAACTATGTCACATACGTTAAAACTCACCTTCCATCTACGGTGTTAATGGTTATAAATACCCTCTGAACGCAGCTGTTATTCGGTAGTACTAGTAGAGTAAGGCTGCTTCCATTCGAGCGAATGAAGATCTGTCATAGAAAGAAAACAATATACCAGGTAAAAATGAAGTCCTTGTATATGCCTGGCTTTCAACATTTGAGTAGTTAATGTGTGAAGTTTGCTTTTGCCTGCCTGCTCTGCCATTCCCCCACTGTCCTTCTCAGAACTACAACCTCCGCAAGTAGCGCTGCAATGCTAAAGCTGGGATAGATGCTAAGGTTCACTGTGAACTGCTAGGGACAGTGATGGCTTTCCTTTTTTTCTGTTGACTTGAAGAGAAACGGGACCAAGCCATTAGTGTGCTTGTTAGCAGCAGTGAAAACTTGTATCAATGAATGATTACATTCATTTGATGTGTCCTAGATGGCAACTTTGCAGGTCAGGGACTAGACATGTTTTTCTTAACTTTGTTTCCTCTTTAAACAGAGTAACCCCAAAAGGTCTTTTCAGGTCAGGAGTGACCAATTCCTGTGTTCCCCCCCCCCCCCCACCCCGGTGGCTGTTTCTGTTCCTCTCCATATAGTTCAGAGCTCAGACCCACAGGGCTGTACTCATGTGGTACCGCAGTTAACCTAGTAAATCCAGCCAGCACCCTGCTGGGGATGCTTGCCCGACCCACAGCACATGTGTCTCTGTTCAGATGGCTTCTGACTGACATTACCAGGAGACCACTGAAATCCCCTTGGGGGTCAGAACTGCCACTTGTCTCAGGATAATTTTTCAAATGTCATTTCAGGCTTGTCTAAACCTATTTTTGGCTATTTCTAAAGCCACACAAATCAAAGTTGGAAGTCATGCAGTTCATGTGCTTCCCTGCTGTGCTGAGCCATGCACAGGACCTGGCTAAGTGGTACCCACAGCTCTTCTTCCTCTTTCACCTGTGGCTTTCACCAAAAAGCTATTTTTCAACCTTATCCTCCAGTTTATCAGCTCTTTGAAATCCTTTAGAGGTAAACTAACAAACCAAACTGATTAAAAACCTTGCACCCAAATGAGTAATAAAGAGGTAAGAATTGTCAAAAAGATACTGTGTGAACTAATATTAACAGAAAGTGTTTGCAGAGATAATAGATGATCTTGCATGCAGTGTAAAGCTTGTTGTGAGAGAGATATGCCGTGGAGTTACTCTTTCTGGTGTTGTCAGTAACTCAGGAGTATAACATGGGTCTTCTCTGTATTCCACTAAAATAGCTAGGTTTCCAGGAGGTAGCCTGAAACTTATAGAAAAACTTTAACAGCTCGAGTACTTCTCTAGCCATTGTTAGCAAGTTGGTGTTTTGTTTTTTAGGCAAATATATTTTGATGTTGCTCCTGTACTGATGATGCATTTATGCAATGTTAGTCCCTGTACTACACCAGGAAGTTTCATATAACTTCGTATAATTTCAAAAGTACAGTATAATTCTCTTTCTTTCATGCAATGAAAATGAGTTTATGGTCAGCGAGTTCCCAAAAAGGTAGCAGTTTGCTTTGTTAGCAGCTCACATCTGTCAGTCACCAGGTGAACCTTCATTAAGTGGCCACTGAACCTTGCCTTGGTGCCAGAGAAAGTGTCTACACACCTGAGCTCAGTGGATACTGTTGGAGTTTCACCAATACCATCTTTTGGTATTTTCAGTCTCCTGACCTTATGCCTCTCAGCCTCTTTTCCCTGATAGTTATAAAATGCAGACAGAAGAGGTCTGAATGTCTTAAGTGTGGCCAGACCTGTAATCCCAACCTTGGCACTCCTTTCCAAAGTGCCACTGTTTTTCCAAATCTTCACTCTGGGAGTGATAACCCATCCATTCACAGCTCACAGAGGTGGTGTGAAAATTAACTACTGTTTGTTTGTAAGGCACTTCACAGAAATGTATATGACAATTAGTCCTCTTGAGGATTGTTATACATCTGGTAATTCAAGTGTAACTAGCTGAACATAAGGCTCTGCTTTCAAAGGTTATTGCTGCACACCTTTCTGCAAAGTAAAGTGGGTGAGATGAAGGTTAGTGGCTTAAAGTAGTGCAAACTTTTATCAGCCTTTCCAGTTCATTTTCTGTGAAAAATACTCAAAAACGAGTGTTAATTTGAGTCAAATATTTCTGTGATGGAGCTGTATAATAGTTCAAAGGAACTTGAAAGACTTACACCTTAGCAGTATTAATAATGAAGGCGACCTGTGAGGCACGGCTGCTTCATCTTCACTTACTTAACCTTGGCTATGATATGTTGCTTTGTGAACTTTATTTACTAGCAGGGTTGGTGAATTCTTTTGCAAGACAGAAATTACAGCGTGCCGGCCCTCTTTTGTTTCTGTGGTAACAAGTACAAGGCACAGATTCTCTAATGAGACCCTTGGCTGGCCACTGATTCTGTGTTTTTCTGGTTTGTTAATTCTGGGCTCTGAAGTAAATGAAAGGTCTTGTCCATCTGACTGTCAGAACTCAAGGAGTCAAAATGGAAACAGAAATAAAAGAATAGATGACTTCAGCATGGTGAGAATGTACTATAATTTAGCCTTGGCCATACACACATGGATGGGATAACTTTCAGTATTGTGTTTTCTTCTGAGAAGGCTATGGTGAAAAAGTTTCATCCCAGATCTTGGGTTTGGTTTGAGCTTTTAGTTTGACCTCTTCTGTGACTGACTGATATGTGTGCAAAGTAAGTTATTTTGCATCACCTGGGGGCTATTCTCAGTTACAGGTGTTCCGTATTTTCTGGTCTGCCAGATTTTATCACAGTCCTTGTATTACTGGACAGTTTCTTCATATTGCTCCATTCCCTTATATATAGTTTAGCAACAGGCAGGATCTGCAGACTTGTTCACCTGACTGATGTTAGGTCAGAGACATCACATGAGTCCTGTTGGACCCAGGCATCTTAGGGTTTTAGTCTTGTGAAGAGTTACAGGAACAAAAGGGTTTTTTGTAGTGCAAAAATCGGAGGGTTAGATTCATGGTATTCACAGAGTAAGCACTGTGACCTTCTGCAAGTTTTTATTTCCACTGTAAGAGTTCAAAGTAATTATTTTCCAAAACCAGTCACTGTACCTAAAATATTTTATGTGTATGGTTTATAGAGAGTACCTAAGATAACTGGAAGAGATAAGGGGAGGGAAGAGGTGCCTCTTCCTTTTTCTCTACAGCTTTGTTTAATTTTCCCACCCTTTTTTGTATGGTCTGCCCTGTTATTTTCCTCTGATCTTCAGTAAAGTGAGAGTCTTTGGTCAGTGTGGACAATCATGCAAAAAACCCCTCCAAAATATTTTTTAAACCCAGGAACATAAACATATAGCTGTGGGCAAACATCCAAACACACATGTTGCTTAGCTTTGGCAACTGGGCTAGTTAAGCAGTTTTCTTGAATCACCAGTGCTATAGCTTGAAAGCTTTATTGTTTAGTGCTTTTGCCTATGAACAGCTGCATCGTAATGAAAGCAATAGACAAGAAAGGTATCCGTGATGTAATTATCTTCTGCAGCAGTTTTATTCAAAATATGTGTAAAGTTGCTGGCAACTGAATTTAGTAATTTCAAATTTCAGTGGCTATCCTGTCACAGGTTAAGGCTGGTACACATTGAGTTTACATTGAAATCTCTTCTCCTCCCTGCCAGAAGCAGCCTCTAAGTGTACTTAACTGCTATTAACCCATCCTGCCTTAAAAATTGCTGATTGGTAAAACAGAATAAAACTCACTGGGACAGGTGGTGGGTTAGAAATCCACCTTAAAGGGGAAGCTGTGAACTGACTAATAGACACCACACACATTGTATTTAGGCTCCTGATTGTGTTCTTTAGAGGTAGCAGTATTTTAAAGCAGTGTTTTCTCCTGTGTAGAAGTGTGCTGACTTGTGAACAAGGGAACTGGGGTTGAAAGCTGTTGTTGGCTCTGTTTTGGCTGCCAGTGTCAAATGCCATCCCCTGCCCCTGTACACACCCTCCCCAAAAAAGCAGAGTTTCTAATATGTCTCTGCTGAACCCAGCCATTTGTATTGTGGGTGTAAATTTCCACATGGTCAAGGGCTGTGGTTTATGAAGTTGTTTTGGGAAGTCACTTAAGAGTTTGCCCAGTAGTAACCCAAAATGAAGTGCTATCATATTTTATAAATATGTAAAGATGTGTCCTATAGAAATATTAATTAGATACTAATATAAAATTATGTTTATAAACATGTAATATGTACATATATTTGTACTGCATATATTTTATTTTATATTGGATTATGTATTCTAGATTTAATATACTATATAATACCTAATATTAACAGGTTATATATTTTAAATTATACATTATTTTCATATTCTGTAGTCAGATGAGAGAGAAAAGATAGGTCTCACAGAGAAGGTGTCTGATTTATGTGGTCAGAGTGCTGTGTTTCTGCTGGGATCTGTCTGTTCCTGGTCGTATCCAATACTTTCCCAAATGATACAATAGAAAGAATAATGCACCTCCCTCCGTATTGCACCTGTGCAGAGCATGAGGCTGGAAGGAGCCGCAAAGATGTGGGAGCACAGAATCATATTTCAAAATTATCTCAATAGGTTGGAAATCTGGGCTGGAGACGACAGGGTGTGAGTTGTAAAACACAGGGTTCTACTCTGTGGTAGGATTAGAGAAATGCTGAAATTACAAGATGGGTAGCAATTTTTTAGCCAATTTTTTTTTTTTTTTAGCAGAAATGCTCTGCAAAAGTACAGGGAGTTACTTTGCTCCATGGCCAAGGCGAATGGGACAGGAAACAATACTTTTCAGTAAGAGGTAAGGTCAGGGCTAGGCATCAATGTGTGCTCTCTAAGGAAAAAAGGCTCACAAAGCTCTGGGGTAACTTGTGAGGATGCTGCTGTGGGAGGTCCTCACAATGAGGTTAAATGTCTGTCAGTGGGGGGAGAGGAACTGTGAGCCTGCTTAGAAGGAGTCCTAATTTTTTAGTGATTTTTCTTTCCTGACTAAACCCTTTGTATGTGGGATGTTTTCTCTAAAACAAGAGTATAATGGACATTTCCCAACAGGGCTGAAGACAGACAATCAGAAACTTTTTTAGTGGGAAATTGGAAGAAGATGGGAGAAAGGGTGCCTATCTGAAGTTGTGACTGCAAAGCATTACTTTGTAATGTGTGATGTGTGGAGGGATGGCAGTGACATGAAGAGGGAAATGCCATGGCAAAATCAAAACTTTCCAGTTGGTGCATTTTCAGCCTTGTCCTTATCATGGTACCAATGTCTTCCTAGAAGTAGTCCTGGTGCAGGAAAGCACTTGAACAGTTAGCAGCCTCTTCCCTTTTTTGAGCAGCATGCTAGTATGGTGTTTACATCTTAGCTGGGCTACAATCAGGTGTTCCCATGTAATTGTGCACAGCAAGTTTCTCGAATGATAGCTGAAATTAGGAAAAGATGAGCTCTTGATATGTGCCTGGTGTGGCAGTGTTTTAACTTTGTTTATCTCCTCTTGTCAAATCTGAAGCTGCAAACTGTAATTTCTATATTTGTGGTGTCTCTGCAGTCTAAGTATGGAGGGGAGAGGATGTATTTATGTTCTTTGCTAAGTGTTCTCCTGAAGCTGTAGAGAAAACCCTCATTGCCCTGTGATAGTTTGCAAAATCCACTGCAACACACCATAAGGAGTCAGCATATTTTAGCTGGTAACACTCCAAATGTCATAGCTTAAAATTTGCAAAATATTGCAGGATGGAAAAAAATAAATGAACTATCCTCAAAATGACACTTTTTTAAAATCTGAGATTTTGATCCTTGCTGTTGAGCTGGTTTTGCACAGATGTACTTGCTTGGTGGAACAGTTTCCATTCTCCAAGTGGATTGTCCCCTATAGCACTCTGTAGTCATCCCAGGTCATGCCACTCTACATTGTGAGGTTAGATATCTGCTCGTTTTTTATTGTAACTGAAAGCTTCTTACAGAGTCTTTTTTTGGTGTATTTAACTAGGTAAGTGAGTATTTCCTGTCTTAAATTTAGATTTCATGCTGTCTTTTAGCTCTGTTAAGGAGAAAAATCATATTTGGCTTTTTTCTTTTTTAGTAAAAACATATTTTAACCTTCTTTTCTATAACTGTAAAATCAAAGGTGCCTTTTTAAAAACTGAGCTCCTACTCATAGACTCAGCGTTAAATTTTAGACCCAAGAGGCAAACATTTACTGTGCAACCAGTAAACTACAATTGAAACTGTTCTGTAAAGTACTTGACATAGTCTCTGCCAGATGCGTGAATCCTAGCAATTTTAACAGACTTGATGAGTGTTGATGACAATTTTAAACCATTCAGGTTTAACACTTCCAAAAATACAGATAACTGTTATGGAACTAAACCAGTTAAGAATTGTAGTCTTTATGACAGATGAATGAACATTAAATATCAACCAACAGGCTGATAACTTCCCAATCCTAATACATTTTGATGTAGAATCTCCTTACAAGTTTTAAAATTTGTGCCCACAAGTCAAGGTACGCAAATGTCTTGTGTCCAAAACCTCTTCCAGTTAAATCATGTTTTCTGCACACGGCTTCATTTCATAGCAAGGTATAGCTAAGAACCCCATAAATGGCATATTTTTGCTGAACTGAACATTATGAATTAAGCAACGTAGGAGACTGCACTCACTTTGTCTGGCCTGGTGCCTGGCATCAGCTTAACAATCAGGCACAGTACTTTGCTGAACAGACAGTGTAATTTCATTGAAATACCGGTGACTGAAGACTGTTTTGGCTGGGAAGAGGTGGGTCAGATATTTTGAGTTTACAAATCTGTCTTGATCTGAGGGAGAGAAGATATTTATTGTGCAGGTGAGTGAAGAAAGCCAGAAATTTACATATGAAATATATATAAATCCACAGTACATAGATTTTTTTTTTTCCTCTGTCTTGCTATAAATAATCTTAAGGTTTCAGTCCCATAATGTATTAGGCATTATAGTGCAATTCAGCAAAACACAGGTGAATCATCCTTCCAGAAACAGAAGCACTAGTCAATTAATGATCAGAAATTTTATTTAGTTCCATGCTTCCTGCCCCCCCCCCCCCCCCCCCTATTTTTTCCCATATTGTTGGTGAGCATATTTTTCTTTCGGCTAGCGCTTTTGTCTGGTTAGATAATCTATTCTGAAATAATGAGACTGATTTCAGTATGGAAATGTACAACAGCCCTTCTTAGTAATGCATTCGCATGTGTGAAAAAAGACTGTGGCAGAGAAAAACCAAAAAATTTGTAAACTTGGATTTACAGTTTCTTTTGGACTGCAAGAGAATACATTATATCGAGCATTGCAAGTAAGTTGTGTTTTGGAACAGCTCCACAAGATAGTAGAACATTACTGGAATAAAGCATCAGGCAGTTCATATGGAGGGTGGTTATTCACCCAGCTCTTTATTTGCAAGAAACATTCCACACTTTGAGTTCTCTTAAATATGCTGCATCTGCTTTAATACACTGTGTTTGCTCCATGCGTTTGAGCAGTCTCATAAAGACGGTTAAAATTGGCTTTGGTCTAGCCAGCAGTCAAGGAGAAATAGTGGGCTGGAGCCATATAGGGAAGATATGCACTATTAACCATTGCAGTTTAATTTTTTGCCTCTGTGTGTGTTAACATTTGATACTTTACTGTTGGGTAGTTAACTCTGTAAAGCTAAGTGCCCTCTTTCCAGTCAGGCATCTCTAAAACTGTCTTCACCTCTGCTGACCTCCTAGATACTGATTAAACTGTTCAGCTGTGTTTGATTAGCTTAGTTTACAGACCATTTGACTGGTACAGAAGTATTTACATGGGATAATACTGTGAAGATTAGGATGGAGGAAGTAAAAATCTGGAACCACTTCAGCAGGTTTTATGAAACAAAAGAGGTATGAATACAGTGTGTGTGTGTGCATTTTAAAATTTCAGGGCTTGCCTTTTAGGTTCAATGATTTATTTTTCTTCTGGAGAAGAAGCTGGTCTTGCTCCCTCAGTGGAAGGCAATGATTTGCCTCATGGATGTATCCTGATGCCAGTGTTGTGCCCATGTTTGTGAGATTCATACTGGGCATGAGGGATACACTTTTAAGTAAGATGAGAGCAGAGTAGATTGCTCTGTGCTTAGTTAGGTATTGATGCACTGCCACTGTCCTAGCACAATTAAAAAGTGAGAAGTTTGAGTGAAGACATCTAGGCATCAACTGTTCAGTGTCTTTCCTTGGCTGCTTCTACCTGTGAATTTCATTACTTGCCTACACTGGGCAGTGTTGAAAGACAGGTTTTCTTGTTCCCACTGGAATAGCTGGGGTAAATTTGTAATATTATATCTGTCCTTTTCATCAAGTGCCCTTTCTTCCACTACTAATGGCTACTGGGCAGGGATCTTCACTGATGTGTTCCAAGGGAGTTGCCAGTCTTTTTTTTTTTTTTTATTCCTCTCTTGGGTTTTTTGACAGATTGTAGCTCTTTGGAAGAAATTGGGATGACCAGTTCATGGTCATCTCAATGCATTTCTTACCCAGATTGTTCATCAGGAAGGACTTCATTGTGCCTCTCAGTGAGGAGATGGATGAGCATTTGTGGGTGGCTTTTGAGACTCCTGTGTGGAGGAGGGAGCTGGAGTTTTTGCTCAAATGTGGTTTTGCCTTGGCCCCCACAGATAACATTGGCAGGGCTTTGGGACTGGGTTGGCAAGTCAGTAGGAAGGCCTGAAGGACACACTTGGTTGCCTTGATGGTATTATACAAATCTTCCTGTAAAATGAAGACAGCCTTTGGTAACCTTGAGGAGGTCAACAGGTGGAGGATATCCTGACTGTGCAGAGGGACCAGGACTTTTGTGCGGATGAGCCTACCATTTCTCTGGGTTTTGTGAGGGTTGTCCATCTTGCATAGTGCACAGCTTGGAGATGCAGTGAGTTTCCTGCAGTCTTGCATGGGCTTTTTGTGCAGGGCTGACATCCCAGGTCATTGTGTTTCTGGGGCTGGGTTAAGCAGAGGTCTGCAGTGCTGGCAGGTGTAAAAGCCTCTTCCCAGCTAAGTGGTGACTGGAAAGTTGAAACCAGGCCCCTGTGACTAATGCCAGATCCTTCTGTCAGCAAGGTCCTTCTCTCATGGTGGGAAGGTCTGCTGTTCCCATTGCATGCAGCTTTTATGTGAATTAATACTTACTGTCTAAGGCATGAAGTATCTTGTTGAAGCTTTAGTGAAGGTCAGGTAAAATAAGTTGTATAGGTCATTTTCATCAGCTTGATTCACCTTTCCTCTATTTAATGACTACTTTGAAAAACTCTCACAGCCATCAGGGGTCTAGAAGCTTTCCCTTATTACTGCTGCAGAAGTGTAATCCTATCCAGTTGGATTTAAGTGCAGCACTACTTTTTAATCATGCTCTGCTTGTGCAAGACACTTTCTCAAAAATAATAGAAGTGTATCACTTTTGCTGCATTTATACTATAAGGAATTCAGAAGGATGTCGAAGTAAAATTTTTGCTGATATGACATGCTATTTGAGAAACAATGTTTTTGTGTGGGTTTTTTTTTTTCTGGTTTCAGGGGACTGACAGAAGAAGACAGCATTACCATTTTTTGCATGGTTTGACCCATTAGATTGTTTGGTAGAAAATATTTGAGTAGGTGGCAAATTGAATTGCTTTTACATTTTCGAGACACTTAAGATAGAAAATAGGGAAGACAGCACTAGATAAACATGCTGCATATATAATAATATTACTGTCAAGGAAATTTAATTCTGTCTTCAGTGATGGGTTTGGGCAGATGTGTTGCCTTCAGCTAGAGATAAGGTAATGCATTCAGTGCAGTCTCAAGTAAGTAGGAACAGAATGAAACTGATATATTTGCATTAGTTGTGTATTATTTATTGTATCTGACAGTGTACAGCAGACACCTGATACTACCACCATCTGCCTGGTATCAGGTACTGGATCTGCATGTGGAAAAGAAAAGGTGGTGCTGTCTGGACTTTCTGTACAAGAGTTGCCTCAAAAGCTTTTATTTTGTAAACAACTACTTTGCTCGTGCTTTTCTGGGTAATTTGCTTTCTTTTCTAGGGCTGTAGTTCTGTCATTAAAAATAAATATTTCCATTAGTGGTTGGCCACTAGTGTGCAATGGTCCCAGTATTTTATCTCAAGACAGTGGAAAGCAGTGTTTATGATCAGCTGCTGTAAGAAACCAATACTCCTGTGGCCCGAGGGTAGGATACTAAAGGAAGGCAGTTTTGGGGTATTCTGCTATTAGAATATACTGTGAAGGGAAAGCAAGACTCAAGTTCGGTAAGAGTACTTTGCCTGAGTGCTCTCAAGAAACAGATGTCAGTAATATCCTTAGAATGAGAGAAGGAATAAAATAACATGAAAAATGCAGGGAAGCTTCCAGATAACCACGAGGTTATCTGGTACACCAGGTTATGTGCCTTGGTGCTGTTCAGCTGGAAAATGAGGTGGGACTCTCAAACTTGAGTTTGCCTCAGTAGTCACATAAGACTGGTGCTTCCAGAAAGAGCTTACTATATTTTTGGTATAAATCTCTCAAAGGAAAAACAAGTTTTGAATCAAATTCTCATGCAGGACACTACAGTTCCCTCTGAAAGGGTGTGGTCAGCAATGGTCTGCCTTCGTCCTGTCCACTCTCCATCCAGCTGCCCCTGATGATCCCCAAGGAAGGCCATTGGGGGCTGTTCACAATGCACTACCTTTTGCACTACAAAAATGTGATTCCCATTTTACAGAAGGAGAAACTCAGTCTAAGAGACCTCAGCTAAAAGGTGTTTTGTTGCTAAAGGGCATTATATGCAGTCAGACCACTGAGCTCCTGACTGCTCCAAGGTGGAAAACACCTCCAGGGCAATAAGCAGGGGTTGCTTTGCTTTTCCTGAGAGTGCTGACAGCTACAGTGATTTTTCCTTACTGCCTGTGAAGGGATGAGCTTCAGAGGGCGAAGGGAGGATGTTGCGGTGTTGGGCTTGAGCTATGCTATTCTGCTGCGTGTGTCTGCCTTGAGTTTAGAAATGCTTGTGTTTGAACAGACCACCTTCCCCCAAGGCTGGATGCAAGGGTAAGGCCTCTGTTTCTTAGGCTTTTTTCCCAACCATAAAGCTGGATTTTCAGCTAGCCCGGTAGTGTCAGATTTATAATTAGAGGAAACAGCTTGTTTGGCACTGCCACCCCATTGCTCCAAAAGCAGGGTTGTTTCCAGAGTGCAAAACCAGTGATCCAGTCTGGGAAGAAGGGGAGCCGCAAGTCTGGTGGTCTAACGGGTCACAGGGGCACAAAATGAGGATAATAACTTCTGTCTTCCCACCCGTACCACTGAGAGCAGCTATGTCCTTAAAAATCATCTGGAAATTACTACTTCTGAGGGGCAAGTGTATGCAAGAGGCTTGCTCAGCTACAAGGTGGGTAAAAATAATGAGCAATGTGTTTTGGCAAATACATGGCTCCACTGAGAAGTGTCACGTGCTGCAGTCCTGGTGAAATCTGCACTTCTTCAGGTGGAGGGGAGAAGTGCTCAAGAAGGAAGGTGCATAATGGTTTGTGGTCTTAATGAGTGCCTGAGCCACTTCAGTGGCCTTTCAGGCAGTGCCCAAGGCCAGGAGTAGGTGGTTCCCTGCTGGGTTGATGCTCTTGAACTGTGTGGTGGAGGACATGTGCAATAATAAGAATAAATTATATGAATGAACAATCGCAAAACAACCGGCACCTGGACAGCACCATGAGCTGTCCTGGCAGTTTAGTGGTAACCTGTTCCTGTTGTTTTCTTGGCTCTCATGTCAGAAAGGACTGGGATTGTGGTAGATCTGACACAAAACATCCTCTCCACAGACAGGGTCAAAGCAGTAAGTTTATCTGGGAAGAGGGGGGAACAATATTCAGCAGTGCCTTTTGGGACTGATACATTAGCCAGTGATGCCTTGAGGAGAAAGGGTCTCAAGAGGCAATGAAAGAGCTATCCTGGTGCTTGTCAGAAAAGGCAGCTCGCTGTGTGTGGTGCATGTGGACCTCATGTTCCACTGCACCTGCAGTATGAAAGCCATCAGGCTTCTCTGCAAAGTAATATGCCTGAGTCTTGCTGACAGAAATGGAAAGGTTTTTTTTTTCTTTGTTGTGGGATGCATTTGCTTGTAATTCTAGGGGAGCGTGGAGTAACCTGGGCAGACAGATGGAATCACCATGCATACCCTCTGGGAAGACACAGTGCTCTTTCTGACAAAATTCTATTTTATTCTGGTTTGGTTTGTGTTTGTAAAGGCCTCTGCAGTGCATGCTGGGGACCGAGTGGGCTGGGAGTGGGAAGTTGCAGACTGCTGGGGAGAGCAGTTTTTCAGGACTTTTGCTGCTGTAAATGAAACCCATGGTCTGTCTGGTTGCCAGCTGCTTCACAGTTAAGAGAAGGTTGTCTAGAAACTGCCATAAGGAGAAATCCTTGATTTTTATGTGGTAAGGGTAGTTGGGAGAGGATTTACAGGTGGTGTGAATTTAATTTTACAGGCATCTGTGCATGCACAGCTCACTGAGTGTCCTAACTGCTCCCTCTCTCCTGTGTGGCATGGAAGGCACATGCTGCTCCAGCTCTTGCACCCTGACCAAAATCCCCCCGACTTGAAGGCTGTGCAGATTATTACTCTAGTGAGATACATCTCACTTATATTAACTTCAATGCCTAAGTTTATTGTGGTGTGAAAGGGGAGGTGCAAGGAAAATCAAGTCAGTGTCCTTGTGGTGCATTACTCAGGATCTGGCTTATGACTGGCAACTGGGAATCCCGGTTGGCTGTGACATACATGGCAGCAGCATGTGCTGTGAAGGTGAAGGGTCTGGATGGAGCTGATGAAGTTGAGCCAGACATGAAACCTTCACCTTACCTTCCAGCAGTTCCCCTGGATGGGCCTAATTGTCTTGCATATTCCTCTGTGCCTCTATGTGTAATGGTAGAACTACTAGCACTGTTGGGGCGGTAGGATGCTGTGAGGAAGCATTAAGGAAGTCACAGGCATATGTAAACCTTGCTGAAACTGGCAGTGAGTATTTGAGTTAGTTGGATAACAAGTGAATTTCTTAATATTAATTAATAAAGTCAGTCTTCAGCTGAAGCTAAAGCACTTCCAACTGAAGCTGGAAACACTTGTTAAAGCAGAGGCAGGTGACAGTGTCGCTCTGTTTCACTTAATAGTTTAGTCCGATAACATTACTACTTGTGTTCTTCACGGACATTTGTATAAAGTATATCTGTGTTTTGGTTTTGGGGGCTTTTTGCTGACATTCATTTCTTAAGTGAATCTCATCTTAAGTGCTGGTGTCATAGACATTGTATGTTACTGACATAAAAAATATTCCATAGGTAGCAGAAGTGAGCTGGTGGTTTCTAAAGTATGAAACTAATAAATGCAGAATGACACCAAATTGGGGAGCCCTGAATGATGCTGCTCCAGCTGAGCCCAACATTGCATGTTGCAGAGCTTTGGCTGTGGTCCAGATTTGCACCATGTTCCAGTGATAAACACCCAACACTTGCAGCCACCACCTGCCCAGTGGTGAGGTAGTCTCTGGTGCTGTCTCCCTCTCTCACACCTCGGCCTGAATGGTCTCCATATATTGAAGAGCGATGGGGGAGAGTGAGTTTCTTCTGCATGGCTTGTATCTGCACAGGGTTGTGTCAAATATCACTTTTAGTTGCTGGCACAGAACCAGTGCTGTCTGCCAAGTGATGTATTTGTCCCAAACAGTGCTCTCCCACCCCCCACCCTGCCCCACCCTTCTTCCCATGTCCATTGGATTGGACTTCAAATGTGAACAACCAGAAGTTTTACCTTTAAATAACTTTTTATAATGGGTAGTTACCAAACAGAGAGCTCTTAGCTATTAAATGTTTAATTTGAGCAGCTGTGATGCAAAGAGAAATCTTTTGACTGTTCTTTCCCTATCTATTATCTTTCAAAAGTGTACAGCCTAGGGATTTTAATTTCTTGCCTATTTGTCTTTGGCAGACTTATTTTTGTGCTCCACAGCTGTTCTAAACACAAGCCTTTTAAAATGCTCTGTGAGGCTTTATTTTTGTTTGTATTGGTTTTAGAAGTATTCCTAGGTCTATTTGTTCCAATTTGGCAGACAGTAAGTAGGTTAAATTTCCCCTGACATCCCTGGGTGTGCTGCTTGTTTTAGCAACCATAGGACTAGACTCCACTGTAGTGTGATGCTGATGCAGCTTGAAATGAAACCTGATTTTAACAAGGGTGGATGCACCTCTGAAGTCCAAACTGAAGACCATACTTTAACTGATCAAAGAGCATATCAATAAAAGATGTTTAAAGAGGGAACAGAACTGGTCAGTTTTATCTCCTGCTTCTGGGCTTTATGAAGCTGATAATGTGGAGCTTGCCCTTTGCAAATATGATTTAGAATGCCTGAACTTCTCGGATGTACTCTCTTTTGTAAAGCCTTTGAGTGCTTTGTTTCACTGCAGTTCTTTTCATGGATGTTGGCTCTTGTAATTTGGTTACAAACAGGCATGGTTACAGAAGTGATGGCATTCATGCCCCATCAGAAGCAGCATTTCAGCACTTGCTTTTCCAGGCTAGTGAAATGGTTAAATGTGAAAAGCTGATTGCAGAGAGATCAGCTTGTCTGCAGAGAGATCAGCTTGTCAATATTGTAGATGGCATAAGGAAAAACATGTATGTCTGTCCTGTAAGACTAAATGTGTTCATCTGGGTGTGGCAGCATTTCTTATTTCTATGACTACAGCAAAGTGTGGGTCAGAAATTGCTTCCAACCTTTTGCCTAGACAGGGCAGGGGCATGTTCTGTCCCCACAGTACAGTAAGTGAAATGTGCCCTTTCATCTGGTACTCCAGCAAAGTCCCCCACTTAGGGGTCTGGTTTGCAGTATTGTTGGCTTTTGTACATGTAATGGGACTCTGACGGGAGGTGCCAGCTTGCTCTGACCCTTCAATGTAATCTCTGTAGATAGATGCTATTGAAACCTTATGCTACTAATGCTGCTAGTCCAGTCTTAGGAAGCTGAACATAGCAGGGACACTGACGCTAATTTAATTATTTCAGTGATAATAATCTGCATTTCCATCCTTCTCTTTGGTGCCAGCATATACCTTTTACTTACAACTGAGCAGGTGGAAGTTGGGTGGGAGGACAGGGTTTCCCCTTCAAATCTGGTGGATCTTGTTTTCTCCTTTCTTGCATGTGATACAGTAGCTCTTGAGATGCATGCAGGTAAAGGTGAAGTGCTGTCAGTGCAGAGCAGGGATGAAAATCAGCTGAAAGCTTGTATCTGGTGTAAGGCAGGGGTGAATTGGTCCTCTGGCTTAGGTTTCTCCAGCACTGAGTGTGGATATGTGCAGCAGGGTGAAAGGACATCTGCCTTGGCAAAGTCAGGCAGGATAAGTACTATCCAGAGAGGTGCCAACAAAATCACTGCTGAGTGTGGTAGTCGTAACTTTCACTGCTCCCCCATCAACTCTCTCTCACTGGTAATGGTTTGCAAGTGGAGGAAGCCAGTCATGTTTGTAAACACCTGAACAATGGTGCGAGGCATTAATATAAGAATACACAATACAGAAGTTTTTGGTTTGAACTCACTATAATAATTAATGAGCAGCTCTTTCTGAGAGAAAGGGAGATGAAGCTGTCCAAGTGTATTGCCAAAGAAGTCCTTTTGGAAAAATGTCAGCAGAAATTCAAGAAGGCTGGTCAGGGCAGTTCTATATATTTAGCCCCTGTATTAGTGTCAGCATGTTCTTCACCTTTCTACTTTTTGTTTGTTTTTTAACTTCTAACTAGGAAATCATTCATCAGTTTCATTCCAAAATACCCCTTCTAGGTTCTGCTTTATTCCTCCAAACAAGACATGTCCAAATATCTGCTGAATCTGCATCAATAGTTATGTGTAAGAGACCTGACTGGCTTCAAATTGAAATACACTCTATGACATGGTTGGGTGAATGGGTATCTAATGTGTACATGTCCTTGCAGAAAATTACAAAAATTAGATTAGTAATTACATATGTTAGTCTCCTCTGTGTTACCTAGACTGTGATCTTCAGTTATTCTTGGCATGTTTTCCAGTGTTTGTTATTAATTACTAATAGATTATTTGTATCTGGAGAGAACTAGAAGGAATTGAATATTGATATCAATGTCCCTGGAATGACTCTAGGGTATGAGACTTCTGCTCATATTTATGGGATAAAGGTTTCTTTCTTTTTTTCTGAATGAGCAATGGCTGTATATTTTCTAACTCTTTTCAAAGGCTGAAATAAATGCAACCACCAGAAAAAATTAGTTGGAAACGCTGTCAAGTTAATGTAATAAAATATCTTCTGATGTGTTTGAAACCTACTGTGTTAAGAAATATTTTGGTTTATTTTGTCTTTTAATTGGCAAGTGAAGAGAGTCTGGAGTACTGCAGATTGAAAGCTTTATATTTTTTAAGGGTTTCTTGTGTTATCTTTGGAGAGACTAAGAAGTTTATTTGGATGCATTTCTTGAAGAGACTTAGTGGTGTGTTTTTGAAGTCTGTATCTTAAGTAATTACAAGCAGGATAGTAATTTATCTTCAGCTGTGTTTACTAGTATGGATTTTGTCACTCTAATCATGAAATGAACCAGTATGAACAGAAATAGGTAATTTTGGAAGGAACTTCCTCATCTGTTTGGTGCAATAGATGCAGTACTAATGAAGAATAGCATGAACACACTTTAATGAAGATGTGCAATGCAACAATATATTGTTTTTTCTTTTACACCCCCTTCTGTATTACTGGTCACATGATATATAGTCTTATTTTTATTTGGTCTGCCAAACATTCAGCAGTGTAAGTAGCATGTTGTTCTGAACTCCAGTTGTCCGAAGGCTGCATTTCTGGTTTTGAATCTCCAAGGAATAAGTGAGGGTTCTTGAGACTCTTCAGAGTCCTCCAGTATAGATGAGCTCTTCTTCCAAACTTGTATTTTGTGTGTCAGCTGCCAGTGTAAAACATGAGTATTTCTCTCTGTTTCTTAATCATGCACCATCCCTAAATCTCCATGCTGTACATGCCAGATCTTGCACCACTGTTAATAAAAACTATGCTTGCTTAAGAACACTAATTTAGCTCTTGGCCAAAGCTTTGGAACTTGCCTGGATAAAGCTTTCACAGATTTTTAGACACTCAGGGTGAGATTTTACAGATGTTTAAATGCCTACAGGGACCTCTGAAAATCCCACTCAGTGTTTGTTCATCCTTTTGATTAGATAAATGCCTCTGAGAACTGGGGTCTGGGTTGACTGAGCCAGACAAGGTCAAAGGGACCTTTTCCATGTGCAAACATATAAGCCTCTGTTGCTCCAGTCCCACTGAACTCAGACCTGCAGGCTTTGAAATGCCATACAGAATGGCCTAGGTAGGCTCTGTCCCTGAGATCCCTACCTCACACTGTGGCCTGCTTCCTGCTTTCTCCATCAAGAGCAACAGCAGGTCAGGCTGGTCACCCTGTGGCTTTGTTACCAACGCCTCACCTTTGTGTAGCTACAACATCATGTGGCTTCGATCTCTTTGGGCACTTCCAGGAAATCCATCTCAGTAATCTTAAAATGTAACTGTTTTAAACCTTGTTTTAAATTTTAAGATGATCTGAACTGATCAATTGTATGAAGTTAGAGGCACACACCTAGAAATGTTTCCTGGAATTATTGAAAAATTGGTGCATGGCTGGGTGAAGCATTTCTTATTTTTCTATCCACTGGCTGCTGAGTACTGGATGTTACCCATTATTTCTAACTGGCTTACATCTGAATGCGAATCCTTACTTTTCCTGGCTCATCTCTAGGGCAGCTTTCATGTTACTGTTTTTTTCTACATCGTTAAAGTCATGTCTAGGAACTTTTTTAGGGGACTCAGCTGCATCTTATCTGTTATGCACAGTTGGATACAAGCTTGTTCATGGAATAATCTGCTGTCTTTATTTCTTGTGTTTTTTTCTCAAGTCTCTTGCAACTCTGCAGTTTTTGTGTTTGGTTTTTTTTAAGGTTTTAGAGAGCAACTGCAGGGTAGGACCTCAGTCTGATACCAGTAGTTTAATGATAAGGATAATGGTTGATACTTCAAAAAGTGCATTGTAAAGACAGTTTTACAGTTGTTTTCTAGCTGAAAATTAAGTCCTTAGAAAATCACTTAACATCCAAAACCATCTCTGTGTTTAGGTTTTTCCTTTTTTTTTTTAAACCCTTACATTGTGGTATAGAAAGTGGAATTTCATCCTCACACAGAAATGCCAAGTTGTGGTGATTTTTATATTTTTCTACAGAAAACAACCCTTCTGTTTTGTGTAGATAGTTAATAGCATTTTTTTGCTGCCACTATGTAGCTAAATAGTGCATGTTTTCAATATTGCCATGGTTGCATTATTTCAATTTCCCTTAGTTTAGAAAAGCCCTGAAGTGAAAGAAATCCTACAAATAAATACAAACTGAATCTGACACAGTAAAATCTTTCATCAACAGAAACTGCTTGTGTTTGCTTCTGAGGAGTGGCATGGTATAGTTAAGTTGTCTGGGCTGGAACTGAAGGCACTGGTTTTCCATTAAGATGATGTGAGAGCTTTGTCTTCATAATTTGTGTATAAGTCAACATTAATATTCCAGGTGATTTTTTTAGTAAATTATGTGCAGATTTTCTCTTGATACAACTTCTAGGAAAATGAAAGAGTAGGGAAAACATCTTGTCTTTAAGATGTGTCCTTCATTCTTCACACTGTAATTCTAAAATTAGTGTACATACACTTCACTGTAAACTCAGGAAATAATATTTTTTAAAGATTTGCTAAACGTGGTGCAATTTCTCCATGAAAGTATGATTATGAACTGCAAGCTGAGGCAAATGCTAGGGTCTTTGATATAGTGCAGTCTCATACTCAAATCATCCTGAGAAATGGTGTGAAGAAAGATGTTATTTTGAAACAGATTTTAATTAAACACAGAATAACCAAGCCATGATACATAAGTTCCCTGGTAGCTAAGTAAAAGCTAGGCTTTTTTTCAAGCACTCAGCACTTTAAAATCTTATTGTTGGTATACTTCTCAGAAATTATTTACTAAAAATGTGTTCTTTCCTTAAAAATGTACTTTGCTGAATACAGAAATAGTAAAATGAGAGATGGCCAAGACTGACTTGAGGCTACAGTAAAACTGCTTGCCATGTTTTACTAATCCTGATGCACAGGTGTATTAAGTAGTCCTCTGAGCTGTCCCACTGGTTGCATGGTGTAGCAGTGTACACTGATGTCACCATCATATTTATGCTGACATGGCTTGTGGAAATGCTGTGAATATCAGATCTTCACCCAGGCACTGTTTCAGCAGACGTGTTTAACTCTTAAGGTGTTGGCTGGATGCAGAGTTCCCTGTCACTGTCATTTCTGCCTCCTCCTGAGAGCAGCTTTTATCCCAGCAGGTCTGCACTGAGTACTAGAGGTACCTGAGAGTCCCTGCTTGGTTATTGTAAGATCCCTGTCTGGCAAAATCAAACCAGGAACACATCGCATTTGCTCTGGAAAGCTGTGTTGCTGTTGTCACCCCTTCTATAGCTTGCTCTGAGGGAGGGTGCCAGCTCCTGTATGAAGCATAGCTTGCAGTCATTAAAAGTGGAGGTAAGTGTTTCTAGCACTTAAAGAGATTCTGGATTGAGAAAAATGAAGCAAGTGGTCTTATTCTTGCTTTGTGGAGGCTTGACCCTGTTACCACATTTCAGCCCTGCTTTGACTGCTATAGCAATGACTTTGGGCTCTCATGAACAGTTGGAAATTCCTGGGTAAAATCTGAGCCTGGACCAGAAACCAAACAGCTCTAAAAATGCTGTTTTCCAGAGCTGTAACACACCTCTGTTTCAGCACAGCCCATGTAATTGTACAGGACTCGCGAAGCTCTGAAAGGAGCTTTAGAGAAAAACCCATGAACAGGCACTGCTGTATGTGGGATTACCCACTCAAGCTGAATTCCTCAGCAAATGTTGTTGGAACCAGAGCCCTGTAAATCGCTTGCCCTGCTGTTGTTTCGGTTTGTTTTTTATATTAAATTTGGGTAGACAAAATGTGAACTCAAAGCAAGAGAACCTGGCTTACTACAGGGATCAAAGGACTGGTGACTTAGCTAAAACAATGCTATTATTAAACATAATGATTGAAGAATTACGAGTGTGGAGGCATACTTGAATCAGTTCTGGCTCCTCAAGAACAGATCAAACTTCACCCATCTAGGGAAGTGACTGCACGGACATTATTCCTTGGGCAAGCCCAGACTCATAAAATAGATGTTTGGGCCTGATTCAGTGACCACTGAGTTCAATGACCAATGAGTTTGGTGGGTATTAGATCAAGCTCTCCTAAGCAAATTTGATGGGGGATAGTTTGGCTGTACCACGACAGCTGTTTGTTTCTGTGCAGCAGTGGTCCTACCTATATTAAAGGAATAAGCAACCATGCAGTAATAATGTCAGAGCTGGAAACCTTCATTTTGATTTTACTGTAGAAAGATGCTTTATGAAAAAGATGGATTGGGTTTGGAGATATGGAAAAATTCAGTGTCAGACCCATTACAACCTCAAAGGAATATAGAGCCAATTCGAACAAGTGGTAGTTCCACAGCTTTCAATGGGCTTTTATATCCAGGATGGATTTTGCCCTGGTCCTCTTTCTTGCTATATCTTCTCCACTGTTGCTAGTGGAGAAAGCCATGAGTGCGACTGGAAATGTTTGCTCTCTCCGTGCTTTTGCTCTGCAGACATTTCCACCATTGTAGGAACAAATAGTGGAGTGAACAGTGAGTAATCATTGTTTCTTCTAGGATGATGGAGTATTATGTTTTTAAAAGCAGAATTTGAGCTGGGCCAGTTAGTGTATTTTTATTTTGAAGGTTCTATTTCATATAGAAGCATTCCTAACATCTCTGTGTGTTGGATCATATATATATATATATATGGTCATTTTTTGCCACTGCAACAAGTAGCATTCTGAAATGTAAATGTAAATTTGATAGTAGCTCAGAGGGGAGACAGAGCTAGATTCATCCTAGCTGCAGGAGGAGTCTGACACTTTAGCAGTTCAGTAATGTCGGACTTGACTTGCGGGTTTAGTTCAAGTACATTCAAAACCAATGGTGTTTTCCCTCTATCAAAACTCTGACTTTTTTAAAAGTGCATCAAAAATTGTTATATGGGAGCAAACTTCTGAAAACTGGTTGGTAACATAATGAAGACTTGAAATCTACTCCTTTTCCCTTTCCACACTTGGTATTTAAGATTATAGCCAGAAATAAATACACATATGTGCATTGAGCACATGTGTGTTCATTCAGTGGCACATAGGTATGGAAAAAAAAAAAAACAACAAAAAACAAGCCCCAAGCAGTTTTGCAAGAGGGTGCTTATTCATTAAATTTTGACATGGAGATACAACTTGAACTGGAGTGCTAAGACTGATTGCACAGAGGTGGGACAGGTGAGCTAGATGTCATTGGTGATGCAAGCAGCTACAAATGCTGCCCAGCATTGCATGTTGGTGAGGTGAAACACCAAATGTGAATGCAGCTCACTGAGCGTGCAGGGGGAACTTATTTCCATGTTAGGTCCCTGCAGTTCCCCTCAGCCTATGTCACTGACCTGGGGGCACACAATGCTTGTCAGATAGTTCATCTAACAGTCTCTAAGCGTGCAGAACTGTTTGCTTTCATTGTCAGCCTGAAGAAACACAGCTTTCAAGCGAGGACTTAGAATCCATCTTGTCTCTCAGGTCTTTGCAGACTATGGTGAGAACAAATTAACAAAATGAGTTACCCTTCATTGAGGCTTTGAGAGAAAGTTTCAAGGAGTGTGCACTTGCTAAATACTGAGTTGAACAAATAGGATTTCTCTGTCTTCTGTATTTTAAACTATTCAAGTGCTTTCAAAATCCTAAAATCTTTTCTGAGTTCGTCTGTACCCTGCTCAGTTGTAAGCAGTGTGAAGGATTAATATTTTACAGGATTACTTTAGTGCTATAGAGCTTCTGGGAAGAACATGGTGGAACATGTCCTTTATGGGATATGCAAGGTAAAAACAAATGAAGTGTAGTACTACCAAGTGCTTTAACTTCTTGGAGGTGGAGGTGCTCAGCAACTTTGCAGATACATTCATGAACTGTAGAAAGCTCATTTGCCTTTTTGACATGTTCCTTGGAAGGAAGATCCTTCCTCATCACGAAGCAGCACTCCCATGCATTTCTGTACTGTTCTCTGATGATCCTACTGAAACACAGAAATTGACTCAACAGCAAAGTTTTTTACTGTTAAGTAGGTATTTTTTATTAGCAGTGCTGAGGTTGCCCTGGGGATTCTCCACCATAAGGGCTCCCAAGAGTTAGTAAGGGACATGAGTTAATATACGTAAAAATCATGCATATTCATTAGATTTCCTGGAAAGAGTGGTCTTGTATTAATGAGTTCTTGGAATTAATTTATATAAATTGACACCCCTTTGAGCATGTGTCTTAAATTCTATTGGGGGTCTTAGGTGGTCCAGAGAATTAGTCTTCCTCACGGTGTTTGCTAGTTTACTTTCTTTCCAGAGCATGTGCTGTGAATTAGAGTCCCTGTGTTTTCTACCTGAATCAGCACAAATCATCCTCCCTACTACAGGGTCTCTGTATCCTTTTGTTTGAATCCCTCTTAGTTTGTACATTTCAGCAATTGCCCAAGTGTCCATTGAAGATCCTGAGCCTCTGTTATCAGGAAGCCTAACAAGCATTTTAATCCTACCTAAACAAAGAGGCCTGGGTAAACAGTTAAGGAGTCCTTGGGAAACAGATACACAAGGTAGGCTTCCATATATCACAGTTTAGTCCTAATCAAGGACTGTCAGGAATTCATTTGTTTGAGCCTCTTCCACTACTTACTGCAAATGAGGATAATGAAATCAGGCTTCTGTTCCTGAGGTCTGGAGCTCAGGACTGGGAAGCACCAGCAGAGGGTGTGACTTGGTAGAGGATTCATGATAAGGCATTAACATGTCTGAGCAGTTATCCAGAGTTGGAGTGAGCTGGGGGGAATGGAGTGAGGAATGGGTCTGTTTCAGGAAGATTAAACTGAAACATTGACATCTGGATGAGGAGAGGTTTTTGGTGCTCTTTTAAAGGCCTCTCTGTAACCCTTCAGGCATGCTGTGCAAGAGCAAGACTCACATAGCTCCTGTTTAGTAGCCGCTGAGGAAAAAAAAATAGAAGCAGTGGTGTTTGTAGCATTACATTTGGATTAAGGATCAATCCCCCAAAGAGTTCCTCTGTTCTGCTGTCAATGGATAGATCATTTCATTTTGTGAATGAGGCAGGCTCTTGGGAGATTCATAATTCTGTGGTAGTCTTCCATGTGAAAAGGCAAGGAAACTCTCAAATGGCATCCCTGCAAATCCTCCTCTTTCTCAGACAGCTGAAGGTATTTCACCAGCAAAAGGGTTTTGCTTCTTTCCTCAGTCTTGCTGTGCTGATGGCTTCAGTTGAAAGCATGTCACACTTAGCAAGGAGAGCCTCCCTGAAGACTAACCATCAGCTGAGGAGGAGCTGCAGTCTTGTGGAGCAAGTGTGACTTTCCTGTCACTTTTGGGATTTTTCTGAATGGAGACCAGCACTACTTGCCCAGAAAGATGTAAATTTTTTTGTTCCTACGTCCCCCTGCACCCCCATCTCAAGAAAGTGTTCTTTGTGCTGCTCATTGATGATAAGATTGATAACTGTGGTTCATCATGGATGAAACCCTGACCTGATTAATCTATAGCAGAGCTCCTACTGACTTCAGAAGGCCTGAGATACAAGCACAGAAGCTCTGAGACACAAAAAAGGGAAGGCACTTGTTGCACATAAATGACTGAATTGATACAAAATTTGGGATAAGCCCAGAATTGTAGAGGTGGAAAACTAGCATGATGGTTTTGTTTTGCTCCTACTGTACATCCTTATTTCTAAATCAATTCTGACAGAGCTATAGTTCTTCCCTTGAAGACCCCAGCTGCAGACTTTAAAAAAGTTGTAAGGAAACAGTATCAAATGAACATAGCTGGAGGAATTATTCTCTAATTTAAGGATACATGACATTGACAAACCATCTCATGGGCTTGCAAAGCTTGCAAGAATTTGTAAGCCTTTCCTCTCTCATTTATACCCCTTTGTTTCTTAGAGACTTTCAATTAAAAACATGTTTTCCTAACTAAAGGGAACCATGTACAGTTTGCATGGAGTTTGTACAGATGGAGGTCTGCCCCACAATGGTAAAGTAGGAAATCTAGTTGATTTATATCTTGCCTATAAGATGTCATTTATTTTCTACATGTTTGCTTTTTCTCTCTGCTGCTTCTTGCTTCATAGTCTTTCTTTTGAGCAGAAAGTAAATTGAATAATATTTGAGTTGACGTAGAAGTTTTGTACTGCTGAAATCTAAAATTAGAGAAAATTCACTGACCTGTTGCTAAGCCCTTCCAGTTCACTGGCCTGTTTCGAATGAGTGGTTGTCCATCCCAGTCCTTTGACAAGACAATGGCATCCTTAGCAATATCCATGAAGAAATTAAAACACTGGGGCAAAGAGGTCAAGTTTTAACTTAACTTTTTAACAGTCCCCTTGTAGGAGATAGCAGGGAAGGTAATTAGCAGCAGCATGATTTTGGGTGCTCTGTTGTATGGCTGGGGGCTCTGACAGTTGAAGAGTGCTCTTTGGGGAGGCAGCAGTTCCTGCTGAATCTGCTTCAGCCTCTTACTTTGAGAAGGAGAAATACTGCCTTCAAGCCTGGATTGATGGCTAGCAGGGCCTATGGGACTGCAGCAGAACCTTGTGGTGACCTCAGTACTGCTCTGCCTTCTCTGAGGAATGGACACTTGGATTTCTGCTGTTGTTGACTTCAATCCTTTAGCAATGTTAAGCATTTGGCTTAAGAAATTATTAGGTTTCTTTTATTCTTATATTGTCCATTGGCTAAAATCTTGAATGAGATAGGTACTTACACCACAGTGGCCAAACTTTTAATTCACAGTACTCTCAATGTGTTAGCTAGCAACTGAGTTTCCTTACTTCCACATGGAAAACAAAGTCTTCAAAACGAATCAGTGTTTCCCCTTCACATGGTGATGAGTAACAGCCCAGTATATTTGGCCAGAGCAGAGAAGCTGAAAACAAAGAGGATTTACAATATTCTGAGCTTCTTTTGCTAGTGTGAGAAAGCAAACAAAGATTTGGGGACTCTGAATGTAGAAGCTGATAAAACAGTGCTGCTCCCTGAAAACACCTAGAAGTCAGGTTTCAGCTGTTGTAAGATTGGTTTGAATCCATGCTATGTAACATGACTAAATTCAGGGGCTTTATGCTTGCCTTTTAGGATTCATATTTTAGTATTTATGCAGCTGTGAGATTAGAAAGATTACTTTTTATTATTCACAAAAGTAATTCTTGCATCGTAGTCTTAATTAAGAATCTTGGGCTTTTAAGAAATTCTCAGTAATATCAACCTTGGGATCATGTTCCAAGAGCTGGTTAATATACCCATGGTTATACTGTGCCCTTGGACAAAAATCATCTTGGAAGTTCCTGAAATGCTAGAACATGGAAGAGGGGTGCTCTTTACAGGGTTGCTATATTTCATTACCATTTGGTCAATAGGGTAGATCTCTCCTATGGCAAAACCCTGGTTCTGGATACAGAAAATACTTCCTTTCTCAGATCGAATGATGTTCCAGTTGATGCGTTAATGGATCTCAATGAATGGTTTTGCAATAATAGTGCTTTCTGGTATAGTATGTATTCTGTACACATTAGTTACTAGACTGACATGTAAGTTAGGTCATAAAAGCAAAATGAGCCATAAAATCAGATTCTTAATTTAGGGTCCAGATAACTGCAGTGAATTTCCAGCACCTAATTTACCTGAATTAGATATTTCTAGGCTCTGAACTGCAGAACAGTGCTGGGGATGGTTAAGGCTTTGCCATCTGTAATGCAGTTAAAGTATCAGTGTTAATCATACTGAAGCTATAGCATGTTTTTGCCAGCTACTGTGTGATTTCAGAGTATACATGTTAGCAGGTTATTAAGCATGAGTCATCTTAAGGAATCTTGCCGGTCTGAATAAAGGACTTACATAATCTTTAGAATATGATTTAACAAATAAGCAGACTGTCAGCCAGCAGCATGTTGTCTGACTGAACGGACAAGGTCCCTCTTCAGTAAACTGGGTAGATAAAGATGGATTTTCTGCGCTTTCTACAGGGTGAGTCCCTCCCTGCCAAAGTGTCATTGTCAACTTACACTGCAGTTGACAAACTGAAGACACAGTGCTTCTGGATAACTGATACTTTTGGATTTTCAGCCCTGCACAAACAATCTAGACTGTGGTAGTTGACCTGATATAATTTCCCTGTGGGAAAAATGGTTCTTGAGCCAAATGGGGCTTTGTATCTTCCCAAAATACATCCCTGGTCGTGCAGCAACTGAGCAGCTCCAAGTTTTCCCATGGGTTTGCACTGATGTATCTTCTGACTATATTCCTGACTAGCTCTCCCTCCTTTTCCCTACTCACTTTCCATATTGTACTGTTCTCTTTGTTTGAATATGGTGTTACTCCTTCAGTCTTTTGGTGCTTTTGTGAGGAGGGACATTGTAAGCCTGTATCTTTGAATACAGCAGTCAGAAGAAATTTGGATGCCCTGGGGGTTTTTGACCCCTGTCAAGACTGACAGCATATCTTTAAAATGTTTAAAAAAAAAAAAAAAGAGCTTCTAGATGTTTAAAAGCTGTATGTTTGAAAGGGGGAGACTTCTTCAGTGCCTAAAAGGGTTGCAAGGTGGGGACCTACTGCATATACTATACTGCACAGAGGCAGTGGTCATGCAAGGAGCTTTGTGTTGCAGGTGATGCTGTGAGATCTGCTGGGGCTTCATGTGGGCAATAACAGGTTTGAATTTGAGTTATTGTAGCAGTTGTTCTCTGTGCATGTACCTTGGCTTGAACTACTGCAAAACTAAGCTTAAATCTTACACCATTTTAACTGTGTCCTGATGATGTTCATCCATTATTAAGGACTTCCTTCCATGTCATGCTTAATTTTAAAGATGTTGGAAAAATACCTAGAAGCTTGCAAAATGTCTAGAAATTCCCATGCTGCCTCCATTCTCGACCCCACCAGTGAGGCACAGTGCCTGACTGGGGAGGAAAGACCCATGGTGGCCCTTATGGAGGGATTTGTGTGTAGTACTGGTCCGTCCTGTTTCCAGTTTGGGTTTGCACAGCCCACCTTTTGTCTCATCCACAGGAGTGGGTGGGCAGGGATACACAGACTGCAAAGCCATTGAAACACAGCCTCATCACCTCCCTTGGCTCAGAACAAACAGGGTTATCTGCAGCTAGCTGGCAGGTGGCTTTGAAGAGTGAGTGACTAGGCAGGTAGTAATTTGTGTTGATTTTAGGGAAAGCTTTCTCCAGGGGCAGTTAGCTACTGTGTAGCTGTCTTCTTGAGCCATAGTAAAGTTCATTTTGCATCTCAAAATGCTGGTGGAGAAGAGGGCAGGGGACAAAATGAGGTGTGACATTGGCATGAATACTGCGTTTCAGTTGGGAAAAATGTGAAGGGCTTTTCTGCCTATATGGAAATGTGAGATGAAAAACAATGGGAGCTCTAAGTCTTGCAACTCACAAGGCACAGAAGAGAGAAGGTTAGGAAGAGCATTCAAACAGGTCTGTGGAATTGAGCAGAAGTTCCCAGTCACTTGTAGCTGTCAGAGTCACTGGAGGTGACTTCTCTGTTACCAGGTGTCTACAAGGAGAGACACTCAAGAGTTTGCTATCATCTGACAGTGACACAGGTTTTTTGGTATCCCTTGGTTACTTTAAGGAAAAAAGTTCCATTTAGGTGATTTACCAAACTGAAATTATATTAGATGTGATCCCTTATTTGAAAAAGTGACCTCTAGCAGGTAACAGCTTGTGAGATAGGAAACATGGATATCGTTAGAGAAATATAAGCATACATTTAATCTTTATTAATTTAGCTGAGCAGTAACCTCAAAACATTCTCAGCCCAGACTGTGCCCAGCAACCATGAGATTTTGAGCTCTTATTACTGATCTTCAGCAAGTCAAATAACCTTTATTTTTTAAAGACAATAAAGTAAGACAACAAAGACTTACAGAACTGAACAGTCTTTCTTTTATTAATAACAGTGGTGACCCTGGGTGAGGACTATATGTTGAGGTCCATCTGTGAAGAGCTGACTTTCTTACAGACCTCTGGGAGTCCAAGTAACCTGGTTGTGTTGAAGTCACCTAGACCTTCACAGTTGACTTTGACCTATTTAATCCACAGTCCTTGAGGATCTTTACAGTAGGGGGTAATAACTTCCCACCTCAAACTGAGGAGTCCAGAGTCCCAACAGTGGGATCTGTGTGAAAACTCGTTTGTGCCATCTTTCTCAATGCGATCATTATTCTAGGATTACATAGACATTTGTCTATCTCATTTGGTTAAGGGGAAAAAAAAAAATGTTATTGCAGTAGTTAAGTAATACAATACCTGGATAACAGGAAAATGGGCATTGGCTGCAGCTTAAATCTGGAAATATGTGGAATATAGGACACTTGGATAAAAAATAATTATTAATAGCAAATGTTCCTGTGAATAACTGCTTACAGTAACAGATAATGTAGATACAATACAAGAGGCCAACAGATATATACAGGCTTAGCATTCCCACTGCAAGCTTAATTTTTTGCCCCAAGGACACCTGTGGGTGTTAATAGGACTGCTTAGCCTGCCCTAGGACCCCCAATCACCCCCTGCCCATGGCCCAGGAGCCTTGTTTCAGCTCAGCCTGGGTCTGTCAGTCCAGTGCCCAGTGCCTGGGGCTGCCACAGCTGCCTGTCCCTCAGCCCCAGCAGTGCACTGTTTGAAGCAGTAACTAAGCCCTGTGTCATTAATTCCAGAGATACCTTATAGCCATGCTTATATACAGAAGGTTACTAATCAGATTGTTGAATTTTGATACAAGATACCTTGGTAAACCACTCACAGAAAAGAAAGCTACAGTCTAAGAAGTTACCTGTAAACAATTTCACTATTTAGCTGAGCTGTGTTACAATTCCTTGATCTTCTTTGTTTATTGAAAGAATGGTTGATCTTCAAATTTACTTTCTCTCTTCCTACTTTTCCCCTCTGTTTACTTAAACAAAGGAAGCATCTCCTGCATCATGTTTCATTGTCTTTTTTTTTTTTTATGGTGATAAAGGAAATGTGGATCAGAGAAACAGCTGCAAGATCTCCTAGAAAGTCCTAGCACTGAAGTCCTGAGAAGTTGAGGTCTTGCAGTCTTGTGTGGGATGAGACCTTGTGGTCCATGCCTTGTGCTGCAAATTTTTAAATAGTTCCGATGAAAATGGCAAGTGTTTGTCTTGAAGAGAATTGTGATTTAGGTCTGGGAAAATAGACAGTGTGATAAAAGAGCAAAAGGTTAACTCTCAGATTTAAGGAAGGTTATGACTTAAACCTTGCAGGTGCCTTAAGCTTCTCTTAAGCCTTTGGACAACTGATGACTCAGTATAGCACAGTGAAGGGTGAACTTGATTGTTTTTTCCTCAAGTTGAAAACTAAAGTTTCTGGCCTTCATTTTGATGCCTCTCGAATTCAGTTGAAGAGGAGATATTTGCTACACTTGAGAAAGGTGCATAAATGATGTAAAATGTGAAAGTTTCATCAGGTGCAGAAGGAATGTCTTGAGTTGGTGCTTGATTACCACCCTGGTGTTCAAAATGAATTGTATGCTTTAAGATTTTTATTTGATTTTGATTTCCCAAATATGAAGACATAATCACTGTCTTTTAGGCTACATTTGCATTTTGTCAGATTTAAGTTTGAAATAATTTTGTCACTTATATTGAACTGGATTGTTTAAAAAGCTGTTTTATCTTTTTAGTTGTGTATTGCAGTGATATTCCTTTCCTTGGGTTTAAAGGCAGTTTATTTGCAGGCAGAATGAGGAATGAGGCCACTTAAAAGCAGATACTGTTTTGAGAAATGTGTTTTGGAATGCATGAGATGAGTGAAATGGGTTTTAGTTGAGCTTACAATGTTTCACTTGCCCGTGCAAATGTGGTCTTACTTTGGGAGTGCTGAAGAGCAGGGTTTTGCTCTCTGTTTGCAGGCGAGTCAAGCTCATGCGTGCTGCAGCACGTGCCAGTTGAGTGCCAGGACCCTATCTGTGATCTGAACCGTGTCTTCAGCTGAATTTCCAGTGGCGAGGCACTGTTGATCCTGTACCATGGAGTACTGCCTTCACACCTCCTCTGAAAATCTCTCCAAGCTGGTGAGCTGGGCCCACAGCCACGGGACCATCTGCAGCCTCATCCCCAACCTCAAGCACCTGCTCTCTGTGGGGAACCATGGCAACCTGACAGCCATGTGGAGCTGTAGTGCCGGCCATGCCTACCACTGGCCCTTGGGTGCCACTTGCCGGGCCAGCTCCCACGAGCGCATCTGCTTCCAGGACAGCCGCAGCTTCACCTCTGACAGCTCCAGCATAATGGGGGTGCCCTCAGAAACACAGACCAGCTCCCTGGAGCGCTACCCAAGCCGGCTGGGGAAGACCAAACTGGAATATACCTGCATTCGTGAGTCCTGTGACTACTCCTTCAGTGAGCCGTCGGAGATGGGTGAGCCTGGAGAGGAGTGTGAGGATGAGTCCACTGTCTTTGACATGGTCTGCGAGTCCTCTGTCACCGATGAGGACAGCGACTTTGAGCCGCACCCCCAGCAGGCTCCCACTGGCTCCTGCAAGCGGCTGGCCAGTAGCGTGCCCACCAAAGGCCAGGCCCAGGCTACTGACGAGAGTGATAGCGAGACATTCACCAAAAAGATCAAGCAAGAGCTCCCCGAAGACTACTACATAGTGGCCAATGCTGAGCTGACAGCTGGTGCCCATGGGCCAGCCCTGGCCCTGATACAGATGCCCACATCCAAGCCGCAGGCCCAGGCTGGGCCTTCCTGCCCAGGCACTGCTAGGGCCCTGCCCCAGCCCGCCATGGGCCCCGACCCTGACCCGCAGCACCGCTCTGCCTCCCCCACCACCTTGCCCCTGCCGACAGCACAAATGCTGTCCCGGGGGCCCCTGGCCTCCCTGGCACGGGGTGTGTGTGGTGGCCCTGTGGCTGCCCTGCAGGTGCCAGCTACCAGCTCCAACACTGCCGTTGCTGCCGGGAAACCCATCAGCATCCCCCTTTCAGCCCTGCAGCTGCCCGGTCAGGAGGAGCCACCGGCCACTGAGGACACCCTCCCACCTGCCCCACAACCGCTCCTGGGCAGCGAGGCGGACAGCTCGCCCTCGGTGAGCACTGAGCCTGAGGTCAGCTCCAGTCAGCAGCAGCCCCATGCTGCCTCCACCACCACCACCGAGTCAGTGGTGCAGTCGATGCCAGGTAGGATGCTGGGCGGGAGTTAAGGGGTGGTGGTGTTTTGTGGGTGGCCCCCTGGGCACAGTTTGGCAGGGGGTCAGCCAGGAAGGAGGTGCTGCATTGCAGGAGGGTGCCATGATCCTGCTGACTTGTAAGTCAGTAGATAGAGAAACCACCCTCCAATTGTAAGAGTAGTTGAAAGGCCTCAACTGGGCAAGGGCCAGGAGCGCTCCCCATGAGAAAATGTACTGCTGCCATAGGGAAAGCACTTCTTTAGGACAGGTTTATGGGTCTAGTTTTGGGTGCAGTTGTGTCATGGGAGGGGCCATACAGCCACCTTGCTATGTGCATGTGGCGGGGAGGACATGAAAGCCAGCTGTGCACTCTTTTGATGAACCAGCAGCAAATGGTCTCAGCCAGTGGAGCCTAGAGTTGAGTTGTTTGTTGCCTTCACCCTGTCGAAAGTGATGTCTGACACAGAGGGGCACAAGGAGAGCACCTGGAGAGAGGCTTGCACTTCTAGAAATCTTTATTAAGCACTTTCCCTGACCTGTAAATCGGAACAGCCTGCACATATGAGAAGAACCATAACCTTAACCATGAAATTGATAACACTTAAACTTTAATACAAGAGACAAAATTGATTTTTTTTTTCCCCCTGTTATCAGTGGAAGTTCTCATATCCTGCATCCATTTTTTCATTTCCCACTGCTGCCAAAGCACTGAGAATTGGCACAAACAGATCAACATTATTGGATAAAGAGCATGTTAAAGCAGCATACTTCTGAATGATTATTCTACGTGCAGAATAACTCAGTGTTGGATGTAGGTCTTCTGGAGGGGGAGGAAATCTTGTTTCTTGAGCAGACTCACCAGCTCCATCTGGACTTGAGTGCAGACAGTGCTGGTTTTGCTCTTCTAGCCGGTGTGTGGTGCCATGTGAGGAGGCTAGGGCAGGAGTCAGTTCTCCATCTGCTCCTTTGCTGGCTCAACCTAGGAGTGTCTAGTCAGAGCAGAGCCAGATAGTGGAGGGGGGAATGAATTACCTATATGCAGTCCCTGTGACAGTTACTGTAAGTGCTAAAACCAATGACTTTAACAGCCTGGATGATACTTCAACCTAGATACCCTGAAACCTGGTTGAACATTAGTAAATCCATTAATTGACAAGAGCCTACAGATCTTGTTGCCAGATAAAACAGTGGGCAAAGTTAAATACCCAGTTTTTCTAAGTAAAGCCCCACTAAGCATTAGAAAGGATGATAATTGTCTTAGTTACAGCAAAGCAAATTCTCTTTTGGGACCTGTTTCTGCATGGCTGCATCTTTGAGATGTCACTTTACAGTAGTCCTGTCACATATCATCCCTCATGGAAACTCCCTTGCCAAACTCCATCTGGTTTAGAACTGACTCTAGTCAACTAAATGAGGGCGATGGGATGCCTGATGTTAATCCATTTTGCATGGTAAACCTACTTATTCTACATTCCTCAGTTTATAGCATGTTACTCCTGTATATACTAGAGCTGGTTTCTACCAACCTGCCCCTGCAACTTGCTCAGTCTCAGACTTGCAAGGTGGGACAATGGAATACAAATCTAGGCAGAATTTATCCATGTAGGTGTGTATTATCTAGGAGAGTGATTTGCTTTCAACATATTAAAAAACCCAAAGCCTTTCAAACTGTTTTTGCCAGGTCTTCAAAAGCCTAACTAACAAGGTTAGTACTTGTTACTGCTTAGGGTTATACCTTATAAAAATGGACACAGCACCACATTTTCACATTTCCATAGTTTCCAGAGCAGGGTTGGTCATGTCTAGCATCTCACTGTGAGGACAAAGTGGGATTGCATCAAGATTTACACCTACTGTGTAAATCAACCCTCAAAACCTCCTGTTCTCAATACTTATTTCTCAGTGTTGTTCTCAGTGTTACGCAGTTCCTCTCCTCAGCCTAGTATAGTGTTGTAATACGCTGTTGCTGTACTTGGAGGTAGCTACATTTTAACTAGGGTAAAATGATTGACATATGACTAAAACTTGATATTCACTTCAGTAAAGTCTCTGATTTCCATAGAGCCTGCTCCTTTGGGAAAGCAGTACTAGCATTAATAAATCTTGAAATTGCAGTGAAGTGGGCAATATTGGCAAGTGAATTTATTACAGATGCATAGTTCTGCACAGCAGATTCTTGCAGATAAAATGTGGAGGTCAGATTAAAGACTAGAGTAGGATGATTACTCATGTACAGTGATTTTATTGCATTGTCTCTTAACAAAGACTAATGTACTGGAAGTGGTGAATGATACATAAAATTTGAGCAATATTGAAGTACAAGAGGATGTTTATCTGTCTTATGTTAAAATGTTTCTGTCCTAAATGGAGAGAAAGAAGGTTGAGTATAATTCTTATGTAGAAAAAAAAAGGCAGAAAATAATTATACCAAGGAGCCTAGAGCTTTTGTTAGTTTGTAGATTCAGTGGATGCTTGACAAACACACAAAGGTACAGCTGAAATTAAGCAGGGAATTTAAATTCTGCCTTATCCCCTACAAAGTGTTGCTTTAAAATAGGTGAAACCTAGCTCCTGGTCCCATTAGAACTGGTTGTATGTTTGAGATCTTTGCAGGACTAAGACCTTAAATGGTAAGTTTTATGATTAAAGGGTGCAATCCAACCAGCAAGAAATACTACTTCTGAGTTTTAGCATAAGTCACACGGCCTTTCATTTGTATCAGACACAGCTGATAGTTTCTATGTGTGATGATCTCATAGGTCATGAAAGTTTGAGATTTTCCATTAAATAAAAAATCTTGATGGTACGTTAGCTTAGGCCAATTTAAGCCACATGATACTTTTGGATGAGTTTCTTTTTCAAACACTACTTTCTTTTTTTCATTTTTACTCTTTAACTGTGGCAAGTGAACGTGTAAGCAGGGAAAAAGGTTTTAGTGTCATAAAAGTGAAGTGGCATCCCTGTGAAGATTCAGTGAAGTTAGCCACTGATTTCTTTTAAGTTCAGGTCTCCATCTAAGCATTGTGGAATATACTGAATTATTTTTTGTTAAACTTCATCCCTAATAAGTGGATATTCACCTGTGAACTTTCAGATTGTTCTTATTAACAAAACCTTCAAGACTGAACAAATTAGCTGAAAATCAAGCTGAAAAAATCAGAGGACCTACATCTGATAAGAGAGATTTTTTGCAGTGGTGGAGAGCAGGGAATTTCTGCAATTTCTACTTCCCAAACACCCTCTTTCGGCTTTCTGTTGTGCTAATACTTGGTCTGTTTTTTGTCAGAACCAGAAAGGGCAAGGTATGTCACACCAGTGAAGATGGAAGGTAAGAAACATGTTACTTTAGATTGCAGTACAGTGCATCCTAGAGAAATTAGTGACATCTGAACATCTGAAATCATGAATGGGAAAGATCTGGTGTTACAGCAGAAAGGTATGGAGGAGGACTATGGCTCAAAGCAGGATAGAGCTTACTGTGTAGGAAGGCAAGCTTTGATTCTGAGCGGTAGGACTTACTTTGTAGAGCAGAACTGCTGAAGTACTTATGAAGAATACTCACTTTCCCCTGAACACTAAGGGTGAAGATGTACTTTGGATTAACAAGATGCTGCAGCAAGACATCTCTGGTCCAACACTATAAACACAGGGGCAAAGAGTTCCATAAGGATACACTAAAAATGTCAAATACACATGTACAAAATGTACAGAATGCAAGGACTAATGAGTAGAAATGCAAAATAAAAAAAGTCCTGTAAATGAAGTGATTAGGGTTGTTGTTTCTGTCAGATGTGCCAAATCATATTCCGTGGGTACCATCACAATGCCATCATGCATATCTGTTGCTGAATTTGCCAGGCTGCTGCATTATGTCTTATGTGTATAGGCATTGCAGAGTGTGGAAGGGAAACACATTGTCCCCAGGCACCACTGCTTTCTTAGTATGCTGCACACTGTCCCTCTGCCGTGGTTATCGAACGGTGCTAGCAGCTGAATTCGTGCTGTGATGGATGGTGCCCTGGTCTGTGCTGAGAGCAGTATGTAGCCTTGTTGACTCTCATGTCTCTGCTCTGAGATCCCCCGTTATTTTCTTTTCTGTAGCTGGTATGTCAGGATCCCAATTCAGTGATCACCTTAGCCTGGTGACGTGGGCAAAGATCCTAGTTCTGGTCCTATGCTCTCATCATGGGAATGTGTGAACAGCGATTGCAGCTTTTCATGATTGGCACCCAAAATGGGTTCACTCTTGCCTGCTTGCAGTGTGGACATCCCTGTAGATTCCAGGTCTGAACATGACCATTATAAAATGCAGTGCATCTGGGGGTTGTCTGATATTGATGTAGAGCTTTTATGTGGGATATTTTAAGTATTTTTCTGCAATCAAAAGACCTAGGACCCCTCCCTTCACCACCACCCCTCACAATTGTGTGGGGTTAAGTGAGAGCTGAGATCCTCATGTGATTGTAAGACTCAGTTTAGGAGCTGTTAGATGAGCATCAAAATGTTACAAGAGTGAGGAGAAAGAAGTCCCCCACACCTCATGAATTGCCAGTTTTGACTAGGTTTAGCTTAAATTCCTAAATCACTGTTTATGCTGCAAGGGGAAAAAAAAGTGTCAGCTAGCACATTTCAAAGAAGTGCAAAAAAATGTCTTTTTTTAGGGGTATATAAAGCATCAGCCATACATACAGAAAGGCCAGATTAATCCCTGCTCTAATTCTTCCAAGTCCAGTGGAACTGTGCGAGGAATGAATGTAACAAGGCAAGCAATCATGTTAAAAGTAAGTTAGAAATACTCAAATAATTGCTGATTGGTCTGTGTATTTGTAATTAACATACAAAGATTGATGACCTCTGAAGCCTGCCTCCAGGGACATATGCTGCTGCATGTGGTCAAGCAAACAGTTTATGTAGGGGTAAAACAATCTCTTTGTGTTGGACTGAAGTTCAGAGTCCACTGGTGACTCTTTAGGTCCCATAATTGGCATCTATACTTGCTCTAGAAGCTGAACTAAAAATATTAAGTGCTGAGATACATAAATACAAAAAGCATAGTCCTTTTTTTATGTGTCAAGGGCTGTCTTATTTAGAAGCATAGAATTAGATTATAGTTTTAAACAGTAAAAAGGAAGCTAGTAAATTCATTAAGCACCTCCTGCACTGCCACTGCCTTCTGATCTTGCAGCATTGATTTCCCAGCCCACTCCCACCCTTAATTATCTGTGTCCAAATGCTGTTGAATTATAAACTAATGTTATGGGAGCTTTATTCTAGAAGTTCTATAATGTGGCTCATATTACTTACCTTTACAATACTGTAAGGGCGTTCTGTTTAAATGCAGGACAGCTTCATAAAAAGGATAAATTCAGCCTTGGCAAAATACATTTTTATCATCTGGGTATATAGCATGACAATCCAAAAAAAAAAGAAACCATAGTACTAATAATTGTAATACAAGAGTGTGTTTTATGAAGCTGTTCCTACAAGAAGCATTTATCAAGCTACTAATTCTTTCAGGAGAACACTGAAATGAAGGCTTATCAAGTATTGCTACATCTTTAGATTGTCACTGTACTTCAAAATGTATCTATCACCATTTCAGTGATCCACATGTGTTTTCTTCAGTGGAAATTCCTTCCAGATACAAAAGGCTTGTGCCAGCTTCTTTGCAATCTTGAAGACCAGCAGTGAATTTCTCACGTAGAGGGTGATCTTGATGTCCTAACTATTAAGTATTTATCAAAGCAGCTGTCCACACAAGAGATTAGGCTGCTGCCCTTCTTGATGCCAGGGCTTCTTGCCTCAGTTCACTATGGACTTCTCTGAGTGGAACTACCTCCAGCACACAGATCTCTTTTAGTAGCAGTGGTACTGGATATATACACATATTTTGGAGGAACCTGTTCATGGGTATTCACGCTGAAAGTAGTCTGGTGTGGGAGACATTTGGGGGTGGGCTTGGAGCTGTATTCCTGCAATAAAAGCTGCCTGGGCCCATTGATCCTCTGTAATAGGTGAGGAATGGTAGTTTCCATGCAGCCTGTGGGAGTTGCTTGCCTGTAGCTAGGAAGGAGTTGAATCTGTACCCTCAAAGATCTATTGCAGCCAGGCCCCAGCATTTTGTAAGGCTTAAACAGACTACTGTTCCATGCAAAGTGTTGTGTTTTCTGATAAAGGAAGTAAATAAGGACTCTGCTGGTTCTAGCTGTCCTGAAAACCTATGAAAGCAACAAAAGAAACTGGACAAGTCTGTACTGAACATCACTATTTTTAGGAAATAGAAGGTTACTATTTAACATGGTGTTTTTATCAGTGATCTGTTTTTTTTGTGTGGTCTTTGCAATTGCTTTATTTAATTTTGGAGCTATTTTCATCTTATGATTTGTGAGTTTCTAAGTAAGAAAAGAGGCAAGGCATGATGAGATTACGATTTGCCAAGGAGATGCAGCCCAGTGGCCAAGAGACACAGACCCTGGAAAGGCCTCAGACATGCACTTTCCTTTGGCGCTTTGGATGGGTGAAGGGATGGAAAGGGATGTTTTAGGTCAGGATTCTTTCTGAGATTCAGAAACTTTCTGAGACTCAGAAAGAGTTCTGAGATTCACTTTGGGTGAAGCTGGTACTTCAGTAAATATATCTACAGATCTATTTCATGTTATGTATTCAAGGTTGAAGCTTTTAGTAGCGGCAGTAAACTCCTGAGGAACAGGTTTTTTGTCTGTGTCCATGATGGGGACATGCCAGTTTTGCATAAACTGTTCTGCGAAGCTAGCACACAGTGTCTTCTAATTTCTCCCATCTTCCTTATACGTAAATTATTTCCTTTTTAGCGAGCCTTGTTCTGTCATGCCATATTTTTGTGCTTGCAGTGAACTTAGAACTTGCTTGATCATGAAACAAATCAGTACAAATTTCTGTATATTTTCTGTCTATCTAAGCAAGATAACAATTTTGAATACAAATTTTTGTTTTAATTTTTCCAGAAAAAATATAATCATGGTGGTAGATTTTTAATTGTGGCTGGCACGGCACAGAGAAGTCCTTGCTGAAATATCTGATCCTGGAAGAAAAACATGCTGAAATCTGGCTTTATTTAGGCATACTTTATCATAGAAAGCCTATGCTCATACTGTTTGCATAAAGTTTTGAACCTCACCGTTACATCAGAGACTCGAGAGAAAGTGAAATGCCTGCTTTCCCTGATGAATCTTTCTTGCTGGGTCACTACATGGACTGGTCACACAAAAGCTATTTGTGATTGTTTTGAACAGCTTGAATGTGGCTAGTGGTCTCTGGGATGTATGGGCAGGCAGAACTGTTTTTGTTTCCCAAATGAGTACACATTTGTCTAGAGCCAAGCAATGCTGCTGTGCAAAAATGGCAGGATGATGCTGATAACATGAATGTTGTGTTAAAGGCAGCAGTTCCCAGGTCCTGAATTGCACTGACCCCTGCCCCTGGTAGGAGTCAGGAACAGGGCTTCCTGCATGTATGATATGTAAAAAGTGATGCTGAGGACCTTGTTGAGTCTGAAAGCTGTTATGTTTTTAATTATGATAATAATAATTGACCATTAATGCAGCATTGGCTTCTGACATATACCTGTTGCTCCCATTAACTGTAATTAAACAGTAAGTGCACACACACACACAAAGAAATACTGTATGTGTTTCTGTTGACTGAACTCAGGATTCTCTTCAGATTCACAGTGACACTGGGGTCTGTTGCTTTTCGTTAACTAGGTCTTCATGATGAAAAACATCACTTGAAACCATACAGCTATGGATTAGTAATACTTAATAGCTTGCTGATTTGTCCTTGGCGGGGGGGGGGGGGTAGAAAAAAGATGGCCTTCTGTTTTGTTCAAAGAGTAAAAAAAAATTATTCCAAGGTATTCTGACTCGGGTCCTACCACCCCAGTTCAAAAACTGAATGTTCTGTTTTACTGAATTGTTTCAAGCAGGACATACCTGTACCCGAAGATCAAGCCTGTGAAAGAGAAGGACGTTCATCTCTGATTTTTGAATAGCCTGCTTCAGTTTTCTGTTTCTCTTTTAAGTGGGTATCTGCCTAATCTCTGCGTTACTACTGTGACTGTTCAAGGATAGAGTATGAATGAGTCACAGAAGCATGGATATTTTTGTATGGAAATAATTTAATTCTGTCCACAACTTGGAGGACTTCTGGTTGTGGTGAGCTCTGTCCTTCAGACATGTGGATTTGTTAGGTCATGGGGATTTTTTTGTCACTGACTCTTGGGAAATGGAGTACTGCAATTGTTTGAGACTTAATTTGTTTTCTTGGATGTATAGTCAGTAACAGACAAAAGAACTATTCTTGGCATTACAGTGCAGCATTCACACCTGTATGCTGATGTAAGTCTGAGCAAAAAGCAAAGCTTATATTTCTTTTTTCTCTCTGGATAAAGAAGTGTCTTTTTGCCTGTGTTTCCTCTCCCCTGATTTCAGATAGCCCTCAAAACTTAGTTTGACAAATAACTTGTCCCTTTTACTAGTCACTTATACAATTGTTACATACATCAAGATTTATTGTACTAGTGCATAATAGTAATATATGTACAACATACATCCATAATTGTATCCATTAACTTATACCCCATGTTACCTCTTACATGAGTAAGTTGCTGTTGGTTTTGGTATAAACTCATTCAGTAGCAGGACAACTGATTGTTCATATCCTATATAGAAAAGCAAATTATTTTTATGGAAATAACACTGCAATCCTGACAGGAAAATTTTGATAACATAATTACAGAAGAGAAATACTAGCAGTATTCTGAGCAGCAGAGTTGTGTGTGTGTGTGTATGCTCTCTGTATGTGTACATAGCTAGAAAAAATTTGAAATCCCTCAGTTTGTTTAAAAATACTTGTGTAGAGCTGCAAAATGTGACTAAATGTCCAATTAAATTATGATAAAGTTTAAACAGGTATTCAAGGACAGAAATAAACAAGTTCAGCAGCTCTGGTTGTGATGTGTGTGTCTTATTTCTTCATCTCCTCTCTGTGCAGAATTTCTATCACCTCCTGTGCCTCTTGGGTGTCCTTGTCCTGGCATTTGCCAGGACATGCTGTGGCTAGTCTGGAAAAAAGTTTGTGTTCTTTGGTCAGCAGCATGTGAGCAGCTGCCTAGCAGAGTATCTAACACCTGAGGTCTGTGGCCTCTCTACAGCTTGGGATGTATTCATGTCCCTGGCCTCTGCCCAGCTGTTGAGTCTCCTCCAACCTTGTAGGACCTTCACATGTTTGAATTTCCACCCCTTCCCAATATAGTGGGAGTTGTGTTTGCAAAGGTTAAAGTGAAGTTCAAAGTAATAATTTTTGCTGGAGTGTGAGGAGGAGAGGACACTTAGCACAGGCTCAAAACAGAAAAGCAGACTGAAAAAATCAACTTTAGGAGCTGTTTCACTTAGTGTTGCACTTCATCCTCTCTGGAGAGTTGTATAAAGAACTGGTCCTTAAATTGTGCTCTCTGACCTAGTGAAGATAAAGGAAATAAGTGTGTAAGTGTGCATTGAAACTAGTTAGGCAAGGTTGTAAATTGCAAGCTCTTCATAGAGTTTGTGCCCTCTATAGCTCACTTCACTTGTGCTGGAGAATATACAGTGTGGAAAGGTAAAAGCAAATTGGTCTGGTTGGGCAAAATCAGAAATAAAACTGCAAGCTCAGTAACAAGGCAGTTCGAGTAGTTTCCGAAATTAAAGTTGGGGGTGGGAGAAAAGGTGAAATGCAGTTCTTTGGGATGCGTGTGCTGCAGTCTGTGTTACCACAAGTCAATGGCACATGCTTCTCACATGTTTTCTATTACATCTGTAGGGGATAGTTCAGCCAGAACAGAAGAGGGTATCTTTTGATTCACTACCAATGGTACTTTAACAAAATAGAGGGAGAAATGTCTGCAGTCTCTAATAAGCAATATATCAAGTAAGCCTTCTCAGCCTGTGTAGAGTGTTCCACAGCATGATTTATTATGTTAATTACAGTCATGTGGGCCTCACACTCTTAGGTCTGAAACTGCTCACATTCTCAGCTTGATTTAAGAACGCGCCTTGGCCAAGACTTAAAGTGCAGCTTATTATGATTAATGTAATAAAATATTTATTACATACTCCTTTATTTGTTTCACTGCTTGTTGCCCCAGTTAGACTGCCTCATTCTGAAAGTGACATAAATCGTATTTCAGATGATGAGGATCCTCATCTGGTTTTAGTCTCTCTTCATTGCTGTTCTTTTTTTCACATCCCTTTGTTCTGATTTCTCTTCTCCCCCTCTCGTCTTTATTTCCCTCCCATATTTCCCAACTCTGCTTCTTAGCTGCTCTCTGGAGGGTATCAAAAGCAGGCAAACTTCATAGCCTTGTCTCATCCCTTCAAGACCTCTTGCATTGCCTTTCTCAACTAGGCTTATTAAAGTTAGATCTTAAATGAAATGACATTAAAACTTGCGGTAGGCTGTAGCTGAGAACACACTGAATGGGGCATGTAAAGAGAAGACTAAACTGCAAAAGGATACACATTTGTGTCCTGTTTCTCATTATTCTTCCACAGGGCTTGCTGCTGCATACGGGCACAAAATTCCACTGTGTCAAATTTTCCAAAATGCTGTATAAATATGTATCTGATTTTGTGCAAACCAGCCCACTAGTTAAGTTGCTGGCTGAGCAATCCATGCTTGGAGGATCTGTTTACACATGTAAATCTGTCTTTCTCTGTATGAGCATTTAAAGGTGGAAACCTTATGGAAAATGCAGCAGCTTGTTTTATTGTAAGATAAATGGGTTTTTCCCTAATGCTTCATTAATTTTTAAGTTATAAGTTTAATTCAGTAAAGGATATGTTTCTCAGTTCTTTACAGTTTTTTCTCAATTTTGATTAGTTCTGCTTGTTTTTTTCTCTTGGCAACTTTTGAATCAGGTCATGTTATCCATATAAATGTTATTCACTTGTGCCTCTCTTCCACCTTCTAAACATACAGTCCAGTTGATTGATTTCTACCTTTCTACATAAGCATATACTTAAATACAGGGACCCCAATCCAGAATTCACTCAAAATATGCTTTGCTGAATTGGAAACTTATTTGGCAGAGAAATAGATATTCTGCTGAGGATGTGTGCAACACTTTCTGGACTGGTGCCAAGTCCTCCTGGAAAATGAGTGCATCACTTCTGCTGTGCATCATCCAGCTTCCTCTTCTCAGGGTAGGTTAGACAATCACTGACATACTCCTTTGACTTCTTCTACCACAGACCATGAAGTAAATAACATGCTTTGAAAGGGCAACATTTCATTGTGTTGCTAAAAACTCCTGTGTAAAAAAGAATTCTATTTTCCAGAATTAAGTATTTAACCCGAAGAAAATCATCGGCAAAAACCATCTCTTTCTTTAGCCTTAAACTGAATTAGTACTCTGAGTTTTGTAAGTGGAGCTAGCCATAAATTAGTTGGAAATTATTAGATTATATGACTTTGAATACAAAAATGCATGCTCAACAGAAAGCTGACATTGCTTCACATTCTAGGTAGTGTTTTGCCACTTGTCAACTCCAGCAGCTTACCACTTTACCTGATTTTTTTTTTAACCTGACATCTAAAAGAGGAGCAATGATGTGTTAAAGTGAACATAACTGATTAAACTTTCTTCAACTGTTTTGCAAAGGGAGGGGTTTCATGGGGTTTTTTTAAGTTTTCTAATGTTTTTAGGTTTTTGGTATAGAAAACTCCAAGCGTGGCTTTTATATCCTCCACCTCTATGAAGAGTTGGGTTCTTGAACCGCAGTCAGTTATATAAGGGTCCTACTGTAAAGTTAATAACCAAAATGGGAATAAGAGAGATGAGGTAGAGCAGGTAGACCTGGAGCTGGTTCCAGGCTTGATTATAATCCAGATGACTGACTCAGAACAGAGCATCTAAAATGACAGACCCCAGTCCAGCTGTGAGCTTAGTAAATTTTCCCTGGGTATCACCTAAGTACCAGATATATGTTTCTCCAGTGGTCTTGCAGTATATCTTCTGTTTCTGCTCTCCTCTGTGCTGTGCCACAGGGAGCAGCTATAGTGTCCTGCTGTGGTGCTGGGCAGGCCTGAGAGAGCTGGAGTTGGTGTATTTGTTCATGCCAAAGGGAGGTGGGATCAGGGTAAATATGAACTGAGTAGCCCTACTGTTGGGATACAGAGGAAATGCATCCCGTTTCACATTGCAGCAATTCACACCAGTGCATCACAGAACGGCTTCAAACAGAGGTAGGAAACGATACAGTCACATACCCAGAAATACCTGTAAATGTTCAGTGGAAGAAGTGAAATGTGAGTTATAACTAAAGCGACTACTTCTCCACTATCTCTGACAAAACCAAAACCAGACTAGGTGGAGATCATACTTTGAACACGTTAAGACTACTTTGATTTAGAAAAGGCGTTTTTAGAACCTTTGGGTTGAAATATCTCAGATGTCATATACAGTTAGGTGGAGAAGGAAGGGAACCTTGTACAAATCAAAGTCCCTAGAGTGCTGCTGTTTTACACCATTCATTAGTGATTGCTAGTCTCTACTTTGTAAAAGGCTGATGCAGTCAGTTATAGGAGGCCATAAATTCTTAATACCTTGTCATGGCTACAAATTTTCTGTCATCTGAGGATTGTGCAGTAGTCCTATTAATATTAATGTGAATTTTATTGTTGACTTTGCCAGCAGCCAAATTACACTTCATATCTTTTCAGGCTGTTGCGGTGAGTAAGTAGTGAAAGTGAATGCACATTGAAAACCAACACTAGTGTCTGAGTGAGCATCCATCCTTCCTGCTGAGAGCCCACCCTTTCATTGCATTATCCTGCCTGTCCAGTGTCTCTCTTAGTTGTCCTGTATCCATTTTGCTAAGGTTCCTCACTTCAGTTCCCCCCTTTCTTTTCCTAGTAGTAAATTCTTTTACTACAATAGCTATTCTTTAACATCTTGCTAGAATACTTATTTGATTGGAGCTTATGTCTAAGTTGATGGTTTTTCTCCAATTTACATAAACGTCCCCAGTGTTTTGACATCACTAAAAGAAATTTAATGAATGTTGCAAAAAGAAAAATAATTATAATCAATAGCACACCAATTATAAAAAGCTGTTTTAACCAGGCAAAGTTCAGTAACTAAGATGTGAGGTTTTCCCAAATCTGAAAAAATCCCTAGGATGGATTATTTTGGGCTACTTCATGTGAAATCTCTGTCTGTTTCCAAATTTGAGATAAATCCTTTTTAGTGGGGTTTTTTTCCTGATTGACCTCTTTCCTTAGCAAATAATAAATCTAGCCCAAGTCTCTTTTGGCATCTAAGAGAAGATATGGTTGCTGGAACCCCAAAGTGTGGTATTACCATCCCACTGAGTCCTGAAGCTCTGTGAAGCACCTTTTTGATAAATTACCAGCTATAACAACAAAATGGTTACCAACTTTTGAGTCAGAGCTTTAGAGGGGCTTCCTTCTGGGATGTCCATGGTGTTGGAGCTTACTTAATTCATGGAAAGTGTATCCAGGGGTCCTTGCCGTTTAATTTAACAACAGTGAATGTTGTCAGCAAAATCTGATATGGTCCTTTCCATTTTTCCTGCAGTGGCTCAGATGTCCAAGATTTGAGATAGACCCAATTCCCTGGCTGGAAGGAATGAGCTGGTGAATCAAGATTTAAAGATCTATTCAATACCACAGATTTATTTACTTCCTGTATAACTTTTCCTAAGAGAATTTTTTTAATTGGATACATCACTTTCCCCCTGGATTTGCATTTCCCCAGGCAAACCTGGGATTTAATAGGGCCACCTGTAAAGAAGTTCATATGGGCTCAGCCGTTGTTTACCTTTTGACTGCACCCTTATTTGTAATAAAGCTAGAGGCAGAATCTGTACCCAATCCATTGATGTTTCCTGACACAATTTGCTTATTTGCAACTTAAGAGTGTAATTCATTCTTTCTACTTTACCACTTGCTTGTGGTCGGTAGGGGATATGCAGATCCCAAGTAATACTCAAAACCCTTGATACTCCTGAAATGATGGTTGCTATAAAATGATGACTCCTATCAGATGACATTCCTATTGGGATTCAAAACCTGGGAATTATCTCCTTTAATAATATCTTTACTACTTCTCGTGCTTTGTTGGTACGGCAAGTGAAAGCTTCAGGCCACCCAGTGTAGGTGTCTGCCAACACTAGTAAATATTTTAAACTTCTTTTTCTGGGTAACTCAGTGAAGTCAATTTGCCAATACTCACCTGGAGCTTCCCCTTCTGTTATTTTTCCAAAATGGATCCTGTTCTGAGTTTTGGGATTGTTCTTACAACATACCTCACACCTCTCAGTAACTGATCTTACCCTTTCCACCATATTTCAGCCAATTATAAATTTTTGTAAATGCTTCAAAAATTTCTCAGTTTCCTAATGAACAGCATTGTGTTCTTTTCTTATTACTTCATTTAGCAAGGTATACAGAATCACTATTAGGCCTGAAAATGTCACAGCCCACCCATTTTCCTTCTTTTCAGCCTCTAGTTTTTCAATTAATTTTAAATCTTGTTTGTCGTAATTCAGTTGTTCATGTAAATTTAACTGATGCTCTGGAACTAACGCCTGAACCTCTGTTAGGATACCTTTTTGTGCAGCCCATTTAGCAGCCTCATCAGCCAATCTATTTCCACACTGTTGTTCACTGTCTCCTGCTTGATGGACCTTAAACTGTTGCTGCCACTGTCCTCAGGTATCCTGGCCATCCTTGACTTGCAATGTCCAATTGTTTACAGAAGATACAGTCGCCTGGTGTAAGGGCCCGAGAAATTGTGCCAACAATCCCAGGGCTATTCCTTTCTTCTCATGGACAAACAGTTTAAAAGGCTTTTCAAGATTTGGCAATGCCAGTGCTGGTGCCTTTAACAGTGACTGTTTTAATTCCTTGACGGACTTTCTCCCATCCTCAGTTCATGTTAAACAAGAATCAGCAGAAGCTTTCGATATTTCATATGGTGGTTTTACCATCAATCCATAATTATTAATCCATAAATGGCACCAACCAGTCATTCCAAGAAAAGTTTGCAGCTCCCGAAGGGTTTTGGGTTCTGGTAGTTGACAGATGGCTGCTTTGCTCTTGGCTGACAGCTGTCGGTGTCCTTAAAAAATTTCAAAACCCAAATACATTACAGTCTCTTGGGCAATTTTGGCTTTTTCTCGCAATACCTGGTAACCTCTCATCCCCAAGAAATTCAAAAGGCCGATTGTCAACTGCAAACATTCCTCCTTGGTGTTCCCTGCTAATAGAATATCATCCACATATTGAAGAACAATACCCTCTCAATTTTCCAGTCGCCAAATTTCAAGTTCTTTAGCCGACTGGTTTCCAAAAATCATCGGGCTGTTCTTAAAACCTTGTGGAAGTACAGTCCAAGTATATTGAGTCTTTCTCCCTGTTTCTGGGTTTTCCCCTTCAAAGGCAAATAAGTCTTGGCTTTCTGGTGCCACGGGAATGCAGAAAAAGGCATCTTTTAAATCTAGTACAGTAAGCCATCCTTGTTTATCTGTCAGTGTGGTGAGCAGAGTATAGGGATTTGCTACGACTGGATGAATATCCTGTACTATTTGATTGATGGCTCTTAAGTCCTGAACCATCCTGTATGTCTTCCCATCCAATTTCTTTACTGGCAGAATGGGGGTATTATATGTAGATTCACATTCTCTTAATAAACCATATTTTAAGAATTTTTGTATGAGAGGTAACAATCCCAACCTAGCCTCAATTTTCAAGGGATACTGTTTCAATCTTACTGGTGTTGAATCTGGTGTTAAAACTATTTTCACAGGTTCAGCCTTCTGGAATCTCCCCAGTACCTCTCCGGCCCAAACAAGAGGGATTACTGCTTCTCCTGTTTCTTTTGGTATTTCTTCTTTATCCAATTTGTCCTCCTGTAACAAAAATATTGAAGCCTGGACGTATTTAGAATCTGGTATGAATACTTCTACATCCCTATTTTTAAATTTAATTTGGGCTTCTAATTTTTCTAATAGGTCTCAATCTATTAGAGGTTTTGGAGCTCCTGATAGGTAAAGGAATTAAAGAGTTACCCATTGTTTTCCAATTTAAAATCTTAGTGGTTTAAAAAATGGTCTCTGTTCTGCCTTCCCTATCGCACCAACAACTTTTACTATATTTGATCCTAATTCATGCCTCTTTGTAGATAAAACTGAGAAGGTTGCTCCTGTCTCCACCAAGCACTCTATTCCAAGTAACATCCAGCATGTTTCTTAAATCCCTGGATTCTGCTCTCTGTAGTTTCTGTAACTTCCGCCTGATGTCATCCAATGCCTGCCCCATAAAGAAGGGGCTAGCTGTCCTGTTCCTTCCTCTAACCCAATGTCTAAAGTGGTGTATTTCCTAGCTGCTTTGAGCTGATTTAAAAGTCTGTTGGAGATTCATCTCTATCCTGTTTGATCTCATATAACTTAGACCAATTAACAGCTTTTGGAGTGGCATTTTGTATTCTGAATAGGACTAATTTCTGATATCGCCCAATCATCTCCCTATCGTCTGGATTGTTAGGATTCCAGTTTGGATCCTCCAAGGCAAAGTGCTGTTCCACTCGCTCCTGTAATGTGTCTGAGGCTATATGAACTTGCAAGTGTGTTTGTACTGCCTTCCGAATCATATCTTGTTCGGTACTGTCAAACAATACTTGTAATATTGCTTCTGTGTCCTGCCAATCTGGGTGTTGCCGCAATGTGAAAAACATATCAGCATACATTACTTCATCCCATTTTCCTTCCCACCTTAGAAAAAGCATCAACTGCAACAGTGTCTCATAATTCAAAGTCCCATTCACTGGCCACTTTACCCCTTCACCTAGCTTGTATAAAGGCCATCACTGATTACAATACTTTATCAAATCTTGCCTTTTAGGACACCCTCCAGGAGGGCCTCCGTTTTGTTTCCAGTGTTGTAAAATACAGCCTAAAGGTGATTTCTTTAATATTCCACTAGTGAAACTCCCAGCCCCCATTATATATATATATATAAATAAATGAAAATTAGCAAAATTTATGTGCACAAAATAGCAACAGAAATATACACGTAAAAGTACAATATTTATAGTAATTATTTATCAATCACTTCATCCTTCTCCGGCTGTACCCCTCTCAGGATAACAGAACCGCAGATCTGGACTCCGCACTCACTTCATACTTATTCGTTTGTCTCACACTCTCACACACAATTCACACAGTCATACAGGTTGAGATCTCAAGGTAATTGTTCCGTGGCAGCTGTTTCCTTTTAGCATACAGAGTTACACCAAATACACCAAAGCATATTCAATCCAGGAAGACTTATCCCTGTCAGGGAGACTTATCCCTTCTTTGCGTGGGTACTTTCCCATGTCTATCCTGCACGGCTATGCACCTGCAACTTACGGATAGACAACTAAAATTTCCAAAACCATAAATTGCAGAGAATGCCTTACTTACAATTTGAAGTTCTTGCTTCCAGCCTTCCAGTCCAGGGATCAGGGCTCCTCTCTGAGAAATCCCTGGTGCCAGCTGAGGATTCATGATCCCAGGATCTGTCAAGCTTCAGAAGCAGAGTCCCATCTGGGTCGCCAAAATTGATAGAAAAAGCCGGTCAAAGAAGAACTCTCTAAGACTCAGAATCAGAGTATTAGAAAGCAGCATTTTTTATTGCAGCACTGGGTGCACAGGGGATTGCTCCTTCACAAGCGTGCACACCCATTGTGGTAATGACTTGGCTTTATACAACAAGGTGTTACATATTCATGATAGTTCCAAAACCACCTGTACATATTCATGATCTCTCCATGAAAAGGTGGGTTTTATTATAACAAGTTCTAAGAAGTCATTTTCATGTGCTCTGCCCTGGTCTTCTCCTAGATACACCTGTGCAGTGGTCCCTGGTGGTTGTGGGTCTTCAGGATGAAGATTGAAGATGCCTTCTCTTCCTCTTGTGACTTTTTACCCAATTAGTATTTCCATAATCATGATAACTCAGTATTCATTGAGTCCCATCCCTTATCTTGGGACTCAGTATTTGCAGATCCTTCCTTATCTTAAGAGTTCCTCCTGCTGAGAGCCCACTCTTTCATTGCATTATCCTGCCTGTCCAGTGTCTCTCTTAGTTGTCCTGCATCCATTTTGTTAAGGTTCCTCACTTCATCAAAACCTGATGAAATTTTCCAGACAGTCAGATAGTTTTCCCCCTCTTTTTATTCTGATTCACCAAGCTCAGGCTTAAATATGTATGATTATTATGGCACAGGAAGTATGCTTTATTTGGCCTTAGGACTTCCTAAAGAAAGGGTTATTGTTGGATATGAAATAATTACATTACAACATATTTATTTTTGATTTAAGCCTTTGAATACTGCATGTGTGTAGGAGTTGCCCCAAGGAAGTTTGTCCATACCAGATAGTAAAAGTGCCAAAACCAAAATTCTTCTAGTGTTTAGCTCTCCCAGTCTCTTAATCTCAGGGTGTTTCTGCAAATGCTCAGAGGCACTTCTGTCTGGGAGACCTCACCCTCACTCTTCAGTGGTGAGATGGAAGAATGGCTTTTCCTCGGTTGTTTCTGTGATACTGTGAAAGCTAACTGTCAGCTTTTTAAGTTCTGTATGAAGAAAGAGTACTGATATTCTGGGTTGCTGTGGTACAGCGGTAGCATTCAGTCACTCCTGACAGGGGAGCTATCACACTGCTTCCAGGAGGGCACGTTTGTCAGAGGGTCCCCCCGCCTTTCTGCTGCCATGACTTGACCACACCTCCCTTGTGCAACAGTTCAACCTCTGCGACTGTCGACTTAAATGTCATTTACCTGCAGATAGCCTCTTGCAACAGGATGGGATGGGGGAAAAGAAGGGTCAGAGCAGGCTGTGGATTACATTAGCTGTTTTAGTGGGCTGTGTGTGGCCATGGTCCATGGGTTGGATATTGATGTTTTTCAATAACTGCAGTGCAGGATGAAGAGGGAGCACTTAGCACCACTGTGAGGATACATGGTGCCTTGTGTGCACAATGTAGACTTTTTCACGTGAATGAAAGTATTTTGGTGGAAGCAGATCTGCTGCAGAAGTATTTTCCTAGTCAGAACACACATTGAGCAGAGAAGACTTTGGATGGTGATCCACCAAAAAACCCACCTTACTTTTCATGTACTTCTGAAATCTTATGTCTACCTTAATTTGAGTTTAAGGCTGCAGTAATAGCTCAGGTTCATGATTAACACTGCAAACCCTCTCTGAACATTAATCTGCATCTGTCTGTTGTGAACACAAGAGCCTTTCCCTCCGCCATACATAATTAGAGGTTATATCCTTTTCAAGGAGTCTGTATGGATGTGTGAAATCTGAAATAAAAAACACCCTGAATACGATAACTCTGCTGATAATGTTAAGTCTTGGCTGTGTTAAGATCAGATTATGAAAAAATCAGAAGACAACTATCGTTCTGTAAGAAGGATCATCTCATGGTTGAGGGCTAGCCTGGAACACTCGGCTCCCACTTGTTTGTTTAATCTCTGCCAGGTCACTTTATCTTTTTGGCTACATTTAAACTGGGAGATCTAAACTACTTGGCACTTTTTCAAACCTAGTTGGGAGTTTACCCCAGATTCCACAGTAGGGTGAGTTTTGCTGGCTTTTTCTGCCATGTTCTAGTTTTCTTGGAAAAGAAACTCCAAAGTTGGATCAGATAGGAAACACCAGAGCTCATTTGTTCCATGATGCAGATGACAGGGCAGGACCTCAGGAAATGCATCTCCAACTCAATTTATTTTTTATGTTTCTGTTCCTAGTGTGTAAGACAGGAATAAAAGCAGTACGAATTCCAAAGGTTGTGTTATGACAAGGAAAAAGCATTAAGGATAGCTTCATGTGATAGATCAATTATTACAATTTTTGGTTGGCTAGTTCACACCATTTTACTGTCTGTCCTGGTTCAGCTAGGATAGGGTTAAGCTTTCCAACAGAGACAGAGGGGGAAGGGATCTCTAGCCGGGTTATTCATACCATGCTGGCGTCAGGTCCAGGGGCAGAACCTTTTTCACCTTGCTCTTTGGCGGGCTCGGTGGCGGGAATCCTTTGTCCGTAAACCAGCTACCAGTATTTCTCTGTATATCTTTTATCTTGTTCACTGTTATTGCTGTTTATTGTTACTATCATTGTTACTGTTGTTGTTCAGATTGTTCTATCACTCTGTTGTATTAAATTCCTTGTTACTTTAGCCCGGGTCTGTGCCTAACTTCCAGCCCGACCGGCCGCGGGTGGGGGAGGGGCAACGGCAACGTGCTCTCAGATCCCGGCAGGAATTAAACCTACACACTGTCTGAGACAAATTAGAGCATAACATGAGAGTATCTGTCTTCCTAACAGAGCCTAACAACAGACGACTACAGAAGACTATAAGAAAGGTGTGAATATCTCTAATAACTCCCCACCCTCCTATCCTCCAGCAATTTGCAGTCCCCGGCCTTTCTGATACAGAGGTGTTCTCTTGTATTGAGGAGTGCTTTGTGATTTCTTTTCATGCTTTTACCTAGTTTTGGAACCCATGCACACTGCAGAGTTGATGATACCGTGAGCAGTGGTGGCTCAAGAGCAAGCAGATTAATGTTTGCAGTAGTCATGAAACTAATGTAGATCCTGTTGTGGTTTGAGCTCAGAGGGCAACTGAGTGCCACACAGCTATTCACTCACCCCTTGCCCCCCAGTGCTGGGATGGAGAAAAATTCTTCCTACAGTGTCCCAGCTTCCTTTAAGAGCAGCTGCCTGCTCAGGCATGGGGTCCTTCACAGGCTGCAGGCGAATCTCTGCTCCTCTGGTGACCTCCATGGGTGCAGGGGGGCGGCCCTGCCCTCTCATCATGGGATACGGGGGGGGTGTCCCAGCTTCAGCACACGTCCCCCACTTCCTTCACCTTCTTTCCACTGACCTCAGTGTTTGCACAGGTGTCTGTCTCTTAACTCCTCCTCAAAGTCCCAACTCTCTCCCAGGTTCCCCTTCTTAAATACGTTAACACAGAGGCACAGCCACTGTCACTAATTGTTTCGACCTTGGCCAGAGCTGGGTCTGACTTGGAACCAGGGGAGCTTCAAGAAGCTTCTCACAGGAGCCACTTCTGTAGCCCCCTCCCCGCTACCAAAAACCCCGCCACACAAATGCAGCAAAATCCCCACAATCCTCACCTGTGTTTTCAGTAATTTTCACTGTGATGGCACTTGAGATGCCTTTGAGTCTTGAGTTCTTAGTGATTGAATTACTTTTATGTAACCTTTCTTTCTGTGTTAGTCTGGATGGATTTGTAAGTAACAAAATGACATTACATCTTAATCTTCTCTGGCAAGGTTGCAAGGCCATGTGGCTAAAGCAGAAGCAATCAATGCCGAATGTCCAGACTGGGATAAGGTCTTTGGTTCTGTTTCTGCTTATTTCCTTTAGGTGAAGTAGAGATGTGTAGAGTAGATGGGTCTGTTGTAAGTATTTCACAAGGGCCATTTGTGGACTGCACCCAGAGAATAGTTTTTGTGTTCTTGTCCTGTCAAAGGTTGTAGGAAAAGGATGCAAGGTACGCTTGGTCTTGGGCACTGTTTAACTGGTGATTCAGATGGCGTAATTGTACTGGGGTCTGACTGGGATGGAGTTAACTTTCTTCATGCCCTGCTGTGTTTCAGACTTGTGACTCAAACAGTGTTAATAACAGAACAGTATTTTGGCTGTTGATGAGGCAGACTTGCACAATGTCAAGGTTTTCTCTTTTTCCCACTTTGTCCTCACAGCAGCTGGGTCTCGGGTAGGCAAGAGCCTGTGAGAGGACACAACAGGGACAGCCAGCCCACACTAACCAACATATTCACTGCCCTATGACATCATGCTCAGAAACAAAAACTGAAATGAGGTGGTTTTTTGGGGGAAGTGGGCATTGGTGTCCTTGTGGGAGGTGGTGAGTGATAGCCATTGCATCACTTGCCAGTTGGGTTTCTTTTTCCCCCTCAGTTATTAAACTGTCTTTGGCTTGACTCACAGGTTTCTTACTTTTGCTCTTCCTATTCTTGTCCCTGTCCCTCTGGGATGAGGAGTGAGCAAGTGGCTGTGAGGTGCTTAGGTGCTGCCCAGGGTCAACCACCACCATAATAGAATAAGATTATGAAATTAGCAAGAAATAAAAAATTTAGCAGTATTAAAAGCATGCCTGGATACAATTTCTGTTTCCATGGTAGTGGGAGATGGATTATGTAGTTTCTTTCAGCACTATGAAATCTTACTGAAATGAAGAAGTAGGACTTTAATGACATGAAGAATTATGTCTCCTTCCTCAGCTATCCTAGGCTATAAAGAGCTGTCTTAGTTAAGTTAGGCTCAACCGCATCATCTGCTTTTGCTGTGGATGAAAAGCATATGCAAACGATAACAGTGGCTCAGCTGACATCTGATGTCTTTGGCTGTCTCAGACTGTCCATTGGGTCTCACTGCTTCCCTGCAGTCATCCTGTGCTATGAGATATCCCTGATTTTGAATGGTCTCATAAGAAAGAGAATAATCCACTACTACTGCAGGCTGTATTTGCAGTCAAAACTGATACAGCTCTCCTGATATGGCTGGATGAGAAGCTGACCCATTATCTTTAACATTTTCTACCTGCCTTGTGGAGTAACACACCACAACACTGCAGGAATGCAGTGCTTCTGGGGTACTGTTTTGCTTTATGCAACTTCAGGGCATCTTTAATTCAGCATGGGTTTTATAACTGTTAGCTGCAGATGTGTCAATTCCCTTTGCATATTAAGGAAAGATGCCATAACATAAATGACTGACTGAGTGTCACTGCTGTGTTGTGACAGGCTATCTTCTAAGAAGTAGTGATTGATGACATGTGTAAAACTGAGCTGTTATATGTGCTGTTTATATTGAAACAGTACTTAAAATGTGGGCTGTCAGTCAAAGCACTGATTACTTACACAGTGCTATAATAAGTGGTGGTGGGTGCAGTGAACAAGGTACTGGAGTAAATGTTTGTTTCAGAGCTTCAGACATCATTGTCTCTTTATTTCCAGTCGGCATCTAGCCATAATAAAAGGATTTATCCTATAGGTTGCCTAAAGGAGGAGACTTCACTGCAGGCTGCTAGGAGCTCTTTGATACTGACATCAATATTAAAACCAGTTTCTGAAACAGGCTGGTGACCTTTTCTTTTTCTCCTTGAGCACAGTTCAAGCAAACCTCAGTGCTCTATGGCTGCAGAAGCCTCCAGAGGCCTCAGCTGCAGACCCTCTGTTTCTTTGTGTTTTACAGAGGGCTTGAGGACCCCTCTCAATAGGTTTCACTGAGTGATATGGATGCAATGGATGCCTTGCAGTGAAGACACAGGATCTGGTCCCCAGGGATATAAACTCAGCCCTGCTTCTGGCCTGCTGGCAAGTCACTCCATGTGCCTCTATATGCAGCTGTGGTATGGAGGTGATGGGATGAACTCTCCTCAGAGTCACTCAGTAGATGGGTGGAAGGGGAAGCTGCCCAGCTGTGCACATGATGTTTCTGCACCACATGAAACATTGCAGATAGACTAGGAAAGGAGGTAGGGCCACGTTTCTTTCCCTGCTCCCTTCTCCATTAACAGGCTTGCAGGGCAGAGTGAGCGTAAGGAACAAGCATCTGAGCACTGCTGCAAACCATGGGTGTGCTATGTGGCCTGGTCTGAGTGACAGAGAGGCAGTAGGATCTTCACCTGATTGTATACCACTTTGTAGTGTGTATGTTGGGTGGGAAACAGTTGGCGAGTGTTACGATGGCACTGCTGAAAGGACACCAAAACGCATGGGTTTTTGCAATGAGATAGATCAAATAAGAACTTGCTTTTTTCTCCTCTTCTGCTTATTTAGTGGAACAGAGAAAAAAGAATGTTTCACTCACAATTGCAGAAAATAGTCAAATAATTGCATTTTTCCTTCTCTGTGTTTGCTGTTCATCTTTTAAAACCTTTAAGGTTAATCACATTCATAAGGACAGTTCCACCTATGTGCTTGTAGTCTGCATCCTTGTACAGACAAATTTTTGCATATGCCAAGAAAACTGTCCTTAAGTACACACACATCACTTACATGTAAAAACTTTTCTTTTTTATGTTTGGCTTATCATCAACTCAAAAATCAGCTGTCAGTAACAACCTTCATAGTGGTAGCATCTGAATATTGTGGTTTGATATGTCACTGATTGTAGGGAGCTTTGAGTATAGCCTTATAGAGCAATATAAACTTATTTCCAGAATTTATTTTTCTGCAAAATTAAAAGAAAAGGTCAAAATTGTACTTCCACTGTCAAGGTACAGCTTGATTATGTAGAAAGATTCTGTAATCATGTTTTTCTTCCATATCTTCTGATGTGAGCATATTAATTTTTAAAAATTCTTGTACATTTGTAAATTACACATTGCTGTGTAGTAGTTTTACCTGCCAACTCCTTTGTTAGGATGTGCTGCTAATGCACATCCTGTACATTTCTGTACTGTTTCATACTGTACATTTCTGTCTATATTTAGCTTTTTTAAAATGTGTCTGATTAAAGATCATTTTTACTGTCATAAATATGATGCCTTAGCTATTTTTTGTAGAAAAAAATTGGAACCAGTACAACGCCTGGTTTCACAAATGAAGCAATTCAGAATGGGCTTATTACTCCGATTGGGCCCTGCACACAGCATTGGGACCCACAGATCCTTCTGCCTTGCATTTGTTCTAAAAAGCAGATTGCCTCTAATCCCACTGTTTTACACAAATCTTCATGTACAAAACTGTGCCCTAGTGTCATGAGGAGCTCACTTTGGTTTTGTGCCATAGTCTAGTACATCATTTGTGAAACTGTAGTTGGCTGTTCAGTCATGTAACAGGTATGTAATGATATTTTCCAGTGCTCTTTCTGAAATTGATTTTTTTTTTTTTTTTTTTTTTTCCTTGTAAAGGGTATTTGTTCTGGGGAAAAGCGCATTACACAAACTCATTACTTCTGCTTTCTTTTGTCTTTCCCCTTCTCCTTCTTCCAGACCAGGATGAGAGAGCAGCGGAGCTCAGCAGGGAGCAGAATGAGAAGACCATTCGCAGCACACAGACAGCTCTCCGCAATTTCCGAGAGTTTCTCATCTCCAAGTACCCCTCTGAGACCCGGGAGATCTACGTCATCCCCTGTAAAGAGCTTGATGCCTACCTTGCTTCCTTCTTTGTGGACGCCAGACAGAAGGATGGGTCTGAATACGAGCCAAACAGTCTGGCCAACTATCAGTGTGGGCTGGAGCGGTACCTCAAAGAGCACAGGTATGGATACAGTATTACGAGGGATAAGGAGTTCAAGAGGTCCCAGGAAGCATTAAAGCAAAAGCAGATAGAGCTGAGGTGTAAAGGAAAAGGAAACAAGCCACACAAATCCATGAAGCTCACCTTTGCTGATGAGCTTATCCTGCGCAAAAGAGGCTTGTTGAGCCGGTACAATCCCGAAGGGCTGCTGAATCTTGTCTGGCTAAACAACACTAAGGCGTTTGGACACTGCACGGGTTTCCATGGGTCCACCCTCAAGTGGGGAGACATCAGACTGCGAGTGACAGAAACTGGGTTGGAGTACCTGGAGTGGATGGGGCCAGACAACGGAGACGTCAGCGCCAAGAGCAAGAGAGGCGGAACAGATTCCCGGGTGTACGCCACACAGCACTCCCCACAGACCTGCCCTGTGCAAGACTATAAGGAGTACGCCCAGAGGCGGCCTCCAGCCATGCGCTACGAGGATGCGCCTTTTTACCTGTCCATCAAACCCGTTGTCAACTTGGCCGCACTTCACTGGTATAATTGCCAAGCCCTGGGGAAAAACAAGCTTGCCAAGATGGTAAAGACGATGTGCGAGAAAGGCAACATCCCTGGACGGAAGACCAACTTCAGCGTCTACCAGAGCTGTAGCACACTCTCAGAAGCGCAGAGCAACCAGCTGGTGCTGATTTGCAATAACTTGAGCCAGCAGGCTGCCCAGTCCATGGCAAGCCACTCCAATACTGGCAACTTCATAGTGTCAGCATCCTATGACTCCTCCTCTGACACAGCTTGAAAGAGGGATATCACGTGAACACTTTTTTCTTTACCTTTTTGTTTCAAGTGTTGAATTTGTGCCCAATAATACACATCAACTGTGATTGTACACTATTCCCCCATAGCCCTCTCTCCAGTGTTAATTCACTTTATAAAAATATAAAAATATATAATATATTTTTCTTTTTACAAATAAGTCAATAGAAATAGTTTAGTATTACTAACATAGTATTTATAGTGTTAATTCAAAAACATAATGTACTTATGGATTATAATATAAATGCAGATTTTAAAAGGACAAAAATGGTTCTCAGGCAACACAAGATAGACTGGAAATACCATTTTTAACATGCACACATCAGTGAGTTTAAATCCCCAGGGAGGCTTACATAGCAATTCTATTTTAAATCATTTTTTCAACTTATTTTAACATGACCTCCCAGAGCGGAGGAGACAAACTTACCACTGGCTGCTGCTTCTTATCTGCTGGCTTATTCTTGATCAGCAAGACCAAGAAATAAGAGATACATCAATGTAAGTTCATGAAACCATTTAACACATTTTTTTGTCTGTTTTTTATTTTGTTTCCTGAGGCTCATTTATGCTAGATAGGAAAAAAATCCTCAAGTCAGCTGAAGACTGTTTTTAACTTTTGTTTTTGATGATGATTTTCTGTGATCAAAATGTTACTAGTCTTTAGACTAAAAAGTATTGTTTTCAACAATATGCAAAACTCTAATGGCAAAACCACTGTCAGACACATAATTTTAACTGTTTGAGCATGGGTTGTTAGTATTTTGTCACTGTGTATACTTAATGTAAAATCTACTGACTTAGAGCCACTCTTTCAGTATTATGAGGAATGCAATAGTGCAGAAAAACCACAGTCTTACCGCAAACTGTACAGAAAAAAATTACTTCAAATATGTCTTAAGCCATCATTTGAAATCTGAAAGAAAAAATAGCATAGAGAGTGTAATGATAATTTCATATTTACTACAAAAAATTTTAAAGTTGGATAGTTTTAAGTGCTGGAAAACAAATTTAAGTCAGCTACACATAATCTATTTCCATTGCAGATGATGGAAGATGTGTATACGAATCTGAAGGCAGAATTTGGTCCTTAAAGCCTTGAGATAATCAATGCTACTGTTCCAATATTTGGCCTTGCAATGTAGTTGTTCTTCTGCTCTAAGTATGAGGAAAACACTAAAAAATTCAGTATTCCAGTGAATTATTATAATTCTTGACCTTTAAAATTATGTACAGTACTTCTCCAATAATTCAGCTTAGTCTGTGTTCCAGTAGGATATCCTAAGGCTGTGATGAGGCTTTAGACAAGTCCGCTGGGGTGACCTAATGCCCGCTGAAGTCAGTGAAAGAGTCAACCTCAGCTGACTTCCAATGGGTGTTGGATCAAACTGTTACTGAGGGTGTTTTTTGGTTTGGTGTTTTTAATTGTTGGTTTTCTTTTTTTCCTTCCCATTCCTGCATATCCTTAATATTCTTTAGATCTGCAACTGTGCAGTGACTTTAATCATCACTAATTCCAAAGAAAGTGTGAAACAAAGGTAGCAGACAGAAAAAAATAAAGGCACAAAGCCTGCACCTCACTTAAGCCTTACTGAAGGTCTGTTTGGGAGGTGGGGTAGGTAGCAGATGTGCCACTGGAAGGTCTAAGAGCAGAGATTCCACTATAATAAATATCTGTCTTCCCACAAAACTTCCTGCAGGTGACACAGGCTGGCTCTGATCTCTTTGTGCTCTGCCCATAGCAAGGCTGGTACAAAGTCTGGGTTTCCTGAGTGCCAACTGTCCCAGCGTCTTGCATGCCATGACAGTCTAGCCACCAGATCTTCAGCCTCTGAGTTACAGGCCGCTGTCTCTCAAGGCTGTAAGGTAGGCAGTGGATTGGTGGGCCCAGGCAGTCATTCATTCTGCAGAGCTATGCTTTTGTGACTTGATTCTGGGGATTGAGACCAAATCATGACACTACTGAAGTGAGTGCAAGCTGTGCCCATGACTTTCAGTACAATGGCAAATCAGACTTGTAGGTGAAGGAGAAAGAAGCACAAAAAGGCTTTGGCTGCCCAGCTGCCAAATGAGGCTAGCCATCTGATTGTTGTTTGCACAGCCTTGCATTTTCATGGCAGTTCTTTTAATGTGATAGACTTAGTTTTTCAAGGCCAGTACTGCTCTCTGTGGGATTTCTTTGCTGTTTCTCACTAAAGATTCACACAGCTGTTCCTAGTATGTTCTGGAGTGCGGGGGGTACCATGCCAAGGAGCTCCCTATGGGTGCCAGGTGGGAGCTCAACCATGGAGCCAGCCTCTAAGGAAAGTCTTTGGTTTCTGTTTCTCTCCTGTTGGCACTCATCACTCATCTCAGCACTTCCCAGTGGCAGCTATTGCAGGATCTGATCTACTTCCCCACCTTACATTTCCTGTGCTGCAACACGAGGCTGGGTGTCAGCTTGGTCTTTTTGGGGCAGCAAATCTCTGCTTCCCACCTCTCCTCCCCTGGCCAACCACCCCTCTTTGCTGGGAAGAGCTGCCTTGAGCTTGTAGGGGAAAGAAGCCACCCCAAGGTGCAGCTGTCTTGTGTCTACCCTCAAGCCCCACAAAGCTGGAAACCAGACCTTATAGCCAAATTGCTTCTCACACTATTATCAGGCTCAGAACTTGGCAATGGTTCACATCTGCAGGTATGCCTTAAGCGTATTGCTTCAGAGAGGGCTATTTTGTGTGAGTTATTTAGTATGGTAATTCCACAGTTCTTCTTGTCTATGAGGAGGCAGATCACTGGCTGCCGATATGCTGTGCTGCAAGCAGGTCTTTGAAGTGCTGCTTCACATCAGTGCTGTAATTCAGCCCTAGCACAGACCTTGGCTCCGTTGTCAGATGCCAAAAATGCTCAGTGACCCAGAAGAAAGATGGGCACTCTTGGGTTTTCAGCTGGGAGGTAATAAAAAGCATTTCCCATGACTTTTTGACTCTGCATACTGTCTGAGTCATTTACCACAGTATTAGGATGGTTTGTGCTAATGTCCAGCCCATGTGCTGGGTGAGGCAACATTTCTGATACCCTTGGCTCAGCAGGTCACATCAGCAACTTCTGCCTGTTTGGTTGGGGGATAAGCTGTGGAGTATGATAGCCTCAATATTATAGGGCCAGTTTTGTTCTGCTTTGCAACATCTCTAGTAACTCCAGCTTCCAGTTGGTGCAGATTGCCTGGCAAATTCTGATGGGGCTGCCCCAAACAGGCTACTTGTTGAAGTAGTTAAACACATAGGGGCAGTATATGATACCCAAGTAGTATCATATTAAAAAAAAAAAAAAGAAAAATTCATTAGCTTTGTAGGGCATTTTGCACAACATATTATCCAGTCTTCATAGGTGGAAAATTTCAAGGAATCAGGTGACCCACAGCTTAATGAATTATTTGTATTAAGGCCCTGGGAGGATTGTTAACTGACTAGGAGGGAGACTTCTGATTTAAACCACTCTCATGTTTTTGTCTCATGCTGGTGGGAGAGTAGATGTCCCAGCTGCTGCAGCACAGCTGACAGTTGGCAACCCAGTTGCTTGTAACTGTCTCGCAGTACTCTGAAGGTGTCAAACCTGCTCCACCAGCAAGTTGCAAGCTCACCACAGTGGTGTGCAGCTTTCCTGGTGCTAAGACGTGGCAGTGTGGCCAGGGGCTAGTGCTGCCAACTCCTACAAGCCTTCCTCACTGCCTAAACAAAGGATTGGGGTCTCCTACCATGGGTCTTGATACTGAGCGCCTTTTATCATGAAATAAAAGGGCAGCTGGCAAAACACCGTACTGCTCCCATCGAGCACAGTCTGTAAGCTGGTGATTAGGTGGGCTGGCTTACAGTGAGGCACTGCAGGTGGCTGGCTGTCCTCCTGTGCTTCAGTGTAAAAGCTGAGCTTTTGCTCCACACAGTAAGGCTGTGATTTCCGTAAGAGGGAGGTAGCTGACTCCAAAATGGGACTCTCTTTTCTCCTTTCTTTCTCCCTTTTTTCCTGCCACTCACCTTTCCTTGGTCTGGTGTTAAAACCCCTTCAGTGAGTCATTTCAACTCACTAGCCCAGCAAAAAATGCAACAGAAAAGGGGAAGTCAGAGTATTTCATGCCAGATTTCAGAGCTGAATCTGCTCACAAATTGAGGTGCAGAGCAAGTGGGGGAGATGGAGGTGTGTGTTCCCCTTCCAGTATCACAGAGTCACTAGCCTGGCTCAGCTACTGCAGCCTTGGAAACCCGGCAAAAAGCTAATCAGACTGAGATCCATCTGAATCATTTGCAGATGTACTGATTGCCTTCAGAACCATTTACCAGCTTTTGGGAGGTTTGGGAGCTACCAAGAGCAAAGTTTGGCCTTGGATTTAAGAAAGAGGCAGAGTGCCAAAGCACAGGCCTGCACACAGTGTGAAGGAGTCTGCACCAATGTTAGCGCAGCCTTTCCCACGTGGCCTTCTCATGACACCAAACCAAGAGTCAGACATGGGGATTATACATGGATGTCACTGGACTGATCTGGATGCAGCTGTGCACAATGTATGCACTTGGATCTGTTCACGTGATTGCACATTTAGCTGGACAGAGCTGTGGGCACTTGGATGGCTTAAGCTCTGTTTTATTAGTCACTCATGCATGTATTTATGATATTGTGGGTTTGCACAGTGTACATGTATTCATGCAGGTAGTTGGAACTGAAGTCTTTGAAATTTGGGCGCTGAAAACTGCCTGTTTAATTTTCAAATATGTATTTATGCAACAAAATGTATTTTTTAGTGCAGGAGAATGAAATACTGCTGTAGACTACATTGTAGACTAAATTACAAGGGATATCTAAAATAACAGCACATAACTTTTTCATTTGCATAGTGCAATAATTCTATGATAGCAGCATCCAGGCTATTGACATATAGGACAATCTAACAATGGAATCAGTGTCCCTGTTGCACATTCTCCTTCGTAAAGAGTATCAACACTTTCAAGCTGTTTTGTGGTTTTATGAAGCTTTTTTTAGAAGCTGCTGTGCACTGGTATTAAGTCTACAGCGTAGTTGCCCTCTTAGAAAGCAACACTGTTGTACTGCTGTGCATGCTTGTCTCAGATGTTTGTGACCAGATCTTGTTCTTGCGCAAGCAATGTGCGGTGGGAAGAAGGGGATCAGGAAGAGCAGGTGGTGTGCCACTCTAGAACCTGGGCTGCCCTAAGGACTGAAACAGCCTTAAAGGAAACTGAGATTCCTATTGCACTAGGTTTCCTCCCTGTCCAGCTTCTATTTACCCGTTCTTGTCACCATGTCTGAGTACGTCCCGTAAGTGCATTGACTGACCCAACTAGCACATGTGGTGCATGGGCTGTTCATTCCTTCTGACAATAAGCTGCAAATGACTGTGATTGACTGACTGGTCTTCCCCATCCCCAACATCCTTGCATCTGCACCATGGGGCAAGGGGACCACTTTGTGCAGGGTGGCTCTTGGCTGAGAGCTCCCTCCTGCCTTTCAAGTGACCTTCTGCTTTGGGGATAATGCGCTCAGGGCGGACCACCTTGCGTCAGGTACGCGAGGTTTGTGGGATACTGCACATGAGCACTCTGGAGGCTCGCATCTCTTGTGCTGGAAGCACTCTCCCTCTCTCTTCTCTTCTGCTTTTTGTGAGAGCGCTTTCAATTCATGAAATGAGATGAAATTCACTCCTGTGTAGAGGACCAGGCCCACGTCTGTGTGCTTGCTTGGCCTTACACCAACTCCCTTAAAATAGGATTGAGATGACTGGTCCTCAACAGTACGTAACTTTTGGGCTCACTGCATCATGGAAATCAGATCATCACATGGTGGGGCAACAGAGCATGGAGACCCCTCTGACTCCCTGAACTCCCAGAGGCAATGTGAATCTGTGAGAAGAAGGAGAGCTTACAGGACACAGAAATGCAATTTGATTTGCCTGAAATGAGCCGATTCATGCTTCTGGGTTAGGGTAAAGAAGGACTCAGCTGTTCACTATGAAATGTGACTGGTAGTGGATCTGCACTTCTTAATGAGGGTTCTTTGCTAAACATCGGTGTGAGGAGATGGCTGCTTTGCTGTCCTTGTGCTTAAGAGAAAGGATGTATTTTATTTTCTTTCTGTGCTTTCATGTGTCTGCGCTGAATCTGCCTCTCAGTGCTGAGAAGGAGTGTGGAGAGAAGGCAGCCCAGCATAAATATGGCTATATTCCTAGCCAAAAAGCTTGAACTATGCTCTCTGGTGATGGTCCCCATGTGCTGAGCCATGCCTTCCTTGGTGATTGGGGACAGTACTGCATCAGCTGGTATCTCCCAGGACATCTGTTGGCTCTGTGCAGAGCCAGCATGGGTGTCGCTGCACCACTCCAAAAACTGAGAGCCTGGGGGTAGCTTGTCAAGAACACCCCTATCAGCCAGGCGTCTGCAAACCAAGAAGGGGGAAGGCCCTAAGCACAACTAAATGATGATGCTTTCCCCATGGACAGCATATGAGAGACACATGAGGCTGGGCTGATACCTCCTCAAGGGTTTTGGAAACCTAAGGGACCTCACCAGGGACATCACCACTTCACCTCTTTCACAGAAGCATAACTTCAGGCGACGATGGAGTGACCCTTCTGAGGACATGTCGGGTTTCTCTGAGCCCTTGGCAAGTTGTGTGGTTGCACGGCTTCCAGCTCCACTCATGTAAACCGGGGGCCAGCCTGTTCCACCCCCCTGCACTGTCTCAGGCTGAGGTCCTGCAAAGCTCTTCTGATGTTGTCCTCCAGCACCTCAACATTTCCCAAAATGAAGTAGAGGGGCATTTACAGTGGTGAAATACTGGAAAGCTAAGAAGCCCCACAGCTTAGAGACACCTGTGAGCTTGTTGAAAAGTTTGACACTAGCCATTCACTCAAACATGTTTAAAGCAATGGTGATGGCTTTAATTCCAAATCAGATAGGGGAAAGAATGGGTTTGGCATGAAATTTGCTTGTTACATGAACTGATGGGTTTTGACATAGTCTCTAGTGTCTCTGTCTCAAGCAAGCAATTTATTTCCTCTGTTTTTTCACTGAATTGGTTGTTAGAATTTTGTCTGCATTACCAACTATTTGTTTTATTATAAAAATGCCATTAAATTAGTTGTCTGTGCATTAGAAATGGATTTACTGTTTCAAAGGGATTAGGATGCTTTTGCCTAATCTTTTATTGTTGTGCTCAACATTCATTACACAGCATTCACTAGGATCTGAAAAAATCAGTACCTTTTCAGATTTCAGTGTCATCTTTTGTAATTAATAGATGCTTTGTTCACAGTGTTTAAGAGACTGGTGAGGTAGGTGCTATCATTGAAATTTCAGTGGGATAGAGGTTCAGTGGGAATGAGAAGAGGTGTTTAGCTCTTTCACAATGCTTCCAGAATCTGTGTTTGCATTTTTTGGTTACTACTGTTTTATACAGTCCATAAGTGTCAAGAAAATAAACAGCCAAGTGAGGGGATGAGAAGAAAATGCAAAATATTTTGTACAAAAATATTGTATTATTCCTACACTAGAAAACTAAACTCTTAAAATTAATTTTGCAGGTATCATCTTTGACACTTCGGCTGTTATTTTTGTGAACAAAGATGACTCTAACTTTCCTCATGTCTAGAATTTGATCTGCTTTCTGAAGGCTGTAATCTTGCCAAGACTGTTCTCCTTATCATTATAGCATGTACTCAACTGTCCTAAATCACCCTGGTCTGCCCCACATTGCTCCTGCCAGAATTCCTCCTTCTCTTCTATCACACAGCTACTTAGTATATGTCAAATTTCCAGCCTGAAAACAAGCCAATGCCAGAGTCCATACTTCAGCCTCTGTATTTGCAGCAGTGTGTGCGAAGTGTAGATGCAGAAGGCAAGGCAATAGTAACTGGCTTCAAAATGATTTAGTAACTTTTGCGTAGGAAGACAAATCTCCTAGTGACTATTAGCGGGGCTGAAGGTGCACTGAAAAATGACTGCAGTGTAAAACGCTTTGTGGAGGCCTTTCTTTTTTGCCTGGTGCTTATGCTTCAGATCTTGCAAGCTTTGCCTTCTGTGGGAGCTCTCTCTGTGGGCAGCTTGCAAGACTGGGTTCCTCTGCACAAGGCTGGGTGCATGGATATGAAACGCAGGTGAAGAAATACCCATAGCATTCAGGGGTGTGCAGACAAAACATGGCATGAAATGTCTTAACGGAGTCTGAATGCTGCCAGGGAAAGAAAAGCTGAGCACCTGGTTTTGCTCCCCTTTATGGCAGTGCGTGCCAGCCGGGTGGTGCTGCTGCCACAGCAGATTTGGTGCCCATTCTGCAGAACACTGTGAGAAATGTATGTCCGTGCCGCCTGCTGCTGCCCAGCTCGGGCTGTTAGCTGTACGCACATGTCTGGCCCCACTGGAACAAATGGGTCTGAAGTATGCAGGAAAAGACATTGCTTGGCCATAGTTGTGTTGTCAGTGTTTGGTTTTGTCTGTGTGACCCATCTGTCTCAGAATCATCTTGAGACCTATCAGGGTAGACCAAATATTCAAGACTGGAAGAAAGAGAAGTGGCAGAATATCTAAGTGTGATGAAGATGGTGGAAAGGCAGTGGGAAAGCCTGGCAAACACAGTGGAAGTTTTTGTCTTTTTTTCTAACGAAGGCAGCATAATCCTTATCCTTTAATGTACTACTTTGTTTTACATTTGAATTAGAAAATCTTTTCTGTTTGTTTTAATTATAATTATCCGCTGGCTTTAACTGCCTTTGAAAAGCTTTTTTGCTATGACAACCCTTGGTCTCACTATGAGTAGTACTCGGGAGAAACAGCTAAAGTAAGGCTTTTATCTTTCCCTGCATGCAGTGTTTAATCTTTTTAATCTTTTAATGTGAAGGTGTTTTCTCCCATTTTATATATTGACAAGATTAGCACCGTTTCTTCCAAAACAGCCGCTGAAAAACATATTTTGCTTAAATGTAACCAAATTTCCATCAAACAATGTGAATTCTCCTAAGTGACCAATTCATTCTCAGAGTTAAACCTGTCTCTAAGGCTAACTTTAACACTGACTTCAGTCACAACTCAACTTTTTTAAGAACAGTTTGTAAAAAAGTAGATTTTGTTAATGCTTTTGTTTTGTTTTATAAGAAAAAGATTCACTGTCTTGCCAAATAATATTAATAATTAATATTTCTATGCATTGTGTGATTCAGTGATGTTACTATTGAAATTTTGCATGTTTTCTAGATGTTTTGACATTTGTACATTTATGTGGTACTTGTAAAAATGCTAACCATTGCTGCTATAATCACCATCCTTGTAGGTAACTGAAAACTGCACTATGAAGCTGTGCCAGTTAGCAGGTTTTTGTGTGTGTCATGGTAAAACTCTGCGTTCTGCTGTTTTTTACTGTTTTAAGCCAGTATTTAGTGCCTTCTGTGGAAGGAATCAATATGTTGTGGTAGACAGGAGGTGCCAAACTTCTAATATCTTGTTCTGCACAGATGATCACTTACCAGCTTGAAGCTTAAAAAAAAGTAAAAAGAAAAAAAAAATCTTGAACTCTCCATCTTTCTTTAAAGTGTCTTCTCTTAATTAATTTTCATTTGGAAAAAAATCTTTAATAGAGCTGAAAACAAGCCATCTTCCCCAGCTACACCTTCTGCAGCAGCAGTCTGCCAACTGTGAATGTGAGGGGTATGAGGGAATGCACGGTACTCAAATGTTCCTGTTGGATCCTGTTGGATCCACTGATTAGCCAAGCCTGCTCAAGTCATTGCAGAGCGCTCAAAAATGCAGTTTAATGAAAGCAATCCTGATTACCGTAAGAAACTGTTAGCTCTTATAACAGTTGTGGGCCTGCTCTTGTAAACAAGTGTCAGCCTGGTCAAGTGGTGCATTCCAGTCCCTGTTCCATCTCCACTGAAGCCACACATTGCTGCCAAATGAGACTTGGATGAAATTCAAGCCCAAGATTTTTGGTCTCGTTCTTTCCAACTGCTTTCATGGCAGACGAGTCCTGTTTATCGAAATTCTGACACTGCATTTTCAGCTCCTTTTCCACCCTCTGCTTAGAATCTGGCAATACAGCAAATAGACGCATAACGCATTCATTTTTATTTTTATAAGATTTTGACAGTCTGGAATCATACCATAGTGTAATCATGCAACAGAAACAGACAGGAGGGAAATTGAGATGTTAATCTGTCTAGCGCATTTCCCAGCCACCAGGCATGGTCAACTGCCTAGGCTGGTCTTCAAAACAGTATTTTGTATGGAAAAAAAGAAAAGACTAACCATCACTTTTCCATCTCAACTGAGAGATGAAAGCCTGTTACATCTCTTGAAAAGACTTTTCAAATCAGAATACCAATTTGCCAGAAAAACTGTGTGATTGAGAAAATAAGAGTGCATTGAATTCATCCTTATTGGTGCTGGTCTAAAGACATCTCTGTTCCCCAGCAAGACAACTTACAACCCTTTTGATGTGAAATACTTAAAAAAAAAAAAAAAAAAAAAAAGTTTATGCCAATATGTTCAAAGTAGCTATTTCTTTTTGTGTTTCTTATAAAAAGCATTAATGAAGAATGCAGCCCAGAACACAGTGAAAATCATCCCATGTAATAGGTTGAAAACCAGTCCCACTAAACTGATGAATTGAAAACCCCGGCTGAAGATCTAAACCTTTCACAAGTGATTAGGGTGCTTAGAAGCCTTTTGCAGCACCTTAGTTCCCATCTCCTGGAGAGAATAGGGCTCTCTTCAGAAATGTTAGGGCCTTTTGTTGTCTTTTAAAGATAGCTGCTTCAGGCTCCTCACAGATCACAAGCCAGCTGTGACCAGTTGTAATGTGTTTTTCCATTGTTTTGCTTGTCTAGTAGCCATTTATACATGAACAGGCGCTCCCACTAGTTTGAGTGAAGAGGTTTGACTATGCAGAACTCCTGCATATGTGGCCCTAATATTAAATATGCAAGACAGTGATACACAGTCTTATTTCCTGCATTTCTTCTATTTATAACTAGATCTGAGTCTTCATAGTCCGGCCAATTGCACTAATTGTCTTACCAATCGGTCTTCCTAGCTTCTTCCACGTGTTGGCCCAACTCGCAAAAAAAAAAAAAAAAAAAAAAGCCTCAGATTCCTGCAGCACAGCAGCTGGTTTTTTCCCCATCTTCTCTTCCATTGTGAAGCTAGATGTATTTGCATTATCTTCAGCTTGGATTTCAATCAGGAAAGCAATCAATATCCTTTATTTAGCACTTTGCATGCTGGAAATGTGGTTACAGTTCTACAGGAGCAGATCTGTCTTCAGGATTTAGCCTGCTGCCCGTGGCATGTCAGAGTCTCTAGTGGTATTTCCTTTCCACCATGGTTCAGTGGTTTCAAGACGCAATCTGGATGATACTAACGGTGGGCTGGTTTAGAGACCACCTTCCAATCACTGTGATGCCTTCAGTGTACATATTGTCAGTCCTATAATTGCTTGTGTAATTACATTCTGTCTCAAGTCCATTATATCGCAGGACAAGCTTTCTTTTTGTTTGGTGGGTTGGGTTTTTTTTTTCCAGGAAAAAAATATATCTTGGGCTGTGCTGCTGAAAGGAGCCAGGAGAGAATTATCCATCCAAACCCCAGTGTAATTTGGGGATTTAGCTTTTTTCAGACCCCTTACAAGCCCCAGCTGTAATCAGCTATTTCAGGCAGAGATTTTAGCATGAGCAGTGCTACATATCTTCCACTCAAAATGCAGTTTTCTGTACACAGGGCACCTTCTTACACAGATCTCTTCCCCTGCATTTGGGAGATTATATACACAATGGTTTATTAGGCAGAAGTAATATTTTGATGCATTTTAATGCATTAAGGTCTGCAAATCTATAGTATCTGAGGGGAAGCGAGAGATTACTGGATCTTTTCTGAAATGTGAGCAAAGTTGTAAATTACAGTCCATTTTTAGAGCTACCTGTTCAGACCCACTGTCCTCAAATTACCTTCTTTCTGGCGTTGCACAGTGACCTGAGAAAATTAAGCAAAAAAGCTTCATTGCTGTAGATAAGGAAAGATTTCATAACCTGCTTTGAGCCCCGGATCCCCAACTGAGTTTCCAGGGCTGGTAATCCTTTTACTCATCAGCTGGGTAAGTTTTGACCCATGTGGATGCCATATTGCTCTTTCTGCAGTGTATTTTTAAGAAGCAAACTTCATACAGGGTAAGGTCCTTCACAGGTGAAGACCAATACGGTCAGCAAAGGTTCTGTCACTTGTGCCAGTTGAGAACTGGGGGGTTTTTTTGTGTTGTTTTTTTTGTGTTGTTTTTTTTTTTCCCTACTGCAAGACACTCCACTCATCTTTAGTTGGTATGGAGTAAACAAATGTATGTTGTACTGCTGTCTGCCACATTTCAGTCAGATGTCTCCTTGAAAAATGTTCTTTTAGTGTTTGAATACAAAAGTGCCCTCAACAATAACAAAGAAAAAACAGTATGTCTTTTTTTTTCTTTTTTTTATGATGTCTGAGTCATCCCTTGCACAGTTGTCAGATGAGGCTTTTGAAAAGAATGTGTTCAGTTGTGTGCTAATTGGAGTATGACATTCACTTTTACTGATCTGCAAATTCCGGAGATATTCTGATCTTTATTGCACTTCAGCTCCATTTTTATTCCCTTATGATAATCTTTAAGAAGTCTGGTTCTGCTGCATTAGAAATTGATTTCATTGTCTGTACAATGTTTGCTACAATTGTAGTGTGAATTTTTATTTTCGTTTTTTTAAATTTGTATTGGTACAGCCTTAAACTTACAGAATTAAAGATAATTTAAAAAATAATCAAGATAGTCATTGATGTCTGTGATAAGTGCATGCTTTATTCACAATATTTTGTCTGTAATTAGGTGTAGCAACCAAGTCTCATGTGTTTAATAAACTGTTTCTGCAAAGTTGACTGCTTTCTTTAATCAAGTGAAACCAATATACGTGGCATTTCAAAGCATGTTGTATAAAAAAAATCATAGGTCTCATGCTTTTGAAGTATCAGCATAGCTGGGAAATTCCCATGGACCTGTGATGCATTCTGATTAGCAGACTGCCAATAGGCTCACTAAGAAATAGTTTCTGTCATACTCACTTTAACTCCTGGAGTTGTGTTTCAGGAAAACATTTAAACAATTACTTAAGTCCTTTCCTGCTCAGAAATGTACTTACAAGCAAACTTGACTTGAACCATGTGCTTGTTTAATCTCACTTCAGTAGGACTGAAAGCCTACATCCTGAGAGCCTTTTCTGGATTAAAGACATTTTCCTGAACTTCATCTGGTTACATCAATTCCAAGGCACAGTTTGGCTTGAAATTATTCATTTTGCACTTAGAATTTCAGCGGTAAGGTCTGCTCTCTACATAGGTTTTTGGTTTTTTTTTTAATATTCAATAAAATTAAATGTGCGTCCAAGGATAGGCATCTGGCAAGACAGTTACTTGTCAGGTCTGAATTTGCTCTGTTCAAGAGGTTTTAAAATCAAAGGACCAGAAAACTAAAGGTAATAAAGCCCCTATATTGTGAAAGAGAAATAAACCAAGTGGGAAAATCCCTTGAGAGCTCCAACAAAATTCCACTGTGCTGCTGTTCAGGGGATGACATTTGTGTTCGAGGTCAGAGTGTCTCAGGTTCTGCCAAAGGAACATGATAAAAAAGAAGCCAAATCACTCAGGGAACTGCCATCTAGGGAACAACAGTGTATTTGTGTTGGTGTTGGTGACTTCCAGAAAACAGACTCTACAACTCGAACAGAGTTATAAAGCAGGTATGTTTACTCCGGCTGGGGTGTAAGGGGATTTCTCCACAAAGCTTGCACACCCACCGCACACTTTAGCAAAAACTCAGAGTGCGGATATCCATATTCATTGGGTCACATAACACAAATATATATATGCATGAGTAGGACTGGGTTCGTTCTAGAGGCTGGTGTCAGCAGTTTATGTTCTCTTTGCACCTGCCCATTGCCTCCTGGGGGGCGTTTTTGGGGGTCTTTGGGATGAAGGCTCATAGTCTTCCTCACCTTGTACTTTTCCCCAGAGCATGCGCAGATTCTCTTGGCCAATTTCTTGAATAGCAAGAGTGTTTTTCAGCTGGTTTATTCATTCTATCTTACCTAAGAGAACCAATGGAACTTCTACCATCTGTATATGGCTATCTTTACTCATTACCAAGATTCCAACTAGTTAGAGCACACCTGTTCCCCAAGGACAAAAACATGGTATTTTGCTGAACACTGCAGTTCTTGTTAGATTTTCACAGTAAACTGCTTCGTTTTGATGAACACAGTAGTCCTTGGTAAAATTCCACAGAACAGTCTGAGCAAGCAGGATTCTTAGCAATATTAAAAATACTATAAATAATACTATAAGTCGCTATAAGTAAATAAGTTTCTAAACAGTTTGCTATAGGTAAATAAGTCTCAAAACAAGTAATCAGTTCTCTGTATCATTAGGACATCAGTGCAGGACAGTAGGAGCTAAGTGACACGATGGGTAAGGGATAGAGGAACATGATTTTCACCAGCTATTCTGGGACTGCATTTCCATCACCTGGCAGATGATGCTAAATAAATCCCCTTCTTGCTGCTTGGTGCTGGTGGTGGGACTGTGTGTTGTTGTTTGGCACAACAGCATGTAAATGGCATTGTGTCAAAGGTCCTGCCACGGTCTCAGTGACAAGTGGAAAGAAAAAATGGAAGCCTTTGGATTAAGAGATAGACAAGTGAGGTATGGACAGGTGATGGCCAGGGTCTACCAGGTGCTTTTGATATCTGTTGCCCAGTAAACCTGTTGACTTAAACTCCATAGCTTGGATTAAGCTCTCTTCAGAGGTTAAAGTTATTGTGCTTTCCTCCGGTCTAAAAGTGAGTATGCAGGTGGTGGTTAATGATTAATGTAGTTAACGCAGGTTCAGCTCATCAAATTGGTAAAGTTCTGATAACAGTTGCTTTCACTTTTCCCTTTGTATACTGATTTAACCCAGACTGCACTTTAATAATAGCTCTGCTTCCACAGCCCATAGGATGGCTGCATGTCCTCTCCTGCTCTCATACCCAAGGATAACCAGCAGCAGCGTGCACATACATGTGTGCAGTCTTGCAGGGTTCAGGCCTTCTGGGTATGTAGGCAAACAGCACTGAGGAATTTGACTCGGGTAATCTGAAGTGCTTCCCCAGGATGATCTCACAAATGTGATGAAGTCTCCTGGTTGCAGCTGAATATATCTGAACATTGTGCTTGAGACATTGCTTAAGAATATCATGACTGCAACGGATGCGGAAGTTGCTCAGGGACATTATGGCACATTGCCTCTTCACATTGGCTTTGAAGATGGCAAAGTGGGGTCTGTAACTCACTGGTGGTTTGCTTTCTAATACACACCAAAGACAAATAGAAATTGGCAGGTATCCCTGATCCCTGGAAAGATCCACAAGATTTCTTTTTGGAGTAGCCTGATGGCTTCCTATGTTACAGCCTTCACTATCGATAGCACTGACTAGCTCTCAGAGAGAATAAATAGAAAGAAAAAAAAAAACGTAATGGCTATGCATAAGAAGATAGAGCTATTGTATACAGACACATTGTTCTAAGTGCCACATTCCTACAGGTACCTGGCAGAGAATGCACACGCCAGACTGGCAGCACATGAGACATGCTTATGGCTGCTCCTCTGAAAGCTGTGAGGAAATGACGCCTGCAAGTGCTTGAGGACAAAATCTGCATATAGCATGGTTACTCACCTCAGAGTTCCTTGTGTACTTGCAAATACATTTTTAGTTATTCTTGTCCCTATGCAAAATATCAAACAGAACAGAGCTGGAGAAGACCCTGCTTCAAATGTATACCCAGGGAAAGGCAGGCAGAAGCACTGGGTGTTAAGGAGATACAACCCTGCTAGCCATGGAGCCATTAACCCTGTGATACAAGATGGTGCCATTCATCTGCATTTGGAAGGAGATTTCTGTGTGTCTGGACCTTGGTAAGGGACACTCAGAAACTTCTTGGAGGCTCAGAGTGGCCACATGTTCTTGTGTGCAGACAGTTGCCTGAGGAAACTGTTGAGCACACAAGCTTTGCCCATCCTACAAAACCAGACAGCTAAGCTGTATCCTTTGCAGTGCCAACTGCTATGGGGTTCATCTTTACACATCATCTGTGTCCTTCAGGCTTCTGCATCTGGAGCCCCTTCTGGAAAAGGGACATGTGACATGGTTGTAAAATGCGCTCATCAAACTGCTTGGCAGACCAGAAATCGGTCAGGCCACATTGGCGCTATATCAGACACCTGGTGCCTGCAAGCCAGCAGGGAGTGTCTCCCTGCTCACCTTGTGAGAGTTGGGTGGCCTCTAGACAGTGTCTAAAATCACTCGCTCTTTCTGGACAACACTGGTATCTGCCAGGAGCCTGTGATGTGTCAGCATCTGTGCAGCATGGGCTAGCACAAAAATGAGTAAAGGCCAGTTACAGATGAGTAGCGTCTGGGGATTTTAGGAACATCCAGATATGGCAGATATCTTTATCTTCTTTATTTAGGGTAGATAGGTGGGGGACTAGTATGTTTGCTTACATAGAGGGAAAATGAATACAGTCATCTGGCTTTTCTGATGTATTGTTACTGAGACAGTGACTGCTAGTTTGCAGCATGAACAGCAACAGCCACTGTGTGAGGAACTGCCTTTGCTTTAGAGGAAGATGCAGAGATGTAAAGAGAAATCAGATCTGAAACCTCAACAGTTTTGATGGCATCTTACTAGCTGGCAACCTCCCTCTTCTTCCCTCACCTAGCACACACAGTACAACTCCTGGCTTCAGCATGAAGCAGAGCATTAGGTGTCTAGACATTTACCATGTGCATTTCAGCTTGAAAGATCTGGCATGGAGTCCCTACAAACCATCATATAATAGCACAGTTGTCTGCATAGATGTAGGGTGTGTGCATGTTTTGGCAAGCAGTGACAAATACAACTTTTTTTTCCTGGATGATGTATCATCTCAGTGACAGAAGTTTGGCAAGAGGGCTTGTGCCTGTGCAGATGACTGTTTTGTGTCATTTTGCAGGTTTCTGCTGAGAGTGTAGCATCAGATGAACCAAACACAAAGATGACTTTTACAAAGAAACCATCATTACTGAGGTCTTCAAGTGCTGTGTATTCATATGCCTAGCCCACATCCCCTGAAGTGTTGTTTGAATATAAACCCTCAGGTAACCTCCAGAAGAAGGAGGCAAAAGGTGTATTAGGGGTGAGGGAGCAGCACTCTTGGATTTAGGTGCAAGATCTCCTCTGTGTTAGTTACTCATGCTGTACCTACAGCAGTATTGAGTCAGGATTTGTTTGCTTTCACAGGCAGCCTGTGAGCTACACACATAAAAATGCAGTCTTGAGGAACTTGATCCAGAACCTGCAAGTGCTGATGTAATTATAACCCAGAGCATCAGTGTTTGCAAGGCCCTTCTGGATATGGGATGTGTGTTCCTGGCTGCTTAATGCTTTTCCAAAAAACAAACAAAACCAACAGGTCCCAGCAAGAACTCCTGTCCACACTCGGGGTAAGGGTGTAGGTTTTGTTAGTATCTTCTGGTGGTGTCCCAACACCCTATCACATACTCCAGGTGGCACTCAGACACTTAAAACTCTTAGAGCATTATCCAGCTGTTGACAGGCAACACTGGGGAAGGAGCTTTGTGATCTGGTATGCAGCTGCTGAAGTCAGCGATGAAGGCAGGATGGGAATACCCTCATCTTTAAACAGAGCCCATGCACTGGTGTGTCTCTGAACCAAGGTCCCAGCCTTTTCCAGGACTCCTTCACCTGTCTGAGAATGAAAGGGATAAATAATTTTCTCCAGGACAAAAGAAAGCAAATATTCATTATGCTGATTAAAAAAAAACAAGACAAAAAAACCCCCAAACAAAACCCAAACAGAAAACCAAACAGATAGAAGCAAGGAAGATCAATTTCCTGCAGGAGTGGAAAACCAGGTAATGCTTATTACAAACTTTTGATGATACAACACCTTTATACATGGCAGCTGATATGTGCCTGCCACCACAACATCATCATTTTATTTCATTTTTATTTTGTTATGCCAAGACTCCTTTGCTGCAAGTATTAGAGCTGCACACTACTCACAGTAGCCATTACTTTGATCTGGCTACACTTCCAAGCTGTAGAGCAACTCAAGCCAATTTTAGTAGTTTCTGAATTCATGAGGACAAGGTGTCTAGTGGGAAGAAAAGGCGAAGGTGATACAGACTTTAATGGGCATCACCATGCATGAGGTGTGAAACATCCCTGAATGGCCATCTGTGTATCCTGTTCTGGTGCAGCACTTGACTCACTGTCCCAGTTCAGCACTGAAGTAGCACTAATAAGTAGCTGTTCCTGTTAGCGCTATCAAGTATCAGAGCTCAGCTCAAACCAGATGCCCCAGTTTGAAAATCTATAATCTGGAGAAACCAGACACTATTGACTTAATTTCCTAGCACATGATAAACCCTGCCTTGGGAAGCCAGAAGCAATCTAAGTCTCTGTCTTCTGTTGTGGTTCACTAAATTGCCCAAGTGATACTGTGATTCAGGAAATGGTCACCATAATTTTCAAACCAAGGCCTGTCAGAAGTTAATTAATCCCTGTGAGATTAATTGCAGTATGAGAACTTCAGTGAGGCTGGTGCTGTTGTATCTTGCAGGGCAACTGGTATTGTATGGTTAGGCTCTTGATTTTACTAGGCTGTTTCCCAAAATGCTCTTGGTGGTTTCAGGAGTCCTTGTGTGAGCCAGCAGTGTGAGCCAGTGGCAGCTCTTGAGGTGGCAATTTCAGAAGCAGAGTAGCAAGCAACTTGTGGGGAAATGTGGTATGGGGGTGAATGTTACCAACCCACAGGCTAGGCAATCAAACATCCCAGGAAGTGTGAGGCTTTATGCAGAAATGACCTAAGTTTTGCTTACTGGCAAGGAGGCAACAGTGCCTGAACAATCATTGCGAGAGAGTTGTAGCGAGGCCTGAGGGCACAAGGAGGGCAAACCCTTGTCCAGGAGACTGCTGGTGACTCAACAGCTCATCATTTCCATGAGCATCCCAGCCTTTTTTTAGCAGAGTTGTCCACCTAGTAACTGATGGCACAGAGTTTGTGAAGCCACTGGCCAGAGGAACTTCCACCCAAGATCATGCCACTTGAGTTTGTCACAACACCCCTGTTCTTAGCACCACCACTGGGCTAGTAGGAGAGCAAGGTGTCTGACAGGCACCACAGGCAGTGGTCATCAGTACAGACAGGGGAGGAGCATCTGTCATCAGCAAAGTCTGTAAGTACAGCTCAGTTTAGAAAAAATACTTGCAGCCTACCTTTCAGATGGAAAGAAGTCCTATTTTTGTCCACTGACTAGTTGCAGAGTACAGAAGGAAGAGAGGATCTCTTCAGTTTGTGAGACCTCTGCCCCTGAACAGGCTTGCACAGCAATGTGCATTTTTCAGATGTGCCTTCCGTGTAGCACACTTTTTTCCAGCAATCTCTCCTGGAGTCTTCAGGAGGAGACCCTGGGCTGTCAGGTTCTGCAGTCCACCGACTGAGGATTCCTGTTACAGAAGTGTCCAGAGCTCAGAGGATCAGACAACATATTTACATTGTTAGGCTGTGCACGGTGCATCTGTTCAACTTCCCTGCTTATTTCACTTGCAGTGTGTTCTTCAGTTGCATTTATGCAGTTCCTTTACCTTTTACATACATTAACAGCAAAAGATGCAACAATAGAAACCTCTTCTTAAAATCACTTCTTCCTAGCGTGCAGAGTTATTCCTCTGGGGCTGCAGTAACGGTCAGCTGTGGCTGCAGAATTGAAGGTTAGAAGGAGAAATCCAACACCTCCCTCCTCTTGAGTGTACACCATCTCTCTTCCTGCCGCACTGAGATGGTCGCCATGGGGATCACTAGCTCAGTGCATGGATGTTGAGAGCAACCTTTCATAGCTAACATGCATTGGGCTGCAAAATCCATTAGCTTCAGCCCTATAAAAAGTAGACTTAAAGTACAGTGGATATAATAAAATTATATTAGTATCATAAAAATGTATTACCCTTTCATAAAGGATATTAAATGCCTGAACATCTATAAAAAGGTTCTCCATCAATCCTCTACTTTCAGTTCCTGTCCATGGGGCTGAGGCTTTCCTTTTGAACTGCCTGTCTTCACTTAAGTCATGGTATTCATCAAGATGCACCCGATTTTGGTCCACTGAAGCAACTGGGCCCGATTTTGTTGTGCCTAACAGGGAGCGGGAAGTGGGTGTGAGTGGAAAAATTCTACTTGGTTAGCATGGTCTGTCCAGCTGGCACAGACACCCATGGTACTGCGACACACCAGCAGCACAGAGTCAGGCTGTATAGGAATAGGACGAGTTTTATCCCTGCTCCTGAGTTGACTAACAAAGGAAAAACCTTTGCCTTTGTCATTCTCCCACTATTTCTGCAGGAAGGTTAAAGATGCTGTGTTACTCCATCTCTATTACTGGCTCTGTGTGGCAGTACATTTTTAGCTTTGCAGCAACCTTAGGGTGACTTTATGTTGGTGGTCCTTCTGCCACACCTGAGTTTTCAGCACACAAACTCATGGGAAATCATCAGGGAAGCGCTGTGTTTCATCTTTCTTAAATTCCTCACTTCACTTTTTGCGAAAAATACAAAGTTGCTTTTAGATAGAAATTGTGGCAGCATGTCACGAGGACAAGCTATTTTTATCCCTTTTATTTGTTTTCTATTATATTCAACTAAGCTCAACAAGTTTCCTGTCTTTAATCTTGATGACGACCTCAAGTACCTGTGTACCAGTGGTGTAAGCCCCAACACCACCAAGGCCACCCTCTATGTTCTCAATGTGTGGAGATACTGGTGCATGAGCAAAGGACTCAGAGATTACATAGACATCACTAAGGTCAGAAAACTTAGCAAAATACTGTTTTCTCAGTGATGGGAGCCAGCCCCTCTGGTCAAATGAAGTTATCATAAAGTTTGAAAAGAGATGGGATTTCAGCCTTCTTTATGTCCTTGTGGTCTTGGGGACCTTCCAAGTTTCTCTTAACAAAGCTGTAACCTTTTCTAATTCACACCCTGCTGCCTTTATGGTTGAGCCAGTAGCTTAGAAACCCAGGGTGACCCTGAAGATTTCCATGTACGTAACACTTGTACACAACATTGGCCTCATGCTGCCATGTGACAAGATTTCCTGCTCTTACCCTAAGGACATACTGTTTGCACGATTTCGGCTCCCAGAGCTAGCCAATGCAATTCAGAGCATTTGAGGACTTTTCTCCAAAAATGAATTCCCAGAAAAATCCGTGTACGCACCAAAAGTAAGGGCTGTGGCTAAGGGCCAAAGAGCCCCACTCACATTTTTATAACTAAGTTTCTCTGTTAGGTTGGTCCAAGACATTGGGCAGGCTAAACCAGTCTGACAGGCAACAATACTGACATCTCATGGCCAAAAGAAGAAGCTGCTGCTACTTCTCCCTTTTCTCCTCTTCTTCCTCACCCTGCTTCTCTTTCTCCTGCACCTCCTTCTTCACCTGAAATTTTTCCATATGTATCATGTTACTGCAAAAATACAGAGTATCGCAGATGAGTGGTAGGTCACAAATTCGCACACAGTCACACCTCAGTGTGAATGAAACCTTCATTCACTTCAGAGAACCCAGGAATTTGGCTCCTTTCTTCTGAATCTGGATTCCTACAGCTGGTGCAAAAGTGGTGCCAGCCAGTGAAATGCATCTGGTCTGTCTGAGCATCCATACTCCATGGGATTTCATTCCATCTCTTTTGCTTAGATAAACATGTAGCCACTTCCCAAGACTCTAGGGCTGCCCAGAAACAAACTTCTGGGGAAGCGTGGAAGTTGCTGCAGGTTTCTTCAGCCAGAGGATGGAGAAGCCCTAAACGTGTCTTCCCCACCTGTGATGCTTTTCCTTCCCATATGTACAATGACACATCTTTCCCCTTCCTCTTGTCCCAGACCCCAGCAGTGAAGCTCAGTGAACTCCTGGAAGACTTCTAAGTCACTGAGAGGAAAACAGATGGGTCTGACTTTCTAGCCACGTCCCTCCATGCTATCCAATGAGGCCTGGACCAGATCCTCAAGAATGCTGGTGCTGGTTTCTCTGACACCAGCAGCACCTTCAGCTCTTCCACCAGAAAGCTCAAGGACAACCTTAAGGTCCTGAGCAAGGCTGAGATGCCTGGTGCCTGCTCTTGCAGCACTGTCTACTTCTCCCTTTCTGATGAGGAAGAGATGTGAAGGACGGGATTCCTGGGAGATGACAGCCCCGTGTCCACAGTGGTGAAATACAACAGTCAGTACCTGAACGCACAAACCTTACAGGAACATGCAGACAATGTTTGGTGACACTGAATTGCTCAAAGACTCCCAGAACAGGCCATTTTTTGCCAGAATGGGTAACGTGAAGCAAGGAAACAGGATGAACACAAAAGGAGTGTGTTATGGACAGATCTACCATGAACACACAAAAAGACACAAGCTCTGCCCATAATGCCTCCTCTGCAAGTACATGTACATACACCAGTCCCCAACACAGATAGAGGCCAAGTCTCCCTTCTACCTGACAGCCCAGAAGGGGGTCAGAGGGGTGGGGAACATCTGGTACGAGGAGCAGAGGATGGGGCTTCACTCCCTCAGGGGTACCATTCCCCAGCTGGCAAAGAAAGAGAAGCTGGAGCATTGTGAAAATTTTACTTTTGTCTTCTCCACTCAGGCTTCCAGGAAGCTTGTCCCTCTTGGCTCCTACCAGTAACTGTTCTCTGTCTGATGTCACCAGCCAGCATCCCAAGAAAGTGCTTTGCCCCACTAGCTTTGGTGTGATGTGAAGAGGGTGAACTGCTTTCAAACAAGAGCAAAAAACGGAAAGACAGGACATTAAACTCTTCCTGAGGAGGACTGCACATGGTGTGGTCCCATTTTGGGGACGAATACAGCCTTATTCTGAAAAGCAGGAGAACAGTGGTCTCCTCCACCACTGCTGGGTCTTCCAAGCAAAGAGGTGTGGAGAGCTTTGTCCTCACCAGGGGCATCAATGTGCATACTGTGGATTTTCCTCCTCAGCAAGCATAGCTAGGAGAGAGGAGGCTGAGTTTGGGGATGGAAGAACTCTTGAAGGAGAAGTGCCTATGCTTTCTTTCAGAGCTACTGTACTAAAGTTACTCTCTTGTGAACAATATTTTTTGATGGTTCACAGTTTTCTCCACTTGTTTGGTGTACTGTAAATACAGATATTTTTCGATACCTGGTCATTTATACTGGATCTGTAGGTACTGCTAGAAACTACTATTGGCTTTAATAAATAACCAACAAACAGATTAAATTAATTACAGCACCCCAAAGGACAGGATTTTCAGCCAGTCATTTATAAATGGTGAGCACTTGACTCAAAAAATCAGCAGTTTGGAGCTCTCCAGGTTTTGAGACATCTTAGAGGGGGTTTATATCAGAAGTCAAATGTTCAGCATCTTTTGAAAAATCAGAGCACTCTAAGGTATGTCATGTCTGGCATCCAAATGATGTAACTTTCAAAAATCAGCAGTCAGTTGTAAAAAAACTTGCCTTAAACTTCTACATCTACAGCTTGGTCCACTTTCTGTTGAAAGGAAAACTTCATTTCAACTGGAAATGTGGCAAGCCTTTAAATCACAGAAAAGAAAACCTGGATGACCTAAACCAGAGTTGAGGACATGCAATTTGATGATGTGTAATCTGCTTCTATTCTAATGGAAAAATATGGCTGTTTCTTTCCTACCAGGTTGCAGGGCTCTGAGAGGATTGATGAGCTTTACCAAGCCTGTTATACAGTCCTTGCTTTTCTAGTACTCTTTAACACCTTGAAATCACAGCTTCAGTCCAATAGGTACATGATTACATAGATAAAATAATGACATTTAGTTGTCCTGTTTTTTTGAAAGACAGCTTCTCCCTTCCCCAAATTTCTTGAATGCTTTTTTTTTTTATAATATTAGTTTGATTTGTAGGATCTCTATGTTGTAAAATATAGTATTGGTCCTGTCTTTTAAATGCTTTTGCACAGCATTATTTTAATTTTAAGAAAGTAATTCACCAAATATTGAAACACAGAGTAGCATCAACTTCAGCAGGGGAAACATCTACTAGGAAAAGCTGCTACCTACAACCCTCACAGGCTGTGGACATTATTTCCAACTGTCAAGGTTTTTTAAGTCTGATCCTGGGAAGCCTTGAAAGCCCTTTCTGGAGAAAGCAGAGGATATTCAGGATTCCCAGACAAATTCATGTGATGGAAACAGGAGCCTCTGCCTGAACACAGTTTCAGGTGGCTATTGCTCCCAGAGGAAAAATGCTATTTGTCATCATTTTCTTTTGTTTCATGGGCAATGGTAAAGGCCATTCCCAGTTAAAAAATGCCATTCTGAGTCCTACAGAGCAAATCACCGGTAAGGACTGAGGAAAAGCAGCAACTGGGCTGGGACAGGGTTTATTAGTCTTTGAAAGGACCAGAAGAAGCTGTTTTAACACAAACCATTTTGAAACCTGACTGCACCCAGAAAATCAGCCTCTTTGTTCCACATCTAATCAAGGAACCTGTTTTTCAGAGGTGCTGCCCTGCTGGAGCTCCTCCTGCAGTCATTGCCACTAAGCAGTTCCCAGCTGAGACCTTGTGGTGGCTGTTGGCAGTAAAAGCAGCCATGGTGATGTTTCCTTAGGCACAAATAGGAGGTATGAAGGCCCAGTGGCTGTTCCTCTAATCTCTAGAAGTTTTTTTTTCCCTTAATTTCTTTGCTCAGTTGATGTGGCTGTGTTTGGTGCATCAGGAATGCTCTGTGGTGGGCCTGATTCCTGGCCCTGGGGCAGCACAGGGTGGAAGGTTTCCTAAAGAAGACCGAAGACCTCAGCTTCCTTCTCTGCCCATGTGCCTAGGGGAAACCTGGCATTTCAGGAGATGTGGGCAATTGCTTGGTTTCAGACCTCTGCAAAACTTATTCCATATATGAGCGGTGGGAACATACAGAGCAGTAGGACTGGTTGCTTTAAGGCATGGTGATAGGGACTGCTATGGTTTCTCTCAACAATTGCAAGCTTCTCCCTGTTCCCCCCAACAGTTTCAAGGCACTAGAGCAGTGACTGTAACTAAAGAACATTCCTTGGCCCATGCATATGTTGTTTGTAAAAGTCAATAAATAGCCAAGGAAAGCATTTAGCTTATGTCCAATATCCCAAGTGGGAGGATAGTTCCTTTTCGACATTTTGCAAAGGGCTGAATATTCTATATATGAAAACTGAGTAAATCCCCAGGGTTGATAGGTATCATACAATTCCAACTGACTTTGAGTTACCCTGTTTGTTGTCCTATTCTTGTTCTCCTGCAGTGGCATCTGATACCACAGAGGAAATGCTCACAGTCCATCAGGGTACTTACGAGGGGGTTTTTTAATAGTAACATAAAGTGGGTGAAAAAGAGAGAAAAAAAATCTTACTGAGTGCTTTTGTGAAGAAGTGTTGGTATTGATTTTGTTTCACAGTATGTCTTATTCCTGTGTCTGAATGTCTTTGAGTTTCACATTTTGATGTCTCTTTTCTCACTTACAAGCCGTGTTTGTTCTGAAATAAAAGCAGTATCACCTTTGTAAACTGTGGAACCATTATGAACTGAACTGTTACAGAAATTGCTTGGATATGGGGAAGAACATGTGGTGTTTAACTGTGAATTTTTGTCACAAGGAATATTTGCCTGTTAGCCAAACAACTTCTTCAGTACCGATAGTCCTTTTTTTCTGGGAGTTCCTCAAATCCATGATCCCAAAACCTATGTTTTATCTAACAGCATTTAACTCATTTGATTTCTTTTCCCAGCGCATAATTGTTTGTATTTCAGCAATGGTTAATGTGCTCTGATGAGACCAGCATCATATTAGTATTTTAGTTTTATCTGAAGGAGACAATTTCCATTGTGAAGCAAGTCCTACCAAAAGGCAAAAAGACAAGGCCTAAAGAGGTGTGATATGACTTGCCAAATGCCACAGTGCAGGTCAGCAGCAGAGTACGGCCACTCTCTCAGCTACATCCACTTGTGGCACCCCTCATCTGCAAGATCATTACTGATAAATGCAACTCCTCTGGGAGTCCTTTAAGAGTGGGCACTCAAGAATCACCTAGTCAAAATGAAAATCAGGATATATCAAGTGGGACACTTACCCTTTTTTACTATTAACAAATAATTAAATGCTGCAAAGGACAAAGAAACACTACCCCTGGTACCCTATTTCCAGTCAAAGCAGGTATCATCTGTTCTGTGCCCAAACACCCATATTCCAGGTAGATGGGGTTCATAGCAGCCTTCTGCTTCTGTGGTGCACTGGAGAGCTAGGCCATGAGTTTTGCTTCCAGCCATGTCTCACATGCTGGGCTGTGCTCTGTCCTTGTTGAGAAGTTAGCTCTTGCAGACTTCCAGCAAGGCATGCATTCATTATTCAGTGGGTGTTTCTTGCACTCAACACCTTCCTTTAAAATACCTCTTCTATTACAAAATCAGAGCACTTAGCAAATCCTTACTTTACTAATTTTTGTGGACCACAGAGATTATGCTGGCAGAGCATTATTCCCTATTCTAGGTTCTAAAGTAGGTAGGATTACTGTTCATTCAGAATTTGCTGTTAATTGCCAAGATTTTATTTTGCATTCCCTCCCCATTCACCCCAGACCAAACACACCTATGATGTGAGGCAAATGCTTACCCTGGCAGGCTATAGAATTATGCCCAAGATTATCAAAATACTGCCTAGCTGAGTGACTAGCATGAGAAGACTTCAGGTCTTATGATTTTGAGACCTTTAAGGCTTTTCTGCAGTGTGTCAGGTTGGTCATTCATAATTGCTAGATACTTTGGAAGACCTTGGCACAGCTAAGAATGACCACCACTGGCATGGGTAAAAGGGGACACGCACACATCTCTCCTTATCAGGGTGGGGCTGTGCATTTAAGCATGTTATAGCAGACAAACCTGATGTTTTAATACTCTTTGTCATTGGGATGGATGATTAATACAATGTCCTCCTACAATCTTGTGTGCTGAGGAGGGAGGCAGACACTCCTGTTACACAGAACAGAGAACTAAGTAGAATTAGTGTGTGTGCGTACCTGCCTTCCCTTTGAAATGTGTCCTCCTGACAGTTAAATTTATGAGGACACGGAGCCAGCAGAGCATATGGCGTGATGCATTCAGTCTACTTGGTTTAAGTTGAAATTAAGTGATGTTTCAATTTTGCTTTAAGAAAATGCTTTTCTCAGTCCAATGTAAGAAATAAATTTAATTCAATTGATTAAAGCATTCCATTCTTTGGCAGACTTTCAGTTACTCAGAACATTGATTTCAGACCTTATCTGGTCAATACTATTTAGTAAGTCACTAATCTCTCCTGAAAAACAAAACAAAACCAAAAATGCCGCATCTCAGTCCTGAGCCAGGCCACGCAGAATTACACCTGCACATAGGCAGAGTTCAAAGAACCTTGCATTTGTAATCCACCCGCAAGTTTCCTATGGACTCAGAGGTGAATGAGAAGGGAAAATCATTTAAGATGTATCATTTACTTTTAAAAAAATAATCCATGCACTGTGCTTTTTTCTGTTCCATTGTTATCTCTTTCCGATCTGATCTCTTGGTGTGGCCCAATGTAAAGGAGCTGAATGCTTTGGGAGGCAATGCTGAGTCCATTTTGCTGGACTGGAAGTCTCTTAACGGCCATGCTGGCTCAAGGGTAATTGCAATTTTCACTGTAGACAGGCTGCCTATTCACTACAGAGAGTGAGAAGGAATCACTCCTATTGAAGACAGACACTGCAATGTCCACAGGGCATGTCTGGCTCATCCCATGATCTAGACTGAGCACTGTTATGCAAGGGAAAGATGAAACATGAACTAATCAGGACTGCTGATCACCAGGTCAAAATTAGGGAAGGGATACAGACAGCTGCAAATCCTACACTCACATCTCCATGAAGGAATCTAACGCACAGGAAAATGTTACCTAGAAAAACTGCTGCTTGAAAGAACGCTCAGACCAGGACACAGGGAAATACCTCCTAGCCTCAACCAGCAGCCCCAATTCCAGATGTGGGACGGTCTGCAGAGCCATAATCAAATATATGCTAATTGTTGCATATTTTTTTTCTCTGAAGGAAAACCTTGCCTTGAGCTCTACACCTTTGTGAATGATTTGTTCCCTGATAGAAACAAGAGCTCTCATTATTGATGCTAATGCCAAGGTGAGAAAAGCAACTGGGCAACTGTGAAAGAAGCAGGTGAACAGATGGTTAATCAAGAAGTGCAGAGAGAAAACAGATGGCATTAAGGAAGAGATGTGGATGCAGGAAGCAGAGAATCACAGACTATTCCCAGTGGTCTCATTCTCAGGGATTCCAGGAGTGAATGGAGGGTGGTCAGAGCAGCCCTTCCTAGAGACACCAAGTGAACAGGGGATGGAGAAAGTCCTACAGCTGCAGAGAAGGTCCCTGCCTTGTGGCTGAGGGCCTTCAGTCATCCCCAGGACAGCTGCAGCATGGCTAGTCCCTGAGTGAGCCACCCTTTTCTTAGGGTCCTGCCAAGACATGTCAGGATCTACCTGAAGGAGCCTGTTCTGACTTCTGTAGATATGTATGGTGGATAAGGCTGCTTTTGCTGACCTCATTGATGAGGTTTGTGGGAAAAATGGAGCCTGTCTGGGGAAAACCAGAGAGATGTGCTTGAGTCATGTCATGCTGGAGTGAGAGAAGTGAAATTGAGACACAGCGGTTATTCTCAAAATAGAGCTTCCCACACCTAGTTAAAACACAGAACCACAGAATCATTCAGGCTGGAAAAGACCCTTGGGATCATCGAGTCCAAACATCAGCCCTGCTCTACAAAGTTCTCCCCTACACCATATCCCCCAACAGCTCATCTAAACGACCCTTAAACACCTCCAGGGATGGTGACTCCACCACCTCCCTGGGCAGCCCATTCCACTGTCTGACCACTCTTTCTGTGAAAAATTTTTTCCTAATGTCCAGTCTGAACCTCCCCTGTTGCAGTTTAAAGCCATTCCCCCTTGTTCTGTCACTAATCACCTGTGAGAGGAGACCAGCACCAACCTCTCTACAATGTCTTTTCAGGGAGCTGTAGAGAGTGATGAGGTCTCCCCTCAGCCTTCTCTTCCCCACACTAAACAGTCCCAGCTCCTTCAATCTCTCCTCACAGGATTTATTCTCCAGGCCCTTCAGCAGCTTCGTTGCCCTCCTCTGCACTCGCTCCAGCACCTCGAGATCTCTCTGGTATTGAGGTGCCCAAAACTGGACACAACACTCCAGGTGTGGCCTCACCAGTGCAGAGCACAGGGGGACTATCACCTCCCTACTTCTGCTGGTCACACTATGCCTAATACAAGCCAGGATGCCGTTGGCTTTCTTGGCCCCCTGGGTACACTGCTGGCTCATGTTCAGCTGCTTGTCAATTAGAGCCCCCAGATCCTTCTCTTCCAGACAGCTCCAGGCACACCCCCCCAAGCCTGTAGCCGTGCAGGGGGTTGTTGTGGCCCAAGTGCAGGACCTGGCACTTGGTCTTGTTGAAGCTCATCCCGTTGACGTTGGCCCACTGATCCAATCTATCCAGGTCTCTCTGTAGAGCCTCCCTATCCTCAAGCAGATCGACTCCCGCTTAACTTGGTGTCATCCGGGAATTTACTGATGACACACTCTATGTCCTTATCAAGATCATCAATAAAGATGTTGAACAGCAATGGTCCCAACACTGAGCCCTGAGGAACACCACTTGTGACGGGCCACCAGCTGGATTTAACTCCATTGACCACCACTCTCTGGGACCGTCCATCCAGCCAGTGCTCGACCCAGCAGAACGTTTGCTCATCCAGACATGGGCAGCCAGTTTTTCTATAGAAATCCTATGGGGAACTGTGTCAAATGCTTTTTGAAAATCCAGGTAGATAATACTCACAGCCTTTCCCTTATCCAATAGTTGGGTCATTTTGTCATAGAAGGAGATCAGTTTTGTCAGGCAGGACCTGCCTTTCATAAACCCATGCTGACGAGGCCTGATCCCTGGTTGTCCATTATCTGACTTTTAATGGCACTTGAGATGACCTGCTCCATGACCTTCCCTGGCACCAAGCTCAGACTGACAGGTCTATAGTTTCCTGGATCATCCTTTCTGCCTCTCTTGTAGATGGGTGTCACATTTGCCACCCTCCACTCCAATGGGACCTCCCCAGTTAGCCATCATTTCTGCCAACTCTTTCAGCACCCTTGGGTGTATCCCATCCGGTCCCACAGACTTGTGGTGTAGCAGGTCTCTGACCACTTCCTCTTTAATTGGGATCGGTTGCAAAGGAAACCATATCAGTCACTGGTCTCTCAGGAGCTTGGAGGAATGTATTCCACATCAACTAGCCAAGGTCACAGGTGTGATGGTAGTTGGAGAACAAGCTGTTGTGCATAGTCTTACTTGAAGAAGTCATGTAGAAAATTCTGGGGTATTTTCTGTGGTTTTGAGTTCTTTCTGCCTGCTGCTCTGGTGGCATAGAAGGACAGCCTAGCTGGAAACAGTGTGCACAATGTGACTGGAGCTTTTTAATCTGGGGCTTTTGAAGAAAACAGTTGCTTTTTAAAACTTACTCCCAATATTCAGTGTATGTTAGGAGCAGCTCAGAGTGAGACATAGCCAGTTGCATAAGAGTCCATGGTTTGGATTTCTGCTCTGCTTGAAAAATTAACCCTTAACCCTGTCCTATGAAGGTCTCTCACTTTGCTAGCAAAAACTTACCCAAGACCTCCAGCATCTTGCTGAGATCCTCCTTGCTCTGCATCAGGAGGACAGGACCTCACTCTAATTCCTGCAGTCTGGTTCTGCTGCTGCAAAGCAGCCTCTTTCCCAAGAGTGAGACAGTCACTGAGTAGGCACAAAGCCTACTAAGCACGCTCCTTAAGAGCAGGGTCTGTTGGTCTGGTCCACTGCCTTCTGCTTTTTAGGGTTATCTGCATTGCTGGGGTGTAGCTGCACCCACAAACTGGGAGATCAGCTGTGGGTTGGCAAGAAGATTTCTGGAGGACTAGATCTGAGGAGCAGGATCACTATTTACCCGAGCAGAGGGTTCACTGTGAAGTTGAGTGATGCCATGTTAATTACTCTGCTGTTCAAATACAGCAAAGTGAGTGGGACAACGTCCCCACAGGGACAAGCTGTTGTGTCTGGCATCAATTTGACATGACACCCAAGCTGAGACAAGCTGGAGTTTGGACAAGAGCTTGGACAAACATGCCACTCCTTTTTCCTATCCTACGTGGTCACCTTGTTCTATTCATGAAGGACACACCTAAATTTACAAACAGGCATTCATGAAGCACATGAACAGCTACTGACCAGCTGCAAGTTGCATCTGAGCAAACTTAAAAGAAAATAGGGGACAAACTGGAGATGACAAACCTGTGTGCTGAAGCTGGCATCAACTTCAGAAGCAAGCTCTTGCTCGTCAGAAGCAATCCCAGCTTATCAGAAGTAAGGATATACTAGAAAGAAGCGGTCCAAGACACAACTCAAGTCTTCACTCTCCAGACCTAAGTCCTTCTGACAGTGGCACTGAAAGCTGTGCAAGGAGCCATCCTGCAAATGGTTGTTGGTGCACCATGTCTCTGAGCCAGTCTTTTTTGCTCCCTAGCATTTCCCACCAGCGCTGGCCCCAGAGCAGAGCCACCCTCTGCTGTTCAGTGACTGCTTGGCACTGAACACTCGCAGGGCTCCTGAACACCCTGGTGAGGGCTGGCCTTGTCCTGAGGCTGCAGAGCCCCTCCAGTGAACAACCCTGCTCCTGCAAGGAAGAAGCACATTCCCTTGCCCAGAGGCTACCACAGACTGGGGGTCTTTTGCACTCTACATACCTTCAAGCAAAGCCATCAAGTTTTTAATTTCCCAATATGCCACACAGGGACGTTGCTGCCTGTTTTTCCCTGGTGGGAGTCTCTCTGGGTGATCAGTGTTTGATTCGCCTCCCATCATGGCCTTGTGACTGGTACCTTTCTTACTGAGGCAGTATTGTTTTTATGGCCCTGGAGCATCTTTGCCCATACCTGCTCCTTCCCATCTGTGTAAGTCATGGTGACAGTGCATCTCTCCCCAGCAGTACTGGCATTCTTTTTTTGGATGACATATAATTGGCTGCCAAGTCAGACACTACGCTGTGATCTAGTAACATGAAGTCCACGTCAAGGCTTTGTAGCCTTTCTCATCAGACACTGATTATTTTCTGACTGTTTGCCATCAGCCTGTTATAGAGGTTAATGGGATCTAATGGTGACCTCTGTAAAGACAGTCATTACTGCAGACTGCTGCAATACTAAATGGAGCCCAGCCTGACACATGAATGTGTTCACTGTATATAACACCATATGAAAATTTGCCTGGCTACTAGGTGTGATTTATTTAGTTATGTCTAGAAATAGAGCAGTTGTCAGGAAAGCCAAATGACAGGAGGAGCACATAATGTTCTACACACTCCTGGGGGAGCTTCACTTTTCCCATACCAATAGCATTGGCTTTTGCACTTGATATGGTTTGTACTTTTGATGTTAACTCACTTTAATAATATCCTGAAATGTCCCTTGCCTACCTTAGACTTCTATAAAAATCCCATTACTGCAAATTTATTTTTACAGTTTCAACACTGCCTTCTTGTGTTCTTTGTAATACTTCTCTGTAACACATAAAGAACTGCCACCTTGGAGTCTTTAAGCTAAATCACAGTGAGAAGTAAGACTTCTTTGTAGTGCTGGTCCTAAGGGGACTGCTGGAATAGCTGAAGGCAATTTCTGAGAGGTCTCACATTTGAGCTACCTCTGGAAGCTACTGTCTTCACCTACAGCCTGTTTCAGCCCTGATGGGGGCTTTAGCTGATGGGCTTTTTTCTGAGTGCTGGAACAATGCGATATTTCATGATCACTCACTGAGACACTTGCAGGAGATCTGAGTGCGCTCCAACCAGCTCCAAGAGCTGTATATAAGAAGCCTGTAGTCCACAGAGAGCTCTGACATCAGAGACACTGTCCCCAAAGCCACAGCAGTAGAAGCCAGGTCTTAGCCACCTCCAGTGACATGTGTGCCCTGTGGTTGCTGCAGGGAAACAGTGGGTTCATCACTTAGGCACTCCAGCAGGACTGGGACTTCTGCTTCTTGACTGCTAAGAACCAAACCAAAGCCACAGACCTAGGGCTGCAGCAGGTTAATAAGCCAGTGAACAAATGCAGATGCACTCCTCCTTCCCTCCCCCGCTTGAGTGGGATAACTATAATAGTAACAGCAAAGAATACCCCACACCGTACGTGGTGCTGATGCTCCACAGCAAATTCTGAGCACTGTGTGCAGTGAAGAGAGAGAAGACCTGCACAGATTTAAGTTCGTAGAGGTCTCAGAGGAAGACCATTTAAATCATATGGGTACAGGCTGAGAAGCAAGGAAAGCCCTCCACTTGGGAGGGAAAAATGTACATTTTTGCTTTAAGCCAATTTGAATTTCAGCTGCACTGTGTGCACTTACCTTCATGCCAGGTGCCAACACTCAGAAGTGGGACTCCTGGCATTTTTTTGGTGTGATTCAGAGCTTTGTAGGCAGGTCTAAAGAAATTATCATACATAGTTACAGGAGTCATCTTTCCCTGGGATAGGTCCCAACGCTCTGAATGGAAACATGCCCTACAACTCATATTGTGGATTTAATTCCCCAGTGCTGCATGAAGCAGCAGCATGGGATTATGTCTCCAGGAGATACAGCACACAGTGCTGCTGCTGCTTATAAATTCAGCTCACGGGGATTTTTCAGCTGGATGCTAAAGTGCTTCCTACCTTGACACGTAACCTTTGAATGATCTGACGGTGTCTTGAGGAACAGTCTGGGACCACTCTTGTCAAGTGATGGTATTGTTAAGCTTCTCTGAAATCACTATCTCAGGTCAGGTATGAGGTGTCCAAAAAGCATTGCCACTTCAAAACAGTTTCTTGAGATATGAAAAAAACTATGCTCTCTTTGCAGGCCTTTGCACTCTTGCTCTTCTAGAGTTGTGTCCCCTACAGAAATGCTCTCAGCTCTCTTCCAGTGTAATTCTTCTTACTACCTTTTTATCTAAGTTGGTTTTAGGTGTAGACAATTGATCCTCACAAAGAGATATTTTAAAATATTTGGGGAAAAAAGGAAATAAAAAATAGTTTTAAAAAGCTGCTTGAGTGGCTTACCCTCCTGTTCAAATGTGCTTGAGGGCAGTTTGTGATGAAAGAACAGTGGGGAAAGAAGTTTAAAGGTGTGTGACAAACAGCAGTTACACATGCTAAGTGAGTATATCACTACCACAGTGACACAAATGTATATATTCATAGAGCACTGTATGTGTTCAGCTTTACAATTAATCTAAATAGCATGACTAAAAGCTCATCCCCCCACAGACAGTTGATAGGTGCTCTAATGTAAAAACATGCACATGTTTCTACAACGCAAGATGAGGGGATGTGCAGTAGTGTGGATAGGCGGGTGGGGGGGATGTTCTTTCTTTTTGAGGTACCTTACCACTAAGATCTGCTAGGCCCAGAGCACAGACACTGGGCATCCTCAGCACATACTGAAGAGAAAAGAAGGCAGTTGATGGGCCATTGGTATATAGAGGTTTGGGTTCTCACCTGCACTCTGCCAACACATAACTAGGTGACCTCAGCAAGGCACTTTGCCGTTCTGTGACTCAGTTTATGTTTCTGTTCAGTGAGGCAAACAACAGCAGCTACTGCTTGATAATGTTCTTCCACAAACCTGGGGACAGAACAATGTCAGAGGGGCTCTGCACTCGGAACAAACACTCTCACTGCAAGGACTGCTCCACTGTGAGATAAGGCATTCCCACCTTTCCCCTGCCACATCAGAACAAAGCAGAGCACCACAGCATAATTGTCAGTCATCATCTGCCTACTGATTAGAGTAAAATCTTTCAACTGATTTACCTGCAACTGGAATCTCTAAGTCACCAGAGGATGATTCCCTCCTCAGCTGAGTTTTCAATACTTTTCAATTCCAAATCCAGACACTGAACACAAAGGAATTAAAGACACAATTCTCACCCATTATGTGAAATACCAACATGAGATGCAGGAAAGCTAACATTTGCTAGTAAATAATGCATTATATGTCAGACTGGTAAGAACCACAGCAGTGATTCAGTGATTTGCTTTGTTCCTCATTAAAATGGTCTCAGTTTTGAAAAGCTGTCACATTTATGGGGGACTGCAAGTTGCTTTTGTAACTTACTGTAAGTATTATTTATGGTGATATTTCTGAAATCAATTTGGCTGTCAGATAGAAGGCTGTATAATTTATACTATACTGTATGTGTTAGGAAATCCCATAGGTATATTGCCTTCGGCCATTTGAAACCAATACTGTACAAAAGAGCTTACACGGAAGAAAAACAGAGTAAGGGAGGGGGAAAGAGGGTCAGGCATTGGCTTTCATAGGTACAAAGATCAGCAGCAAGAAAGATCTATAATGACATATCTACATGGAATGCACAATGCATACTGGACACACATCATAGAATTGGGAGGCAGTGAATTGTTATCTGGTGGAAATTTGTGTCCTATAAGTGACTGAAAAGCCCTGTATTAATTCAATTTGGGTGTAAACTACTGAGAGGAGATGTAGCCTTCTCATCTCATTTCAATTTGGCATTGTGCTTGTCCTGACCATGCATAAAAAGGCTCAATAGCATGAGATAGGTGCATCAGGAGAATGCCTTTCTCAACCTCCCTCTGTAGAACTGATCCTGTTTAGACAGATGATGAATATTCATCGGCTTGGAGCAAAACTGGCCTTGTTACTTTGTGGGTCCAGGTCTCACCTGGCCCACATCCTTGTTCCATGATTATGTCACCACTTATCACAAAGGGAAGGAGGTCTGTCAGAGGAGATCAAAAGCACACTGCCTTTCTAAGCATGAATCCAGGCACTCTCCTGTGGTATGGAGGTCAGGCTCATACTTCAGGCCTGGATGGAGTGGTGCACAGACTCAGACATCACTGAGTGGTGAACTTTTACCTCTAAGATTTTTTTGTCTTCTCAGATGGTCTGAGGAGGACCACCACAGAATAAGAATATTCTGAAGTCCCCAGAGCTTCCTTGGAAAGGGTGAAGTATTCCTCACCCAGGTCTAACCATCATTTTGCATTTAAGGTGACATTTGCCCTTCCCGGCAGAACTGGAGTTTAAGGCTGTCTCTGGGGAACAAACAGGGACTGAGATCTCTCCAGGGCTAAGAGGATGGAGGTGCTCCCACATGCACAATGCAAACTTATATTGGAAAACTATGCACTGGCATCAAACCTTGCAGCCCCTAGGCTCACAAGAGAAACCTTTATCCAATCACCACTCACCTGCTTTGCCTCCTTTTTCTGACCCTCACAATCCAGTGGCAAAAGTAAGTTTCTGTGAGCTGCCGATTGCCTTACACTGGGTCAGGGCCTGGGGATGAGGCAGACTGCCCACATGCAGGCTGCATGTGCTCTCTGTGGGCAAGGGCAGGCAGACTGAGGCCGTCTGGACTGAGATGGCTTGAGGTGACCTCTACCACGTGGTGTTGGTCCTTATCTAATCTGAAGTGCATCAAAATCATGTAGCATCCCTCACTTGCGTCATCAGGCTTGAGCTCAGGCTGGAATCACCCAGCATTTCTTTTGACTTGGCTTGCCAAGCTCTAGGCAATCAAATGTCACTCTTCAATAGTAACAGAATTGTTTAAGTGCTGCAAAAGACAACTTCCTCATCATTGAATCTGAGTATATGAGGGTGATGCTGAGCTGCTTTCCCAATAGTGTCATGAACCTTTCCGCGGCTGAACAGACTCTCCGAGTTCGCAAAAGCAACTTTCTGATACCAGTCTTGCTTGCACCTGTCAAGAAATGTAATTACATCTTGTTTAGTACTGAAATGAAGCTTCATTAAAGCACATTTACTATGGTGTAACAATGTAGCTGAGGTAAAAGATACTGCAATGAAGGGAGGCTGATGGGAAGGAAGAAATGGTAGCACTCATGGGTGTTACCCTACAAAGTCTTAAGAAAATTCTGAAAAGACTTCAAAAGACTAAAAAGGTATAATAAACAGGTCAGCTAGAACCACAGACCACATTAGCATGGAAAGGCTGAAAAGTAATAATGACAGGAACAACACCCACCATGTTTCCCATGTACTTTAGGGCTCAGTTGCTGTACTGACGGGTCTTCAGCCATGCATTGAGGCAAGCAGTTTGCTAAGATTTGGAGTGTATCACTGAACTGGGATTTTGGATAAGCAATCATTTATTAGATTTGAGACTTCCCACTCCTAGATGGCTGAATATCACCTGCTACCCTTAACATATGTGAGTACACTGCGTTGTCAGAAATCTCTGCTGAGTGCTGCTGGCATTGTCCTCTCTTCTGATGTACTACAGCACCACTGCTAAAAGCCCCATCAGGACATGATACTGGCAGGTCTCTGAAACCCTGTCTCTGAGTTTATCATTGGAATAAGGTACAAAGTAGCATGGGGATATTACTACAAATGGGAATAATTTTTTTGCGCAACTGCTCTAGAAATGCTTGGCTGAAAGACCAGTAACAGAGGTTGAACCAGCAGTATTTGCCACTATAAATGACTTCCTGTGCTAAACATATTCCTGTCTATGTCAGGACTCCACTGCGCCAGGTGATGAACAAACATGTCAACAAAAGATGGTCTATCCAAAATGACATGAGAACCAGACTTGTTTGCTAACAGAACAAACTGACAGATTAAGATATTAAATGTGAAAGTGATTAGGCCTGAATCTGCCAAAACATTCTCTGTGTGTATGCACACACGAGAGACTAGGACATATATCCAGGTTTAGCTCAGAGATTAATTTAGCCTTTGAAAACTGCAAAGTCCAGGGGAGCAAGCATCACTCAGAATGGAGTAGCTTCATGCCAAGCCAGCACAATACACCTTCACTGGGATGGGACAGAAACCACCTGGTTCTTAAGAAGGGCTGCCAGGGTTGCTAGTGCTGCAGCATGCACGTCAGCCAGCTGTACACAGGTCAATGCATGGCCAGTTTTCTTTCCTTAGACTAACAAGCAATCTGCTAGAGTAAAGTTTGAAAACATATGAATCTTGGTGCGTCTATTCTTGACATGCTGTAATAACTCATGGCTGCGAACATGCAGTAACTCTGTCCCAGCTGTCAGTCAGCTGCACACAGCTCTTGCTGGAGATGGCAGCTTTGGCTTGGGCCCACATCTGGCTATTCCCACTTCCACAATTGGCCACCCACTGACAGATGGAGGTCTACAGCCATCCAAGGCAGACAGACATTCTAATGTACTTCTACAATGTACAAAACCTGCATGCCCAAAATAGTATCCACTAACCCTAAACTCTTTAAGGCCCCTAAGCTGGATAGAACAGGCTGAAAACTGTGTCACCACTTTTTATAATTCAGTGCCTGAATGAACCTGGCAGAGTGGAGTAATTGAGAAGAGCAGAGCCATTTTCTTACCAGTAGTTAAATATCATTTTTCATATGTCCCACTGCACTAATCAAGTTTTCTCCACTCAGTGGATTTAACCTGCTTTCTTCCTCTCCAAAAAACCTGTATCCAGGGAAGGAGTGTAAAAAATAATTTTTCCAGGAAAGTATGTCACTTGATTCCTTCTATCAAGAGCAAGAACCAGGAAACAAGAAGCATAGGGCAAGCTCTGTGGTTCCAAAAAATGCAGAAACTCACTGGGGTAAGCTTTGAGAAATCCACTTTGCCAACTGGCCTTCAAAGTTACTGCTCACTACCAAAAGATCCATACAGTGTATCTTCACCCCAGGATACCCTACAACCTCCAAAAGTGTTTCAGAACACACTGATCACCAGACAATCCAGACACAAGTGTGTTACTAGCAGATGCTACACGATTTTCCCTGTGTTAGCAAAACAAATCAGGAACATAAAGCTGGGTGCAGACAATACTTCCTTCTCTCTCCACCTCCTCCTTCAGAGGTGTCTGTGCACAGACCACCCAGCAGAGCTGCCTCCTCTTAGCTTTTCCCTTAAGGTTTATGTGTCTTTTTGGTTATCCGCTCCCTAGGACATGGGAATTGGCTTTGGTTTCAGCAGAAGTCCACACACAGTGCACTGATCCTGTCCTTCAAGAAAACTTGCCATTTGAGCTGGTTTCACAGGAGGAATCATTAGTGCCATAATTCTGACCAATGGGAATCATCCATCTGCTTTCTCAGGCATCTTCTGATTTTGAATATACATTTAAGCAGATATAAGGTGAAAGAACATCACCTGCATAAGACAGCTATTCTCAGCAATGCTTCTTCCTGGTGAATACACCAAGTCCTGTTTTAACTATCATAACTCTCAAGAGGATGCACTGAGATAGTCAGTGCCTGCTCACACATCTGTGAATGCATGCCACACTATTATAGGCTCATCACCCTCCTCTAGTCCTTGTGGTCTGTCCCTGAAACATTGCAAATGCAAGTCAAGCCACAGAAAAGTTGTCTACTGTAAGTAAGACACAGTTGTCTGCATTTCCTTCCACCAGCTCAAGCTCATGTTCCTTCTTGCCTGGTTGATAATCAATACCTTCCTCTTCTTTCTAAAGAGGATAGCAAGTCTGCATTTCTACAAGGTTCGGGTCAGAGGACTGACCTCTCTGCTGTGCTGCAAAATGATAAATGACCTCCAGCCTTTAAGTGACACAGGTGGTTTAACAGAAGACTAGAACCATCTGAAGTGTCTCCCTAGTAGATAGTGGTACCTAGGTACATTCATGGGACTTGCAAATTACAGCTGGCTTGTCCTGTGCTGACTGCACATGAAGGCAAGAGTAGCATTTAGCTATTTTAACTGATTGAACGCATCAAAGCAATTAGGAAGCTCCCAGCAAGTGACATCGGGGGTACAATTTCTTTCCACTGACCTTCACAGGTTATTCCATTTCTGACCTAAAATGTGAATATAATGTCAGGTACTATTGATTAGTTTCATACCATAGTGCTTCTAAGAGATCAGTAGAATGCAAATACTAACCAAAAAAGGAGACTAAAACCTTGTAGTAGTAGGAAATCATGTGGGGTTCTACAGTCAGGTTTCTCTGATTAGAGGTGAGCATTTTCCAGAGCCTACAATCATAGGGAGATGGTGAGTGACTTTGGAAAAAAACTAAAAGGTGTGGAGAGAAAACTTGAATAGCGGAAGAAAAAGAGCAGAGCTAAGAAGGAAGAAGCTGTGGTTCAGTTCAAGATCTTTGACAACTTTAGCTCATCTGTTCTTGACAGACTATGACTCTGCTATCACTTAAAAGACTGACCTCACAGTGCGTTAGCCCACCTCCAATCTATCCGATCTGTTTAATGCAAGACATACCCAGCACTGTGACCTGCTCTCACCCCACCATCCAACTCTGATACAGACTCTACACCAACCACCCGTGTTGAGTGGAAATGCTGATTACTACTGTAGCAAATGAAATAAAATGACTCAGGTAATTATGTGTGTTAAGATACTTTATAGGTACACAGGTCAGCATGAGATTACAAGCCTGCTTTTATGTGATCAAGTTAATGATTACTGCCAGAGCAAGACATCCCAGACTCTTCCTGGTTTGGGTATATTCTAACTAATAATGATTTGAATTTGAATATGCAATTCCAACAGGAGAAAAGAAGATTTTGCTTAAATTACTGTACAGGGATAGATTAATGGTTTTAATACTCATAGTGCAAAAGAAAAACTAAGAGTGGCAAGACAAATTGATGTAACTGACACCAACTGCTACAGTCTGTGGTTTTAAGATAGAAGCTTCCATATACAACATTTGTATCTTTGACAGTTAATCGTATCTACATATATCACCAAGTCCCTCATGATTACACAGAAAAATCTGAGGCATAACAACTTAAAAAAATTACAACGGCTGTGTCAATTCTTCCCCACTTTTAAATACCTCCACCTTTGAGCTCAGGCCCAGGCTTTCCAAAAGCAGATCTTTCAACACTCAAGATGGAAACAACACAGCCAGAAAGTTAAACTCCTTCAGTGAAGCAACTATAGCTTTCCAAAGAAGGATCTTTACTGTTTCATTGCCTGGATCATATATAGTCTGTGCAGCAACACACAGATATTCTATAGTTCAATTTGTTAGTACAGAGGGTCTGTTTCTAGAGAAAGCAGACATTCTCTTGCCACTTTTCTCAAGAAAAAAAAGCTTGTTTAACTTTAAAATGCCCAGCCTGCTTTTTAAATTCAACGAAAATTAACTTCCTGCCTTACCTTCTTTGCTTTTGTATGCTTCCAAGCTTGGACTGATTCATAGCTGCCTCTTCTGCACACAAAGGTTTGCAGATCCTTTTCTTCAAAGAATCTAAGATGCTCAGCTCACACTGTAGAATGAGTAGTCAGGACAGCTTCACGGTGAAGTTACTCTTGGTAATTAAAAAGCTACACAGAGCCAATCACTGAAAACAGAACTGACAGTACTCCTTTCTCCACTGTCCACAAAAACTATCGTTCCAGTGACTCACCACATCAAACCCCTCAAAAAAAGCACACAATATGTTGATGTTACAATTGTACATCTTCAAGCTCTGTCAGGCCTCCTCCACAAGATTCTCCTTCTTGAAGATGTTTCAATATGCTACAGCTTCTGCAAGGGTCTGTACTCAACTGAGGAATATGAAAGCAGTGGCGTTTTCCTCATACTTGCAACTGATCTCTTGGCCCTCCCTCCGTACTCATGAGGAATTCAATTGTTAACCAGTGCTTATGTTCAGCGGTGCTTACTGGATTCAGGCAATCTCCTGCAAGGGGAATGGGAACAGGATACCCCACATGTCACTAAGGAAACCTGTAGACTAAAACCCTGGAAACTTCACAGGATAGCTATGTTTCTGCAAAGGACAGAACTGCTTCAAATGGGCACCAGTTTAGCATGTGCTTTCTGATTTCTAGTTCTCACTTAAGTTCTCTTGTTCTTTTTGTTTTCTAAAACTTGCATCCATACACAAAGCAACCAATGTACAAGTATAATTGTATTAGTAAAACTGTTGAGGTAAGAGAATGTCTATGTAAGTATTATTTTTCACTCTAAATTACTTTATCCTGGTAGTATGCCGTAATTCCAAAATAAAATAATTTACCTTAAGATCAACATATTGTCTCTTAGCATAGAGTTGGAATTGGTTACCACACATATAAACAGCAAGAAAAAAGACATGAATGAAACAAAGTATTGAAAAAGCCTTGACTAGAAAAATATGACCTTTTAAACTGAATTGTCCTTGAAGACAACACTTTCCATTTGAAATGTCCAGACAACTTAGAAGACTTCTTTTATTTCATATGTTAAAAGGCTTTGAAACAATTGCTTTTTCCCCACTTCAATTCACTTTTGTATTTCACAAAATGAAATAAGAGGCAGGCACACTATATCTAAGGACTTGAGACCAGATGATACTACAACAGCAAACAGTATACTAGCAATGTTCCTGTATACAAAAAAGAAAAAAATGAAGACTGATACATTTGATAAATTCATGTCCATTTTGATGGACAAAAGTAACTTCCATCTTTCATCAAAGTCAAATATAGTACCTGTGCACAATAAAAAGAAACACAAATGCTGACAGAGTGTGCATCTCTTGATGATTCTGGTTTGGACATCTTTTTAAAGGAAGCACAGAAACGGGGAAGAGCAAACGCTATGCACTTCACACACCAAGGAAGTCTTACCTCTGACTTTGACCTGACAGAGGAACAGAAATACAGGAAAAAAATTGCTGTTCAACATTGCTTTTTCATCATTAGAGCTCCCGAATGGCAATCCAGAAAAGGTTTTAAAATAAGTAAAGAAATTAAAAGGTCAGACAGTTCCCGCTGTGGACAAAAATCAGACCTTGCAGTTCTGAGAAAAAACATTCCTCATTCTGCCTCAAGTCGAGGTAAGACAGGAAGAATAAGATTTCCAAATGCAGAGTCTTGAGTTATGAAGTATCCTGAGGAATGTGCATGTGCATGCTGAAAAGAGAAAAATATGTGTTAAAGCATAACACCCTGCAGCACTGATGTAATTTAGAACTTTACAGCTTCTGCAGCATTAATTATTTATTTCTCCAGACTGCTCCTCAACTCTGACAGTCAAATTCAAAACCAGCATTTTAGATCAGCCACATCTGAACAGGGTCCATCAAGGGAATTAACTTGGCCATTCCCTGCTGCTCCTTTTTTGGCAAATCCCATGAAGGTGGGGAGCATGGTAAATGGACTCCTGATTGCTCTCCTCTGCCTAGATCCCAGGCTTCAATTCCCATCTATAACCAACTCACAGGTCTTGGTCTGGGACAGCTGCCACATATGCTGCCAGAAGTGTGCATCAGCAGTGCCACACAATCCAGGGCTGCAGGTACCAATGACACATGACCAGACACATTCCTGTACAACATGGAACACCAGGCTCCTGCTCATGTGATGTCTATATGCTTCTTTACCCAAGGAGGGCAGCTGCTGCTTATGGCTCTGGACAGCGTTTGTAAAATCCTATGCAGACCTTCCCAGTTCAAAGACTGGACTCCAGTAAGCTAGATGGCCTGCAGAGTCCTTCCTTCCACCACTACAGAAAAGCCCTGGTGAACATCAAATTTAGCAAGGGCCGGCACTGCGCCCCTGCACCGATAAAGGCTACCAGCACAGTGGGCTGCATCACCAGTTGGGCCAAAGGAAGCTGCCCAGGAGGCTGCATTTGTGATACTATGTTTAGTTTAAAGATACAAACTGGAGGGAGTGCAACAGGGACCCAAAAGAAACAGCTGGGGGCTGGGCTGGAGCTCTCAACATCCAAGGGGATGGTGAGAGGACTGAGCTTCTTGTAAGAAGAGAAAGCTGAGGTGAGATCTTAGCTGTTTTCAGATATCTGGTGACAGGATATAGAGGAAAGAGCTAGACTCAGAGCCAAGAAAGGCTGTGAGAAGTCCATCCCTGCAAAACTTGGAAAGTCGATTGGACCATGTCCTGAACAATGTGATACAGCACTGCTGTTAGTCATACTTTGAGCAGGAAACCTCCAGAGGATCCTTCCAGCCTACAATGTTCTGTGATCAACACAGGACACCACCCAGAGCTCATTTCTGCTTCCATTCACTTTAGGAGAAGCAATCTGGGGCCCTTACTGGTTAACAGGAACACAAGAAGGCACAGGGTATGTATGTGAACAAGGTTTCTAATTTGTATCTCAACATTTTTCCCATTCCTGTGCCCTCTCCCAAACTACGCTGCCTGGAGTGCCAGAAAGGCAGGTGGCCATGTATTGGCTCTCCTGCTCAATTTCCATTTTCAACACCAAAGTCAACCTCTACCTGACATAAGCAGAATAGCAGCAAATAGAAGACTGTAAATGTACAAGTAAGTTTTCCAAATCTTTTACCCCTGTCACTAGTGACTGCAGGGTACTGGAATCTACTCAGATTCAACCAAAAAAGGTCATGTGGCTAGTTCTTCCTACACTTCATGAGACATTCAGAAGCATGATAAAACTGACTTGACTGAGATGTACAGAACAGCTATGATGATATTGTAGGCTACATTCTTACAACCATATTCAGGGAGAATGAACTGATAGATTTAAGTTTTCATCATAACAGAAGAAACTTCATCTGCAACAAATACAGAAATGTATGAAACCTAACATCTAAAAGGGGCTTTTCATTCTCTTTAGGTGCAGGCCTGCTCTCTGAAGGGATGCACATCTAAAACAGAGCCAAGTGAAGCTCTACCTGACTATATCAGCCTACCTGCAGTGCAGCCTTCTGCTGTGCTGCAATGTGCTGTTGCTCAGCATGATCACGGAAATCCTTGTTAAGCGGTGATCTTGCAAGTGCAATGCTGCAAAAAAGAAGACAGTAAGATACATACTGCAGAAAAATATGTGTCCTTGCCGTTCTACTCATAGATTCCATGACTTCCACAGCTCACAATTTATTTGGCTCACAGCTTGACAATTGTTAACTATTGGTTGGAATTACTATTTTTTAACATGAGAGAACAGGAAAATTGAGTGACCTGTATCATTTGACCTAGTACAAACACCTGATGTCAAAGTAAACCCAGAAGAGTCACAGCTCTGAAGACTGTTGTGAATTTCACTCATGGGTGGAGTGCCACTGAAGTCAGTAGAACCACTGGGGTGCAACGTTAGGCAATGTCAGCAATTTTTAAAACAGCAGCTTTGTGTTTTCACCTTTACTCAGTCAGTCAGTGACTGTTCTAAACAACTGTGATAAACAGAAGCACTAACAAGAGCTCTGAAGTCTTCTGACTAAGACTAGTTCTTCAGCAGCTGGTCAGCAGATCAGTGCTTATGGTAAAGGAGCTTCATACTTATGTAACTGAAATAATGATCCTCTGATGATAGCTTAGAGTACCTAAAATTGATTTTGCTTATCTATCTCAGTGCACCATACATTAGGTTTCAAATTAAAATTCTCAATAGGTTTTATTGGCTTTTGTATCTTAAGATTTGTCCACCTTGTTAACCAAAAAAGAAAGACATAAAAAGGAAGACATAAAAAGCAAACTTTTTTCTCCCCCAACTGTATATTAAAGTAACATAGTCAGCCATCCTCCAGATAGAAATCAGCGAGGACTGCCATTAGAGCTGTATCACAAGACAATTCACAGCTACCTCTGACACTGGCTCTGAAGACTGGTACTGAAAGCCCAGCTCTCCTGAGTCACAGAGACAAAAGTATGAAGGACAACAAGAGATCCAAGCAAATTCATCAACTGACCTTTCCTAGCAGCTTCAATGTCAACAGCTGGTTTAGTAATCAGTTTTTCAAAAGCAGCCACACTCATGAAAAGACCTTTAGCCAAATCTACTTCTAAATGCATAATGAAAGCTAAGTAACAATCCTCTGAGCAGATTTTATGACAAATATCAAGATAAGCTTCACTGCTGGAGAAAAGTACCACACAGTTTATTTAAAACATAACATTTGCAGTTATTTTGAAGGTATTTATTTTACGTCAACTTTGTACTCTATAACTTTTCAATATGATTTCTGTAGATAATCTTACAGCTTCATCATAAGCTGACATTTTTCAAGGGAGTTCTTATGTTCTTGGATAGAGGATTCCCATATGCCAAGGCCAGAAATCAATTAACTTGTTGACCCTTATGCTGGCCATGCCACTACTGTGCTTTAGGTACATCAAACTCCTTCCTGTCATTCGTAGAATTTCTGTGGTCTCATTTCTGAAAACTCTGTGGCTCAAAAGCTTTGGCACAACATCCCTGCCACAGAACTGTCTGCTTCTCAAAAATTACACTAGCCCACCATGCCAAAGCAGGCTCTGACTGCTGCTTTGTAGGTTCCTCCCCATCCCCACCTTCAAAATTAGTAAATTCTAATTCTGCTCATTAGCAATGTTATTTTTCCTTAAAGAAAAAAAGCAAAAAAAGCACACCCTGAAGCTCTGCCAGACTTGCAGTTAAGTATGGAAACACTGTTGCCATTAAGTCAGGGGTTGTACATAACTATATTTCTATTCTTTTCTCTAATCAGTAATTTTGCTTGAATAATAACTGTATAGAGAGTTCTAACTCAGAGATCTAACTCAGATGATTTCAAATATCCTGCATGCTTTTTGACAGTGTGAAGAGGTTAAACGTGACCTAGCATCTCCTTGAAGAAAGACGCAGGCAGCACCCAGACTGTATTCAGAGCATTTTACTCTCTATCTACACGACACTGCGTGTAACATGCTGTGTCTAGAATATGGCACTGCAGTCACTTCATGATTACGCAGAAGTTCAACACAATTTCTCCATGTAAACCAGAGTGTGATTTTCTAGTTACTGATTTATGACAACAATCTCATGTTTTTGTCTTAAATGGGAGAAATCCCAGTGACAGCTCTTAAACTCATACCTTACCATGTAGAATCATCCTTACAACACAGCATCTTTTTACAAGATCTGCAGTACATAAACTGGCTTTGTCTTGCACACAGGGAATTTCAAGGATAACTCATTCCTGCCCTAACTGTTCTTCTCTAAACACAAAGTAACCTCAACCTAACGCTCTACTATTTCCATGCCTTACAGCATTTTAGCTTATTAATTAGCTTCCTCAGTACCTGCTCCCTCGTACTTCTTTAAGGTAGACTAAAAAAGTTGAGTAAGCATTATCTGCTTCTCCTCTTCTCAGATGAAAATTATGTAAGCCAAAATTCAGGGCCTATAAACAATTTAAAATACTTGTATGTTCCTAAAGTGCAAGGTCTCTCTGACTGGTTATGGATGATGATCAGAAAACACTTCTGGTAAGTGTTTATGTAAGTTTACACCTCACTTGCTGTTTTTTTTTCCTTTGATGTAATCAGTGATGTCCAAACAGGTCTAAGAACATAAAATACCTGGCTCCAGGGTGATTTGTGGAAGACTGGTTTTGCATAAGTAACTTTCTCTTCTCCTTGTCTAGTTCTGCCAGGATTGCAACCCTATTTTTATTCTGGAAACCTGGTGGGAATGACAGAAAAATATTAGAGAGATTTACTTGATTTCTGTGGCCCAACTCTAATCTTGTGGAATTAAAAGACTCTGTACAATATGACATTATGATGAATACACTAATCTACAAAGTTTTGCAACCATCTGAAAGGCTATTAATAAATAGGTTTCATTTTTCCTTTTCTCATTTTACGACATGAAATATCTTCCTTAAGCTATCATACATATTAATACATTTTAAAATACAGGTTTCTATCTCAAGTTAGATCCTGACCCTTCCCAAGTCAGCAATGGAGCTATAAACAAGGCACATGATCAAGTACTTGCCTTTCAGAAAAAGTAAAGTTACCAGGTTCTAGTTTAAAATTAACAAAATGAATATACAGCTCAATGATAATAATAGAGCATTATACTCATAGGGCCTAGTTTCTCACACCAGTGAATTCACACTACAATGCAAGTTTTGCATAGGTAACAGATAGGAATAAGACGACCACTAAGCTTGCATATGTGCTTATATGAAAATTTACAAACTTTTATTCAATTTATGCAGAAAGCTTTTGTTTTAATATACTAATGTCCTTACATACACACACTACCCTTATTCCAAGTATGACCACAACGATGGACTAGAGGAACAAAATTAAACTGTCCAGACAGAATACAAGAACATAGCCTTGATTTTCTTCGTACAACATTCTCCCAAAGGGACCTAGAGAAGGTGTCAGGAAGTAGAGTAACTCTGGGAATTCAGAAAATGCCTGAAATAGTTGTCATTTGCGTATTTCCAAAGTTGCCTTCTAAATGAAAGAGTGGCAAAACTGCTGTACTTACACAGGACTCATATGGCAAAGGATCTCATTACAGCCACCAAATAAACCAGATACGCAAGTCCCTGCTGTGTCCCTGTATCCCTGTACAACACAAGTGAAGACAATGACTACAGAGCTGACTTCTACAGGCCTCTGTGTCACTAAGGACACACCTCATGTCAAGAAGATACACTTTTTTAATCTCTAATTTGCTGCTATTCTATAAATATAAAGCCACTACGCTATCATTAAAAAAAAAAATGTGTAAAACTCAACTTATCTTCTTTAATTCCTCCATACACAAAGTAATTCCTATTGGAAATCGCTGCCTGTTGTGCCCTTGCCCCCATCCAGAGTGCTGTTTCGGTAACACTACTAAAAAATGGTAGCCTACAAACTACTAGGAAGGCCAGACACAGTGACTCTTCAGGGAAGTATTAGCATGTCAAGGTAAAATGATTTCAAATTTATTTTCAGTAGCTGCACTCGAAGTTCATTCCCTTTGAGAGATCTGCAGCTGCTGCTGCTCAATTACATAATCCAATTCCTTTCATCAGCATGGTTCAATGAAGGAGACAATTATCAGGTAGAAGCCTTCAATTCTAAATAATAATTTGCATCCATATTGCCTTGCTATCAAACCCTCACCTTTTTCTTTTACTATGCTGAACATACACATGTCTGAACCTCAGTTTCTCAGAATTCTCGAAAAGAGATTACATTTTACTGTGGTTTTATGCAAAAATCACCCATAATCATCCTTACACCCATTAAGATTTTTAAAATTAAATAATTGCTATTTTCCTGTCAGTTAATCTCTCCTTCACACATGGCATTAGTTCCACTTAAACTGTGTTTTGCTAAGTGTGATCCAAATTCTCAGTGTTTCTCTGCTCTTTAGGTATTGTACACTATCTTTTTTTTTTTTTTTTTTTAACACCTGCACGTGCAATGGGTTTGAAACATTAAAACATGGGTGGATGTGTGCTCTAAGAGATACAAAGGCTGAGAGATCTCACTAATAAGCTAAGACTCAACATTTCTGAGTTGCTAGCCCAGACTTTACTTTCTTGTAAATTCTGGAAACAGTGCTGTAATAGCATGACTGAAGTACCTCTAAGAGGGGCTGAGCTAACGTGATCATGTCTGTATGGTCATTCTATACAGTTTTCAGCCAAAAAAGCTTAATGCCTGACATATTACTCAGCAGCCTTCTGCTAGTGCTTGTTTATCCCAAACTGCATAAATCTAAATGCATGCTTGGAATTCAGATGATATGGTGATTGAGGCAAGAAAAGAGAGACTGCTTTTGAATATAAGTTGCCGTCAGCTAAAAAATAAAGACTAAATGTGCTTACATTTATCATGAAGCAGATGGTATCATTCAGAAAGGCTTGAGACATGTAAGAATATACTTTTAAATGCTGTTTTTAACCTGTGATCAGCAACGGTGCAAGATTATCACTGTCTTCGATTTTAGTATGAGTCTTGCTATAGTATCTTATGGCAGAAACTTTAGAGGGATTCAAAAGCCCAAGTATTTTTTTTTCCTTTTCTTATTCCTCTACTAAGAAATATTTGGTTGTTGTTTTTTTTTTTTTTTTAAAAAAGTATCTTGCTCTAGAATTCAGACAGCATCCATCAACAACCTGCTGTACTGAAAAAGTAATTTAAACAAATTTGTTAATGGTAATAGAAAAAAGCCTACTTGAGAAAATGAAGGAGGATATCCAACACATACACATTAGTGCTCCTCAGATGAGCAATGTGAAGTTCCTAAAGGTATTTTAAAATTTTTTAAAATGCAAGCTAAAACCTGTTCATTTAAAAGCTAATGATGAAGGGGGTGGGACATGAGAAATACATTTTAGAAAGAAAACTTGGCATCGTTACAAAATAATTCATATCTGGCAATACATAAACGAGACTTCCATTTAGATCCTTTCCTGCCCAGGACACCAAAGTGTTTCCATAAAGACTAACTTGAAACAGATGGAGAAGTTTCCTACTTCAGTTATAAAGGAAGTAATTTTTCCATCTGTAGATTTGGTATGTCTGTTCTGCTTTCTTGTACAAAAAATGCAGACATACAAAAACAAGCCATCCTTAGCACAGACCAGATTCTCATCTGTGAAAGGAAGTGTAGCTTATCAAACACAGGAAGTTCTTAATAGAGTTTAAAGTTTAGACTTCCATTAACTAGGCTGAGTTGCACTATTTTGAGTTTGAACAGTTCATGAATATTGCAGTTCTTTAATATTCTTCTCTGCTTTGCAGACACAAGAGTCCTAACACAAAATAACCCATCTGAGGCAGCTAAACAGATTAATGGCAGTGTCAGATGTCAAACTGAGCACTTGGATCCTCTGATTACTCTCTAAGGTAGCAGATTCAGGGCACTTAAATTTTAAAACTCTTCTTTCTGACACCTCTATTTCTGACATCAAGCACTGTATTATGTGCTCTGTGCAGGAACTAAACGTTTACTTGCACTGATATTTCAGAGAAATTTACTTGCAGAGAACTGGGGATGAGTCTCTTTAACCAAGTAGTAAGCAATAGGACAAGAGGGAATGGCCTCAAATTGCATCAGGGAAGGTTGAGACTGGATATTAGGAAGCATTTCTTTACAGAAGGGGTTGTTGGGTGTTGGAATGGGCTGCCCAGGGCAGTGGTGGAGTCCCCATCCCTGGAGGTGTTTAAGAGTTGGGTCAACATAGCGTTGAAGGGTATGGTGTAGTTGGGAACTGTCAATGTTGGGTTAATGGTTGGACTGGATGACCTTCAAGGTCTTTTCCAACCTAGACGATTCTGTAATTGTGTGATATTTTCAATGTGAAAGGCAGAAAATCAGAGAAAGTTCAAGCCTTGATGAGAGATACTGGTATCTTAAAGAGCTCAGAGCAAGCCTCACTCTTTAACCTAAGCCTAACATCTAATCCTACCACCCTACCTCACTGATACCTATGTCAGTTACTTCTACTAGCTAACTGCGCATGGCAAGAACCAGTACTACCTTTATCTACTTTAAAGTTCTTGCTTTTCATCTCATATTTTTCCCCAAATCTGCTGGTTGCTTCAAATTCAGTTATGTGTAAATTTTTTTCTAATATGCATTATTTATCATCTGTCCATAGATCTGCAACAGCATAAGAGCCCTCTGCACTTTTGTGTTCAAGATACACTTAAACTTGGAAAAATGGTTTCAAAGCTAGATGTCTACTCTAAGCTCTGTACAACGAAAAGCACTGTCACTGCACACTGTTCTGCCTGCTCAATTCAGAAAGCATTTCACAACAATTTCTTTACTGAAGTGCATGCTTTCACAAATGGTAGCCTTCAAGTGAGGCAGCAACCTCTTAAAAAGCAGACTCTAAAGACCTTATTAAACACACAATGCTTGGGAAAAAGGATGGAGTAACTATTTTGATTTCCTTTTTGGCTTGTGACTACTGGCATCACAGAACATCATCTAATAGTCTGCTGTATATCAATACTTTTCAGTAACAATTTACATTTGGATATGCTTTCAAATATGTCGTGTGACAATGAAACAAAGGCATATTAGTAATTCAGTAAATTAACTTGAATTACTGTAAGATATGTAAGTATTTTGCCTATCCCTCCAGAAAACAATTACATGCATAGATGAATGCAAGTCATTTATTGCTTTATAGTCACAAAGTTCTCCAGGGAAGAGATACTCTACAGCCCTCAAGTACTATGGCTGCATACCGACCAGACGCGGATGCAGAGCAGCAAAGTTTGTAGATGATGACATAATCCAATGCAGAACAGCAAAATCTTCCTTTTTAACACAGAATACTAAATCTAGTATTCTGTGTTAAATCTAGTTAAATCTAGTAAATCTAGTATAAGCTCAACAGAATACTAAATCTAATTGCTCAGACTGAGTTATGTGAACGTGCTCACATACCTTTAAGCCAAAAGGATAAACAACTGCCAGGACAGCAGACCCTTCAGGCTACAGCCTGAAGCTTACAATTCTGTACTATTTCAAGAGTTTAATTCTTCCAACATACCAGAACTCTTCTTTTCTGAAAATTTCAGTCCTGTCTGAAGCACGACCTGTATTTCTTCCACCTTTGAGGACCTAAAGCACAGTTCCTTCCTGAGCAGTCACATTTCTATCATCTCCAAGAGCTTCCTCCAAGAGAACTCACACATGGAGTGTTCAATTTAGTAACACGCAGCATATGCTCTGGCCTTCCTGTGCACAACCAGAAGCACTGCAAGAGCAGCCTTTTTAATGCATGCTGCGTTAAGTACTGTGAAGTATTGCTGCAGAAGCAATCTATTACCAAGCACCTGAAAGTAATTTCTGTAACTTGGAAGCTGATTTCCAGCCACCTCACCTCCCCTACCAAAATGTACCACTCTGCTCTATGAGCACATCTTGTGGACAATACACGGCATGCTAAAAGCTTTTCCATTTCTTTTAAATGCTGTAATCACTCTCGTGCAATCAGTTCCATGTGGTACTAATGGCCTGATGTAAGGCTTTCACTCAATCCTATTTGGTTTTGCTGCACTCATACACAGCTCCTCATCTTTGAAGTTCTAATCAGAGTGCTTTCCTAAGAGGCCAATGAATTAAAGGGATTTCAGCCCACAGAATCTTAACCTTTGTAGTCCAAGTGTGCAATTAACAGAAAACTCAATTAACTCCTAGGAAAATACCTAGTACTGATTAAAGGGAAGAAACAGCTAGGTACAAAAAATGACACACAATCGCCCTATGTAGAAGGCTAATGTTTCATTCATCCTTACAGTTCTAAGTGCTACCATTCATAACCCTTCCAGTGGATGTTTCAGTAAATCCCTATTTCTTTTGTCCAAAAAAAGGGAAACGACAGAATGAATTGCTTGAACAGTACCAATATGTGTTCTATGCAGCAAGCTGAAAATGCAGCTCTCAATCATTTTCACTACTAGACTGTGTCTGGCCAAGAGAAAGATACAGAGGCCTTGAACTGTTGCTCACATTTACCCGTTCTTTTCTCATTTTCCTAGGTGTATTATTTATAGGCTCACTTGGGTGATTAAACTTGATAGTGTTTTTTGCCTGCTTAGTGCAAATAATTTTCATATGATAAACAGTTCCTTTTGTGAGTCTCTAAATAGTAGCTCCAAGTATAAAAGCAGATTCCAAGGCCCACTTATAAGCCTCTGGAATCTGGAGGGAAGCAAAGGCATTCTGGCACTAAAATCCCATTCTGCTTCTCAGTAAATTCACATATTTAAGAAACAGCAGCTTTTAACTCTCTACAACAACATTCTGTTCCTTACAAGCATGCTGACTTGGTATTCACAGAATAAAAGAATATTTATCATTACATACCAAAACCTTCTCGGGAGTTAAAATTTGCAAACAGAGAACCATCTGCAATCTGCAGTTCTCCTCCCTCAACACCTCAGAAAAGCTCTATGAGCATTCCAAACACTACCTTCTTTTCATCAAGTGGTAAGTAAAATCTGTCTTTTTGACCAACGCATTTCTTCTGTATTTGTTTTGAAAGCAGAGGGCCACTGTGGGGAAAGGGGAGAGAACCACACAGGTGATATGGTACCCCTCCAAAGTATCAGCACTTCAGAATGAATTACACCCAGCTTTGGGGGACTGCTTCCCCAGATACAGACACTGACACACAAATGTGCATGAAGAAGACTTTGTTTGCTGGAAACTGAATTCATTTCTCATAACCAGGAGGTGAAGAGTCACACCTGAGAAACTTCTTTCTCCTGAGCATTTCCGTAGTGGAGACAAGCCTCAGTTCCACTAAGACTTCCAGATATCACCTCTAGAGGGCGATTTAAGACTCTCCTTCAATTTACCGTGACTTCCGCCCCAGACCCTCAGCTCCCTCTAATGCACTGCCTCAGCTAGACAGATGGACCACTTCCACATCTTGAGCCATTTTACAGATAAAATTCAAATGAGTCATCATGCAAAGAAACACTTCGGCGTCATTAGCATTACAATATTTATTTTTCTGTGATTCTGTTAACGCTTAGGGATATGGTGTAGTTGGGAACCGTCAGTGCTACGTTAATGGTAGGACTACATGATCTTCAAGGTCCTTTCCAACCTAGTTGATTCTGTGATTCTGTGCTTCTTCCTCCTATGCCTGCTCACTTGCTATCTCTATTTGACAGCTACTGCTGTGCAGGTCTTTCTGCTCCCCACATTTAATGTATTAGACTTCTGTCTGCTTCCTGATACAGAGCGCAAGAGCTGCAAGTCATGTTCAATGCTAAGCACTGTCCGACATATGCTTCAGTAAATAACCACAGCACCACAGGCACCATAGGTACTTCATAACCTGAGCATGAAGGAAAGCACAGTAATTCAGAGCTCCCCGGCCATCAATGGTCTTTTTTAACCATTTAATGTTTTTGTCTTCTCTCAGGCTTGCTCACATTCTGCTGCTTTCGGCCCCACCTTCCTACCCCTTCTTCCCCTTTTTGCTCTTTCTATAAAATAAACTTACAGTTGTGGTGATATTTTGCACATAGTATTTCCCTTTGAATACTTAGATTAAAACCTACCTTGTCCCGAAGGATTTGCTGCCATCCTTCAATTTTCAGCCCTTGTTTTATTCAGCTGCAGCTCAAATCTTTTACCCCCACAAATACCTGCAAAACAAGCACAATATAAGATAAACATATTAAAAGAAAAGCTTGGATTTCATTCTGTTATAGATTTCCTAAATGTGGCAACTCTTACAAATCACAAGCCAAATACAGCATGCGTACTGCTCAAAATATGTAAACTATTTGTATTGTACTGTTTGAAATTTTTAAGCTTGAAATCGCAAGAGTTATGATCAATTCTTTTTCAGAATCTAGTAACTTAAAAATAATCTTCATTCTGGAGTCATACACTTTTTTCCCAACAGGACTTCCTCCTGACAAAGTATGTCAGGCTACACTTAAAAATCACTTTGAAACATTATAATCCTTAAATGCTAAAGCCCTGAAAGACTTCAGCTTAGACTCTAACACGACAAAATCAATTATTTGAGGAAAGACAATTTAAATCCCAGCTACAAAGTCTGCCAAAGGCTGCCATCCTCACAGCTTCACCAACACAAAACCAGATGCCTGCTCCTCGACCACACATCACCTCGGACCACCATCAACTTCTGCTTCCATTAAGGTGCCAGGCTGTGAAGTGCAATGTCGAAGGGCTACGGCTCAGCCGAGTGGCGGAGAGGGATGGGAGCACAGACTCCTGCGGGAAATGCGATCAGATGTCTCTGTCAGATTTCAACGGGAGACCAGGAAACAGTTACACCCCGGAACTGCGGGTCCCCGAGCAGCAACCCTAGAGCAACAGAAAAGTAATTAACAACAGCATTAATTAAAAGCAGCGACATCGGCCGGGATGCGTTTCTCCAAGAGGAACGATCCGACCTGCACGGCAGCAGCGGGCCGGGGGGAGGTCCCGGGGAGGCCGCACAGCGCCGTGCCCGCTGCGGCTCCCCACAGCCCGCGGGGCTGTCAGACCGGCTCCGCCCGGCCGCTGACGGGCTGTGGCCAGGCGGAGAGCCCCGCGGCGGGGCGGCGCAGCCCCGGGGCCGTCCTCCGGGGGGGCGGTGTCCCCCGGGGGACGGTGTCCCCCGGGCCGAGAGGCGGTGCCGGGGAGGCCACGCCCGCAGCGCCCGCGGGAGCGGGCTCTGCCATCGCCGCCTGCCCCCGCACGCGGGGACGGACTCTCCCCCCCTCCCTCCCCCCTCCCCCTCCCCCTCCCCCTCCCGCCCCGCGCGCGTGGGCTCTCCCGCCACCCCCACCTACATGGGACGGGCTCTCCCGCCGCCCCGGGCCGCCGGGGCCGCGCTGCCTGCCCGCCCGGGCGTCTGCCCTCCCGTTACCCACCTGCCCGAGGGCTCGGGCTCGGGCTCGGGCTCCGTCCCCGTCCCCTCTCGCCCGCCCGCCCGCCCGCCCCTAGCCGCAGCCCCGCGACCTCACCGCCATCCCTCCCCACCCCCTTCCCAGCCTGGCTCTCCCCGCCCAGCCCCGCCGCAGCCAATGGGCTGGCGGCACATGCTCGTGACGCACTCACTGCGCGACGACGCCTCCACGGCCGCGCCGTCTCTCTCCTTCCCGGGCGGTGGCGATGTGCGTCACGTCGCGCAGCCTGACGGACAGGTCGCAGCGGCCATTCCGCTTTAAGGGCGGGGTTAGGAGAACCCCTCCCCTGGGGCCTCGCTCTGGGGCCGCCCCTGGTCTCTAGGCAACGGGCAGGGCCCCGTATGGGGTAACTTTCCTGAAGGTTAAGCCTCTCTTAAACAGCACCTATGACTTTTATTTTACGTCCTTGCGGTTAAGATACTTTAGTTTTACTCAAACCAAGCCGAGCAGTGATTTGAACTGTGGCCCTTAACAGCTGCACTTCTGATCACACATGAGTAAAATCAATTCCTAAGAACTGCAATAAATAAATAACAGGCTGCAAACAGATGGGGGCCAACGCTGGCTGCTGGCTAGCCAAGAAACCAGTCACACTGCCTACTTAAGTTTTACACGCAGGGGTTTTTTTAGGCACTAAACAATTTTCATCAAATAAAGGCCTTTTCAGAACCAAATTTAAAGATGAGTACAGAAAGTTAATTTAGTAAATCTTAGTTCAAGGTGTCTCTAGTTAGATAAGCTTTTACTGCAGGATGCTAAACTTTTTAATACTGACACTTTGGTGGTGTATGTTTCAGGCATTTCTGAACATTACAGCAAGGGCAATCTTGCTTCTAGTAGTAAAACCTTCTGTACACTGCTCGGCGTTTAATTTCATCTGCTTCCTCTTCCATCATCTCTTACAAGCCCATAACCTCATGATTCTCCAGGCCTAAAGTGGCTTATTAAAAACTTCTGGTTTAGTTACAATGGAATTATTTATATTGGTAAGAACATACACAGGGTGCACACAGTGCTAAATGCCATGCTTGTCCGTTATCTTGGACAACCAAATATATACATAATTTTTTGAATGCAATTAACAATTTTTGAAGATCTGCTGCTGCAGTAAGCTATGCTAGATGATGTAGAAATAAATTCCCTTTTTGAGAGCGTACAGAATGTATGAAAATGCTATCTATCTGTAACCATTCATTTGACTTAAACCAGTGTGCATTACTATTCTGCATACAAATTCTGTGAGACAGGGTATGTTCTGCTAACCAAATACACTGTCTGTCCATGCATTTATACTTACTTTTCACAGCCTCATTAAGTGTGAAAATTGTAAAACTGAACAAATTTGTGTCTAGAGACTTGTAATGGCCAGATTTAGAATTTGGTTACCTAGATTCCCCGGTAAAACCAGCCTCCCTGTGTTTGTGTGTGTTAATGAAAACTCAAACCAGCACCTAAGCAACCAGCAAACATCTAGCAGTCTCAGAGAGTTTTCTGTTTGCTTTAAAACTGTGTTAATTAATACTGTAGAAAGTAAACATTGCTGCCTTTCCCACGTATTTTCAACTATTCTCTTTGCTTGAACAGCTGTTTGCCTTCCCTCCTCTTGTTTTGGTTTTAACTTTTGTAATTTCTCATTGTGCCTTGAAAATTGGCATACGTGCTATTTTTTTTTCCTTTTAATTATTCTCTCTTGGATATTTTGCAGTCCATTTTACCTAGACATCTTGCTTGTAATCCTTAACTGCAAAGAAGCATTGCAAACGAAGAGCAGTGCAGTGCTGAAGCTAATAAACCTACCTGGTGCATTTCTCTGCATTGTCATGCCAGGACTGAAGATGTAAGTGATTCTGAAAAGCTTCAGTTTGAGACACACAGGACAAGGAGGAGGCATCATCAACAAGGAAACTCAGGTGCAGAAGGGTTGAGACTCATTAACTCTGCAGTTCTGTACAAATGTGATGAATTTTGATCATAGCAGTAACTTTGAGCATCTCTATGAATACATAGTCCTGCCTCAAGTCAAATTATCCTTTGGCTTTGGGAGGAGTTTCATATCAGTAAATTAATTTCCTCTTTGGGTTGTAGAAACAGGAAGGAATGTAGCCCTTGAAAGGAATGGTGTCTAATCTCTTGTGCATCAGAACACTTTCATTTTCCCTGAAATTCCTCCTTCTTGTTCACCATAATCAAATTAAAAATTATAAAATATAGCATTTATAGTGTGTCTATTGGAAAGCCATTACAGTATCTTCACTTTTAAAAAAAGCTCTTCTTGAACATTGCTTCACAAATCTGGCCATGCTGTTTCTTGAGCCAATAAAATGCTGTTTTTCAGACTGGCTGTTCTTGTCATCTCCGTGTAGAGGGAGCTGAGTATCTCATTAAATAAACAAAAGCTATGTTAAATTGTGTGTGATACTGAATGATCATAAACTGCCATATTTCAGCATGACAATGAGCAGTTCTATTCACTACAGGCTGCTTGCAATTGACAAAGCTGAGGTAAAAGTGATTTGCTTTTCTTTTTTTTTTTTTTTTTCTAAGTGAAAATGAGCTGTGCAGGATGTTTCCTTGGCTTGAGCCAAGATCTTCCAGAATGCTCCTGTTATTTCCAACTGGCAGTGCTATTCATACAGACCCATTCTAAACACTTCCTTTTACTTCCATATTTATTGTGCATGTCACAAAACCCCACAACCAAACAACCAAACAAATTAGAATGTTTTGAAGAGTCTGTAGACATTTTAGTGAGATTACTTTTTTATATCCGATTGCCTCAAGATACTGTACCCACAGTTAGAGTCTTTCTCCATGGCTGGAATTCTGAGTTTTCATTTGATAGTCATTTAGCACAGACTTCCACTTTCTTTCACAAGTGCCCTATCTTCTCACAATGCTGTTTATTGCTTCCCAATCAACTTAGCAGCTTTGAAGGCTTTTGATGCAGCAAAAGCTTACCTATTAGCTTAAATGTGTGCCATGAATAGTGCTGATGACTTGAAAGTGATCCCATCTCTGTACAGAGTCAACAAGCATGTGCATAAGAGTTAACTGGGTCACATCAAAAGCCTGTTCTCTTCAATGTCTGCAACACATGAGCTGGAGTAGCATAGGGGAGGAAGGATCTTTATTCAAAAGACAGCTGGATTTTTAAGTTTTTTTACATCCTATAGAATGTTATTTTTTACTAGTTTCATATGTGCTTATGTGCATACAGACACAGACGTTATCCTCTCTAGGTACAGCACAGGGGGGAAAAAGGAGAGGCTGTTGACACTGAGGAAAATAAGTTTTTACTGCCACTGACCTGGCAAACCAGCCAAGCCTGACAGTCTGGCTCGCGTGGCCTCCAGCCTACCTTATTGTTTGTTGTCTGTGCCGTCTGGAGTGTGCTATAGAGAAGAATCCTGTAATTTAGTCTTTAAATAGAATACTTCATGAAAAGCAGGTGGGTTTTACATGTCTAGTCTAGTAAATAAATTCAACCTGAAGTTAGCCTCCTGCTATTCATTGTAAACTCTATTGCCATTTTATGTCTCATTATCTGAACAAGAAGGTGAAGATGCATTGTGAAAAGAATGTTACGAAACAACTGAGAGTCCTTTTCAGGCGCACACCGAGCACTCACACCACCATCTGCCATTATAAAAACATCCCAAGTGGTATTATTGGAGTACAAGGCACTCCAGAAGAGCAGTAAATCACTGGTGCTGCCTATCTTTAAATTTGGAAACGGGTTTTCCTACAGGTGCTTTTCTGTTATGATGAAGGAGTTGCTCCCATTCTTGCTTTGAACAAAAGCACTTTGCCACCTAGTACTCCAAGGCTGCCATGTAGTATGTTTGCTGCTGTCTGTAACATCTGTCAGTTAAAATCAGGAAATGTGTTAAATATGAAAATGTTCTTTTTCAGAGGATTTAGACAGGCCATAGAGAAAGCACATGGATCTCAGAACCCACCACTAAACTGCTTTTATACCAACAACTGTAGGTATGTCATACATAATGCAACAGCACTGCATAGTATCTCTTAAAAATTGCTGTTCTTGCTTATGTTGGCCTATGTCCCACCCTTAGTAAAAATGACAGGAGATGTAACACAGACAGAGTGATCTCCAGCTGGTGCCAGAGATGCTTAATTATAGTTTATCTCAGCCCTAGTTCAGAAGATACAGCTAAACAGCGGAGTATGAGTACTTCCTGAACGAACACTGCCTTATGGAGGTGCAAGAGTATCACTGAAAGGGCAGGATGAGGATGAGAAGGCAACCTGTAGATCCTTTCTCTCTATCTGTCCTATTACAATCCAAAGAGGTAGCCTGCATTTCATTTCAGTGATGCAGAGGCAGAACTATTTTCTTCAGAAAAAAACCACATGAGACTGGTGGCCTTTGTCTTGAATTGGTGAGATCCTTAACCCCCAAACTGACCATTTGCCTTCTTGCCCAGTTAGTATGATATGCATACCTACTCTGTTGTATCTTGTTTCTCATTTGAAATGATGTAAACAGAACAAATAGTTAGGATTTTGCTAGGAAAGCATGGGAGTTTTTTCAGGTTATCTTGGGTTGAGAGGTAGGCATTGAATAGCAGTCTCTCTTCAGCCAGTCACTGATTTTGATTCTCATAGTGTCTTTTATTCTGCTGGTTGAATGTTTCATGTGCTGTTTGGTTTTAGCTTGGTCAATGTTTAACAAAAAGAAAACAATAAAAATTTCAAGGAGAATATTACAGTCATAAAATTATATCATCACAGTTAGCAGTATGGAGTAGGAACTGGAGAATGGAATGTTACCATGTTACCATGTTTTTCATCACTCATAATCTCTTCACAGAATTAAAACATTTATCTATTTCAGTGCTGCTACTATTAGAAAAATAGACACTTTCCTTCCTCAGTTTTTGGCTGTACATTCTTGTGCTTGCTGCTGGAGCCAGATGACCCACATGCTGATGCATTGAGAGTTTTTCTATTTGGGTGTGGAAAAATTTCCTACAATAAGTCAGCTACATAGAATACCTTTTTTCTGTTTTGTTTCATGCACAAAAGATTTGGAATTGTTTATGGCGTTTGTTGATAATGTGTGACTAGTTCTAATCAAGGTACAAGAATTTGCTCCTAACTCTAATTTTTCAAATGCAAGTCTTAAAATGTTTTATCTTCTGTCTTTTTGAAGTTCCAGCTCTTGAAATCAAGTACATAAGATTGTCATCTTCCATGTTAAAAAAAAAAAAAAAAAAAGGGTTTCTTTCATGGCTGAACAGGAACCTAAAAACTTGCCTCACTCTGTGATATGAATTTGCAGAGAAGACAGCAAAGAAACAGCCAGCCAGTTGTACAGGTTTTTTTCAGATTATAAATTCAAAGTAAGTTTTGCAAGTTTCAAGATACAATTTATGATTTTTGAACTCTTCTAGTTCTCAGTATGATAGTTTGCATCTGCTACTGAAGGTATATATTGTTAAACCTAGATTGCTGTCTACACAAATATTTACGCACTTAGTACTCACTGAAATCCGGGGAAGATAGACATCTATCTTTGATTCTGAACAGATTTACAGATACCTTAAACCTCTCTGTTTGGTTTCACAAAATGCATGTAATTATCAGAAATGAGCTGTAGTGAACATTTATATTAAAGTGACCTAGGGATCAATACAGGAAAGAGACCTGCTCAACAGTTAACCATCTTGACTTTACAGCATGCGATGGTGTTGGAATTCTGAAATTTGAACATAACTATCATAGTCAGAATATAGGAGTATCACCATAATAATTGCCAGGTTTGTCTGTTTCCCTAATAAAAGTCCTTCTACTAATGTCTTCTGAACTTTTTCCAACCAGACTTCAGCTTGCTTGTATTCACCTGTGCACAAATATTCTTGTATTTTGCATATACTGATTCAGCTAGTTATTTGGAAAGGTTTCTAATTAGTTTTTGTCAGATGAAAAGACTAAGGATGACATTTCAGCTCCAAGCAGAAACCATCTAGGTAGCACAGATAAAGGTGATTAGTAGACAAAGAGGCATATATTCCCTGTACAGACAGTATTCACAGGGAACTAGAGCAGTAAGTGAATCACTGGAGCTTGGAACTTCATCCTTGTGTATGGGAAAATTGAGAGCTCACCTCACATTGTTCAGAAACTAAACATATGACTTCCACTGCAACAAACATTATCTGAATCACTGAATCATTCAGGCTAGAAGTGACCTAGGGAGGTCTCTGGTCCAATCTCTTGCTTAAAGAAGGGTCAGACACAAGATCAGACCAGATTGTCCTGAAAATCTCCAAGGGAGGAGATTACTCAACCTCTCCACAACCTGCTTCTGCTGCTTGGCTGTCCTCGGGGAAAAAGTTGTTCCTAATAGCCCTCAGGAATTGCTGTTTCAGTTTATGTCCTTTGTTTCTTGTCCTCCTGCTGTGCACTGCTGTGAAGAGCCCATCTCCATCTCTTCCATCCTCTCCCCGTGGGGTACTGGGGGCTGCAGTTAAGTGCCCTTGAAGCCATGTCTGCTCCAGGCTGGAAAAGCCTTGGCCCTGTGGCTTCTGCTTGCAGGACAAGTGCTCTGGCCACCAACCATCTCAGTGTCCTCCTCTTGTTTTGCCGATTAAGGATACCAATTAAACTCGGACACCAGAGTGAATAGGCGTATTTTACTAGTGATAACCAATGTTAACAGTGTAATACAGAAAACATGCAGTAAGAAAAAGCAGAATAGTGCACTTAAAGCACCAAACAGGAAAATACAGGGTAATGCATCAAATCATTACTACCTGAGACAGAATAGTGATTAAGAAAGATCCATCACCACTTGCATACGTTACCATCATGCAGACCCGCAGTGGCTGGGCAGCCCCGGTCACAGCGAGGGTTTGCAGAGCCTGTCCCGGCAAGGGGGAAATCCTACGCGGTGCCTCCACCCGTAGGTGAGGCTGCCAAAGTCGCTGTGAGCGGGTCCAGCCTTATAGACCAGAGATCGACAGGCCAGAACAGCTGGCACCTTTGTTTTGAGCAGAAAATTTCTGGTTTCATTCTCCTGTTGGATTCCATCCAAAGCCTGGCCAGGACTCGGGGGGGAAACCAAGGGAGTTTCTAACAAGGCCAGATACGTGGGTTCGCAGTCTTGAACAAGGCTGAACAAGGGAAGTTGGATAAATTCTCTCCTCACTACTGATTCTATTTTGTCTAAGCTGCATCTTTCACTAGCGAGTTTACATACTTTGTTAATGATTATATACTAAGTTCACAGCTTCGGCTTGGGGCCTGTTGTTCAGGCTTCAGTATTTCAATGCTTTAGCACTTTTTACATCAGCGTAAGTGCATTGTTATAACTTAGTACAATACCTACTAGCACAATGATTTTCAGTTATAAAACATGCAACATTCATCTATAGGTCAATTCTGGCTTGGGTCAGTTGTCCAAGCCTTAGCACTTCACCTCTGAACTTTCTCCAGTTTGCCAGTGTCTTGTTACAAGGGACCCACAGTCGGACACGGTATTTCTGATAAGGTCTAATGAGTACCAAGCAGAGGGTAATAAACCCTGCCCTCGAACTGTTGCCTGTGCTGCTTGCTGCTTAGGGAGCCCAGATACCACTGGTCTTTCTTGCTGCAGCGATGCAGCAGGCTTATGCTTGGCTTGCTGCCCAACAAACCAATAGGTTTAATGAGTGGAAGGTCGTTTGTACCTGCACAGAACTAGAATGTCCCCAGGTCTCCCAAGTTTTGATGGTGTTGGTGTAAGCATCCTTACCAGGCTTCCTTTGGAGAAGGGTCTTGAGTTGAAAACAGCTGTGTGAGGACGTTTAAGGGAAAAGATGGGAAGAGCTCTTGGAAAGTCAAGCCTTTGAGACACAGACTTTCACAAAATGGAAGGGAACTGGTTCCTATGTAGTGTGGCAGATATGCAGACCTACCTGCTGCTTTATCACAGTGCTTCCCACTTAAGATAGTCTAGAAGAAAGCTGTGGTGTATGTATTTATGTTGCCTAATTTGTATTGTTTCCTTTCCTTGATAGATAAATAGGTGGTTGTTTTTTAATGAACAAGGCATATTTCACAGCCTCTTTTTCACTGGGGCCTGGGCCTTGTTTGGGGCTTTTGACTGTTACTGGTGTTCAAACATGATATAGTATTAAGTAGTTATTTATAGTAAAGATTAGGTTTTTTTCATGTCTTTTTCCGGTGATACATCATATTCCTTTTTGTAATCAAAGTCCACAGTGTTGCAGTCCTGTGTTTGTCCTGCTGCGTGGCACCTAGGTTGACACCTGTGAAACTTGCTGGTTTAAATTTAAGTAACAGTGCTGCTATTTTTCATTTCAATGGGCTGTACTCCCCTGGGAAAAGTTAAAAACAGGAGCAAAAATGTTTACAGCATCTGAGTCCTGTTTGGTCACATATCCGTATGTGTATCTTCATACATCTACATATAGCTGGAAGGGATTATGACAGTCTCACAGTGATCCATCTTTCTTTCCCCAGCGACATGTTACTCTATTCCGTCCTAATTAGTGCTGAGCACAAAGAGTAATTTATCAGACAAATGTAGCTGCTTTATCTGCTCAGGGAATATTTTAAACCAGACTATGATTCTTCTCCTATTTATTCATTATTCAACAGTCATCAACACTTTTTTCACATTGTTAACTGTCGATAGATCACTGAAATTTTTGTAATCGACACATGCTGTTAGACGAATTCACATGGACCATTTCTACAGGACTCGATATAATCTTTCAGCTCATTTTAGCAAATCGTGAGAGCCTGAATGTTGCCTGAAAAAATACAAAAATTCTTTCCACGCATGGTCAGCGTAAAACTTTTCAGTGCATCTTTTTTAAAATCCGTTTTTTCAAATAGAAAAAAAAATTCTCTGCAATGGATTCCAAGCAGCTTCAGTACGAAACATTATTCTGCAAAACTGTGAATCCTCTCAAGTGCGCTGAAAGCAAACACACAGCGACCGCTGAAAGCCTCTGTCTGTGGTTTGCTGGCCCGGTGCACCAGAGATCGCTCTGCCTGTCTCCTGGTAGGCTACGCCCAGCCCACTGGAAATTAGAGGTCACCGAGGCAGAGTCTTGTCCCTGAGCCCGGCTTGGTGGGTCGGTCTTGCCGCTGGGCCTGGAGGAGGGGCCTCCCGCGCTCAACTGCCATTTTAGCCACCCCCGTGCCCGTACCGCGGCCGACACGGGCTCTCGTCCTGCACGGCGACACGCAGCTGTCGCCGAGTTTCCCTTTGAAGCGCGTGGAGCGTTTGAAGCCGGCGAGCTGAGCCCGCGAACGCCGAGCAGCCGCTTCGCTCTTCCGGCGCTTGACCGCCGCCGGCATCGGCGCCAGCGCTGGGGGCGGGGGGGCACCCTCGGGGCCGCCCGGAGGCAGGGCCGCGCCTCACGGGGCTCGGCGGGACCCCGCCGGGCCCGCCCGAGCAGGCGGCGGCTGGCACCGCCCGCCCCGCCCCGCCCCGCCCCGCCGGGGGCGCGGCCTCCGCCCGCCGCAGCCCCGCCCGCCGCCGCGCTGGGGCGGCCCCGCGCCTTCCGCTGTCGGCCCGGGGCGGGGGGCGGGCGGCTCGCGGCCGCCGCCGCGCGGGGCGGGGCGGGGCGGGGCGGGCAGGTGGCGCGGAGGGCGCTTTGTAAAGGGGCGGCGGCGCGGGCAGGCGTTGCTCTCGCCTCTCCTTCTCCGCCTTCTCGCAGCGCGGTGGCGGCGGGCAGCCTCCGGCCGCGGCCCCGCAGCTCCCCGCCGAGGCGGCGCGGCCTCCGCTCCCTCCCTCCCTCCCTCCCTCCTTCCTTCATTCGGTCGCGGCCCGGCCCGGCCCCGGCGCGATGTCGGGCGGCGCGGCGGGCGCCCCCAAGTCTCTCCCGTCCTCCGGGCCCAAGTCGCTGCGGGAGATGCCGCATCCCCTGGCCACGTCCAGCAGCGAGGAGATGGGGCCGGCGCTCACCCCTAGCCCCGACCTGCTCCTGCCCCGCAGCATCGCCGACAAGGTACGGCCCGGGGAAGGGGGGGCGCGGTGTCCCTGCTTGTGGAGGGGAGCACGGAGAGGAGGGAGAAGGGCTCTGTGTGTGCGTGTTTCCCTGCCACATCCCCTTCGCCGGCTGCCTCCCTGGTTTCCCGCGGGGAAACGGAGCCCCGTACGCTGCTGACATCCATTGCCAGAGACCGGGGCTGCCCGGAGGGGAGAAGGCGCCTGGTGTGGGGGCTGCAGGCATCGTGTCTCTCTCTGCGAGGGACCAGCTGGGACTCCGATGCTCCCACTCTCACCGGGGTGGGTGCGAGAGGCAAGATGTTACTGATCGAATCTTCCTGGGGCTCATACCCTCCACGGGTGGGTCTGAATGCTTCAGGAATTGCTGCAACTCCCTCGCTGTCTCCTTCCTGTAGCTCTCATGGGGAAGGCTTGGAGCTGCCGTTGTTTCCTTACTGCCGAGCTTGCCATCAGCTTGTCTGTGATTGTCCTCTCCAGAGCTGAACTCCTGCTGGCTTCTTCATAGCAGTGTAATATGGAAAGGATGCTGTTGCAGGAGTATCTGTGCCGGCTCTCCCTTTCCTAGCTCTGCCATGTGTCCGTGGGACACTAGCGGACTTTATAAAGTAGCGTTGCTCGTGTGTGGGCCTTGGATGTGATAACTCTTGAATGTGAAAGCAGAAGTGGCAGCACAGCACTCCTGATAGATTAACTACTCTTGTAAGGGTTTAGTATCTCTGTGGGCAGACTTCCTGAAATGTGTTAAGGTAGAATTTCCTGGGACCAAGGGTTGCAAGGAGTGAGACTGGTCTGAAACTTCATAATAAGCAGTTCTGGGCCAGCTGGTGTGTGTACAAGGTGTTACAGAGCTGCTGGTGGTAAGAGGTGCTTCCTGTGGCTGTTCTGGGGAGCGTGGAGCTGCTTGTGGGCAGGATGGATCTGCTAGCCTCCTTTAAAGGCCTTGGGGCTGCCAGGACTATCTGTTCTGCTACACTCCCATGCTCTGGGGGAATGAGTCAAGACCTCTTCCATGTGTCACCTTCTGCTGCCCTGTAACTGAGCTGTACCGTCTCGGCACTTGTTCCTGCCGATGTAAGGAGCCTTCTCCTTGAACATTTAACCACTGTTGCTCAAGTGAGGAGCCAGGCTTACCTTCCCTCTGGGAACACACACCTTCGTCTAAGAAACTTGTCAAACAGTTGATGTGCCTCTGAGAGAAGGGGGTATGTGAGTAAGGTGGCAGTAGGGATCATGGAGGTTTTTGTCTACAATTGGTTGGATTTACTTGTGTAACTAGATTGCTGTCTGACCAGCTTGTAGCAACAGGAGTTGGCTGCTGCCTTCATAGGTCTTCTTGCAGCTCATGAGTGCAGTGGTGGTACTGTGTTCTGTTAGCACTGTCCATCCACACTGCTGTGTAGCTGGTGAGCAGCACTGTTCTGAGGAGTGGCTCACACCCTATAACTTTTTTCCTCAGCTGTATTAAAGAGGTTTTTTGTAAGCAGGCTGCTCTCTGCTTTACTGCCTTGAGATGTCTGAAAAGTGTATCATATCCCTGATTATCTAGGAGCATACCTCTCTAGACTCAGGTCTTGGTCAGCTAACTTCTTGTCAGTAGGAAGAATCTTGCCCAGTTTTTATACCAGCAACACAGGTTGAGTCCATCTTCTAGTACCTGTAGTACTGTCCTGTTGTAGGCATTTGGCAGCACATACATACTGTAAAGGGAATAGCAAAAATGTGCTGAGGTAAGTGATTTTTAGACTTGAGAGCAGGTCTGTGGTTGACCTGGAAGTGACACTACGGTAATGAGCCTTGCAGAATAAAAGGATTTCCAGTAGGAAGAGGGCAGCATTCTTTTTTCCCTCTAGCTGAATTAGCAGAAAAAGCCAAATATCTGATCCTTCTGATGGAAGGAGTCCAACAGCTCTGTTGTGTGAGGGATGTCCCTTCCACTTAATACCTGATGCACTGGCAAGAGAAAAATGAGGTGACTTCTTTCCCACCTAAAGAAAAACTTCAGTGAACAAACAGGTGTTCATAAGTTTAAGGCAGTAGTAAACTCTGTGCTGTGTGTTGAGTAGTCTAGAGAGAAAGTATGGTAAGTGGAGGTCAATAGGTAAAACTGCCTTTTAGGTGATTAGTATGTCTTTTGGTCTTAACTTCTGGTGGTCATTAATCCCTTGAGAGGCTGGCTTACTAGTCAGCTAACAATGTGTGGATAGCTTTAGTAGTTGGGTAACAGAGGGAGGTCAGTGTTCAAGTCTGGCTGAGATTTAAAGCTCAGCAGCTGTTCTTTATCGATTCTTGAATAGGAGCTGTGCTTGTCTGCTCTCTTGGTGTCTTCCTGGAGATTCTGTTGGAGATTGGCACTGCAGGAGAAGTTTGGGTTGAAATCTGATGCTTCAAAGTGGCTCTGAGTCAGTAAGCTTATGTAAAGACCACTGCCCATACCCAGGCCTGTACTAGGACATCCCTCTGGCAGAAGGATAGTGGCAATGGCTGACACATCACCATGAACTAACTGGGTTTTCTGGGTGATTCTTACCTGCTCTGAGCAGGTACTTCCTAAACACTGTTGCAGGACAGAAGTACCTAAGGCTGACATCCTCTGATGGGAGAAGATGCAGAAAAGTAAGGAAAGTTGTCTGCCTGTAAATCAGTGCTTCAGTTTCCACTGCCACATCTTGACACAGTCTGATGCTGACACAGCCTGAAGTGGCTGAACCTCTGCCATCACTGCTTTGTATTCTTTAAAGCATGTTTTCCTTGCTTTTTTAGAGACGCTGAGTAAGAACACTACTTTTTCCTGAGTCAGAATCCTGGAGGACAGGAACACTGCCTGCCCGTGTCCTGTTAGTTTTTGATTCAAATGTGGGATTAATCTAGTAGCTTGGACCCTCTCTAACTTTGGAGTCTCATAAACTTTTGGTTGCTGTTTTAAGAACAGTGACTAGTGCTACTAGAGCAGTAGTAGATCATGGAAAAGGGAAGAAAAACCTGTGCTGTTTACTGTGGCTTCCTCGGTTGTAAGGCCTGCTAAGTAGACTAGTCTCAGGTTTTCTGAATTTTATGAAGAGGGCTGCAGAGCTTTGATTGTCTGAAATACCTTCTTCATCCTGAATTGTAGGAGAGAGCTGTTCTAAGAGCCAGGAAACCTTGACATCTGAGTAGCATCTAACCTCTTAAATGAAATGGACATTTCTGGTTAAGTACTTGGCTTTCACAAGGATTTTGCTGCAAACATGAAACACTTGTGTTTGTAGATTCTTGTCTCTGAAGCATTTCTGTACTGGCCACATCTTTCTGTAATTTCTGTTCCTCTCATGTCTAATTGCGTAACATGTTGTTTGTCCTGATACCTGACCACCATCAGCTCTTTTGAGTTTCTCCCTTGATGCTTGCTAGCTGCCAAACAAGGAGACAGCTAAAGCTGAACCTAAGCAGTACTGACCCCTTTTTTTTTTTTTACCTCAGGTGAGAGGGAAACATGCAGGAGGAAACAATCCGTCAGGGTGCATGGCAGTGTCCATTGCAGGGTTAGCTGTAAATCTGAGTTCTTGCTCTCTTAAGGAGCTTCTGGAAGGCAGGCAAGGTAACTGAGATCTGCTTTTTAGAGCAGATCCTCAGCAGCAAAGGTAAGACAAATGGGGAAGTGTCAGTGTGGATTTCTCTCCTTTTTTTCCCTTTTTAAAAAAAAGAGGAAGTTTTGCTTGCATGTGAGTACTTGACTCCAGTTCACTAGTTTGTCACTTTAGATAGTGAATCTGCCTGCTAGGACAAACACTTTGCCACTGGGGAGAAAAGGCACTGTTTAATGGGTTACTGGGTTTGGAGCAGAGGTGAGAAGCAGACATTATTCTGCTGTGTGACTGTACCCAAATGGCTGTAGAAGTATAATATTCAGGATGTAGCCCCACTGAGGCTGTGCAGATTTAGTAGTATGCTGCTAAGTGTTTGAAGTGCCAGGCTTGCAGAATTAGGAAGAAAGTGTTTGGTATGGCTTGTTCCATACAACTTGTTCCAAGTTGTGCTCTAGCTATGGTCCTTGTAGTCCCTCTAGACTTGTGTTGTGAGAATATCTTTCTAACAGGGTGATCTTGGCTGTTCTTGCTATGGTCTGCCTTGAGACTGGTGCTACCTGATAAGGTCCTAACTCCTAGTAAAAGTAGTATCTTGCATATCACTCCAAAAGCTTTCATATCCCACCTATCTTAAGGCTCAGACTCCCTTGTACTCTTTCAGACATCTGTAATGACCCAAGTTACCTGTAACCTGTTCAGCTTTTCTTTAAAGATGTGCCTACATTATATTTGGCTCTAAGACAGCTGGAATGAGCTTCAAGGCTCTTTTACAGATAGTAAATGTCTATCAAGCAGAGCTGATGTGGAATACCAGGTTTGCAGTGAATCCATAGTTTGAATTTGCTAATTCAAGGAGATGGATGTTACAACTCCTACTGCAAGCTTCTGGTTACTAACTGAAAACTATTGCTTGGATGTGACCCCTTGCTTGTCTGCTTCCAAGCTACCACCTTGGTGAATCACTAGGCCTGTATTAGCACCTGATCAAGTATAAATACTTGGTGTTTGCTAGAGTACTGTTACTTAGCACTCATTCTGGAAGGGAGCCTGGCAGCTCTTCAATAAAAAAATATACTGAGAGTCTGGAGCTCTACTTCCAGCCTCCTTGGTTGCTAGTTTATAATTATTGCTCTTAACTTTATCCACCCACAGATGAAACCAGTTTGCAGTATAATCTGAAATCTTAAAATAGATCTGCCTGAGCTTCTACAAACCTCTTCCTTCTCTGACTAAATGAGAACTGTTAGACCAGCATCATGTATTGTTGTTAAAGCAATCTGGAGGTAAATTCTCAGTCTTGGGAGAGACTGAGGACTACAGAAAGTCAGGAATTGAAGTTGGTGAACTTATGAAACAGTGTAAGTATGATGAGTGATCTTGGTTCTGATCTACAGGAACACAAAACTGACAGTTGGGGAACTTGAGGCTGGAAGGCACATCTGGATATCTTGTATCCCAACCCCTCAGCTCCGAGCAGGCTGCCCAGGATGCTGTGAAGTTGGTTTTTGAATATCTCTCTGGGCAACCTGCTCCTGCATCTAGTCACCTGCAAAGTAAAACATTTCTTACATTTAAGCGAAACTTCCAATATTTCAGTTTGTGCCTGTTGTCTCTTGTTCTGTTGTTGGACCCACTGAAAGGACTCTGTCACCACCTTCTGTATGCCTTACCATCAGGTATTTATCCATATCGGTAGGATCCCCTGCGTGTTCCCTTTCTAGACTGGCCTTCTTTCCCATGACGCATATTGTTGGCTTACAGTCAACTTTTCCCTTAGGATCTGTGTGTGGTGTGGGTTTTTTCTCCTTCTGCCAAGCTGCTCTTCAACTAGTCAGCCCCCAGTACAAACTGCTACGTGGGGTTATTGCTGCCAGGTGCAGGACTTTGCATTTCCTCATGCTGAATTTCAGGAGGTACCTGTCAGCCTGTTTTTCCAGCCTGTTGAGATCCCTCTGAATGACAGCACAACCATCTGGTGTATCAAGCAGTGCTGTATCCTCAGCAAGTGTGCTGTATCCTCAGCATATACCCTATCCCATCATTTAGGTCACTGATGGTGTTAAACAGCAGTGGCTGTATTACTGCCTGCTCATGTATTCCACTTGTGACTGCCCTCCAGCTGGAATTTGTGGTATCACCCTTTGAGCCCAACAGTTCAGCCAGGTTTCAGCCCATGTTGCTGTATATCTGCCTAGCTTGTACTTATCAGCTTGTCTAGGAGGATGTTATGGGAGACAATTTTGAAAGAAGCTCTTAAAAGTTGAGATGAACCAGATTAAAGCTCTCCTGTTGTACACCAGGACAGTCATATCTTTGTAAGACATGTTGGGTTGGTTAAGCATGACTTCCCGCAAGTCCATGATGACTTCTCATGAAGGATACAGTGATGTGTTTGCAAATGGTTTCCAATATTTGTTCAGTCACCTTTACAGGGATTGAGGTGAGGCTGGCTGGCCTGTAGTTCCCTGTATCTGCTGCCTCAAAGATGGGAGTGACACTTGGTTTCTTCCAGTCCTCAGGAACCTCCTCTTATCACTGTAATAAGGATAAAAGAATTGAAAGTGGCATTAGAAATGCATTGAAGTGGCACTTCAGCCACCTCAGCACTTGTGAGTCCATCACATCATGGGTTTATGTCTCTCCAGTTTGTTGAAATGCTCCCTAACCTGGTCCTCTCCCACTGATGGTGAATTGACCTTATTCCAGACTTTTCCACTGGATTTAGGGGCCTGGGATTCCTGAAGGCTGATCATCTCAATGAATACTGAGGCAAAGAAAGCACTAAGTACTTCTGCCTTATCTGTCCTTTGTCATCAGATCCTTTGCCCCATCAGGACGGCATTTTCTATGTTTTTTGTTTTGCTGCTGATGTACCTGTAGAAGTTTTTCTTGTTGCTGTTCTCAGATCCTTTGCCAGATTCGGCTTTGTCTCACTAAACCCATCCCTGTGTGCTCAGACAATGTCTCTGTATTCCTTCTGTGTCAACTGTGGCTGCTTTTTCTTATGCTTCCTTTTTATGTTTGAGTTTTGTCAGGATCTCCACGCTCATGCATGCAGTTCTCCAGCCACCTTTGCTTTATTTCCTGATCATTGGGATGGACCAGTTTTGGGGCTGGAAAGGTGCTCCTTGAAAATCAGCCATTTCTCCTGCATGCCTCTTCAGGGCCATGTGCCTTTGTAGCAGATTCCTGAAGAGGCCAAAGTCTGCTCCTGGTTAGTCTGGGGTTGTGATCTTTGTTTTGCTCTCCCCTGTTGGAATCCTGAACTCTACCAGCTCATGGCTAGTGTGGCCGAGGCTGCCCCCTACTTTCATATCCCTGACCAATTCTTCTTTCTTCGTAAGACTAAAGTTCAGCAAAACATCTCCCCCTGTCAGCTTATCAGTCACCTGTGTCAGGCAGTTGTCATCAATGCACTTCAGCAACCTTCTAGATTGATGTCACCTCTGCTGTGTTGTCCCTCTAGCAATACTGGTTTGATTTGTTACCTATAAGGACCTGTAAACATGAGGCTTCTTACGGTAAATCCCTGTCCTCATCTGCAGAAGAAGTGCTTGAAGGACACAGGAATGTTGGTTTTCACCTAGGATGGTAGGATTGCTGGTTTGGTTGAATGGTCTCCTGACTCTTCATAATTCACCTATTTATTGAGGCTGCTCTCCTGGCTTTTGGGAAGTCCTGTGGTCCTCTTCCTCCAGTCACTGCACTGAATGGGGAGATTACATTGCAGTTAAATTGCTGAACCATAGTTCTTAGGCCAGGAAGTTTTTAGTTACAAGCAGTTGTCTGCCACACACTTTACAAGTGGACCATCAGCTCTCAAAGAATGAGCTTAGTCATCATCTTGTTTAAAGGAACTGCTGTCTCTTCTCCTGTTGAACTGTGTGCATATATGTACATCAGGCAGCTCTTTTCTAGTCTCCTAGTTAAAAGAACTGACTTAAACCTAGCATGGCTTTCAGCTTGCCATCAGTGCTCTACCCACAGCCAAGCTGCTGTCTGAGTTCAGTTTCCCATCTTTCATAATGGTGGTAACTAGAACTGCTTCCTCTAGCTATTTCATCTCTCAAGCTCATGATATCACTTGGATAGGTTAGTACTGTGGTATTTTACTGAAAGGATAGGGTACTTGTCTCCTTTTTGCTTGTAGGCACTCTAGGGTTTGGTGTGGAAGCATGTACAACAACATGTTTGTGTGCTTGCTTACAGTTACTTTCACATAGAGATGGGATTTTATTGATAAGGGTGATTAATGGTATTTTACAATGTAGGTGCTCTAGTACTGTTGTAAAATTGTCCTTGATGGTCTCTGTGATCAACAACTTTCCAGTACAGTGACTTTCTTTGGAACTGGCAATTTCATCTCTTCTGAACGAGAGGAAGGATAGCTAACACTCTTAACTTGGTATAAACACTTGCATCAGCATAACTGTCTGTCTTAGTACTGTTACTTTTTTAATCTTTCCATCTGGTAAAACTCAACATAGCTTTTACTGTATAACAGTATTATTACTTTATGGTTCTTATTTCAACTTAATGGAGGGAGGAGTATACTTTGAGGTTGAATTTGGTGTTGCGCAGCTTTCATAATGTTTTCAACAGGATTGCTTCATACTTAATGACACGGAGTATTGAAAACAAATATTCAAAACGTATGTAGAGGAACTTGGTTATTCAGCTGTGTTTCAGAAGAGTGAGTCTTGGCAATAACTTGCAAGCCATGGTGGAAAAAGTTATGCTTGGTGGTCGGAAAGAATCCTCTGGACTGCCTGTGCTGGAATGCCTTGAACCTACCCGAGCTGCTGGATGCTCTCAGAGCTGCTTCATGGGGAGAAGGGGATAACCAGATTGGTTAAGCAGCTCTCTTTCTACAGCTGTGTGGGCACTTCATTCTCCTATCGGTGTCTCAGGGGTTTGTGATAAGTCTTGGGCAGCATGTCCCTGTGATTAACAATGGGAGGGGCAGAGAATAAAGACTGAGGCTTTCTGGTTGACAGACTGTGGTCTGGGAGACATCAGTTCCTAGATTAACCTGCGAACTATTCTCATGTCTTCTATCGTTGTGGAGTACTCTTGTGGTATCTCAAACAGATCGTCTGGCTGTCACACTAGCCAGTCTTTTCCTTATCTGAGTGGAGAGGCTGGTTTCTGTAATGTAGGTCAGGAGACAAGATGGGAGCTCTTAACAGTGCAGTGAGACTTAGCACTGCTATGTGAAAATCTACTTGCAACACCTAAACTGCATATTTGAGATTGTAACTTGGATGTCCTGCCAGTCTGAAGAAGACAATACACCTGTTAAAACCAACATTTGCTCTACTTCTCGGATGTAACTTCACTGAGGCTTGTTCTCTGCTGACCTTGAGCAAGATCTTAAATGCTGAGCTGTACTGACTCTTTAAGCTGTGTCTGACTTGGCTGCCTGAGCCCAGGTTGCAGCGCAGCTGAGACTCCAAGCTCTTGTGAATGGAGAAAACTACTCCATGACTAGGATGGAACAGGGCAGAAAGCTCCAGACTCCAGCTTGGAGGTGGCTGTAACTGGAGCCCTGAGGTAAAAGCTGAGTGAACTTAGTCTTAGTAAGAATTTACTCTTGGTGAGTTATTGAAAAACTGTGGGGAACCTGTGTCTTTTCCAGCTATTAAGGGCAGTAACTGACTGCAAGTTAGCTACTAGCAATACTGCAATGACGGACTGAAGATAGAAAAATCCAGTGAGCTGCAACCCTTTTAATGTGTTAGCATTCACAATGCCACTCCAGCTAAAATGATTTATTGACAAATGAATTTATTGGGCATGTTTTGTTTATTTAAATAGAGAGGGGCAGGGGGCAGAAAGAGGTGTTGCCTTCAGCTGTATGATTCTTAACCAGATACTTCACAGAAATCATGAAGTGTCAGTCTGAATAACCATGTAGGTGACATGGGTTAGTGGAACTAGCTGCAATTGTTCTGAAAATAAAGGCAATAATCCAAAATTCTTTCAAAAGGCAAGGAAAGAGCTCAACCAACAGCTGTATTTAGTGGTCCTCAAAGCATTAATTCCTTTGGAGAATATCACTGTCTTAAAGCCACATTCAGAGCTTCTAAACTGCTTCTGTGAAGCAATAAGCAGTAGATGAGAAGTTACTTTGGAAATGAAAGTGGTAGTGCCTCTAATCTCTAAAGATAGGCTTTTGCTGAACTTGGATTTGTGGTTTTATGTGTCATGGATTGAAGAGAACTACACTAATGTGTGGGAGCAAAGAAATAACAAAAATGTGTAGTGCTTTATAGTCCAGGAAAATGAACAAAATGTAAATACCAATTGGCTTTACTTGCTTCTAGATGATACCCTCAAATTAAGGAGTGCAGACCCTACCATGAGGATGACAGCCTCTCTGCCTGTCTTAGAAAATAATAGTTGTAGTGGTCTGCAGTGTTATTAGGGATGGATGCATGAAGCACATGCTTTAACCCTGATTTTTATTTAATCTGTGCTCTAACTTCAAGCTGAATTTAAATCTGAAAAAACAAGCTCTCTTAAAGCACCCTAATACTGCATATCTGATGACAGTAGCTAGTAGCCTCTCAAAGCCAAAATACTAGCAAGGGGTGAAGCTTCTTTGTCACATCTACCAGAAAAGCTGTTACTACACTGGTTCAATGTCCTGTCCTCATGGAAAAGTGTTGCCTTACATTGCTTGAATGGAACTTGCTGTATATTTCTGAAGGCCCTCTCAGGGTATAAAAGACTCCCTATCTTAAAGTCTGTCTGTATAGTTGGCCTTACTTTTCCAGTGAGCTTGAATGATGTGATGTGTTCCTTGAGAGGAATATGCTGCAGTGCAGGTGTTGCTCAAGGGCAGAGAAGCCTTGACAGCCCCCTCAGTGCTGCAGATGGTGTTAGCAACATCTGCTTTTAACTAGCTTGGTGGTGAAAGTGCTGACCTGTGGGAATGGTAAGTGATAGACTACCCCAGACACTACTTAAACCCATGCTATCTGGGTAGAACTGGCACCTTTGCTGTAGCTTTTTAGATGCTAGTATAATGCAAATTGTAAGTGAATATCTTGGATACTGCCAAGACAAAGCTGTGTTTTGGATTGTCCCCAAGAAAATTCCTGGAAAACTTTAATCAATACTGTTTAGTGCCAGTGATCAGCTTGGCTTCTTCAGGATTTATATGCTTTCAATGTGCTGACTAGATTGCTCCTGGATCAGTATACTTCACTAGAAGCCACACATGCCAAACACCTGTGTGTGCCACAGTAGCTATTGTGAGCCTAGGCCATATAAATAAAGGGTGTTTATAGATGAATTAGTCTGCAGATCTCATGCCTTGTTTCTTTCCTCCATCAGTCTCTATAGATAACTTCTGTAGTGTGAGGAAATACTTCATGACGGTTTTTCCTCACTTGCTCCACTTAAAGCAGGGAGGGAAGCGGTCATACTGTGTGGCTTTTGGTTTTGTGATATTTTTTTTGTGTTGTTTTTTTCATTCCAACACCTGCACTTTGTTTTACCCCTCTGGGAACAAATGCCTATCTGCTGGAGAGTGTCTTGTTTATCAGTAAACATGATGAAGGGCTGTCCCTTAAATTGCACCTGCGTAAACGGACTCAGAGTTCCTCCAAGAGCATGCTATTTCACATCTTCCAAGGTTTGAGATGAAACAATGAATTCTAACCTTTGAATATCTCTGTCTCCTTTACTTGCACAGCAATGTCTCGTCAGTCTGACTTGCTCTCATGAAACCTCCAGTGATCTTGTGTGGGGAAATGCTAATGCAACTCATATAAAACAAAGAGCATGAGGAAATCCACATCATAGTGCAATATGGAGGTGTATTCTTGCTTGTTTAAACAAAATAATCACTAGGATACTACAGTGCTTTCCAGCCCCTATCATCTCTTCCTTTCCTGTTTCTGCTCTCTACTTCTTCCCTATCCTTTTCATCTGTTCATATACTAAAAACTTCACTGTTTGCTCTCAAAAACATCTCAGCCAAACTGGCACTTTGGTGTCACTGGATACTTAGATAACTGATGCAGTTAAACCTACTTCCAGAGCATGAACAGGGAAAAACTGCTGCATGATGTGTCTGTAGAGCTTTAACACAAAGCCATATGTCTCTAGGAGAGAGCAGTTTAGTTTGGACAAGCTTAACAAACTGTTCCATCTGTAATCAGATATAAATCTGGCTTCTTGGATAGGGAAAGACTCTTAGTCATATGCTGGGTTTGAGTTTTCCTGCTCACGGTCTGTATCCTGGCTGCTGCTTTACTATTTAGAGGGTCAGAGCTCAGGTTCTGAAAATGAAGCTTTAAACAAAACACTGGGTGTATTAGGCTTGCTCATTAATAAGGTGCTCTTTAGCATGTTAAAATGGGTTGTGATGTTCCTGTGCACACAGCTGCAGAACCCTTCTGGTAGTAATTCAAGTCTTATAACAAACAATATTCTTGAAACAAACTCCTTGCAGATGGACATGGAACTTAACAGAGCTAGAAGAAAGTAACTAGAGACTTGACTCAAAAGGTCTGCATTTTTTAAATGTTTCTGAAGTTGTGTAGCTTCTACCATTCGTGAAGATTTTTTCAGCACATCTAGTGCCTGTTGCCTTCTACTGAGAACTGCAGAAGGAAGAAGGAACCTTTAGGGCTGCTAAAGGATGCAAATCCAAGTCTGCCCAAATGTTAAACTCTCTTGTTTTCCTTTGGGTCACAAGCACTTCTCTTACTTTCTACAGCTTAAACATAACTGAACTAATCTTGCTGGACAGTTGCTAGACTGGCTTGTTGCTTAGGTAGATAGATAAAGCTCTTTGCGAGGGCTGTAGTGCTTCGTTAATAGAGGTAGAAGCTAACGTTGGATCTGGAACTGTTTCATCAGAAAGAACAGATCATCCTGTAGATGCGTTAAAACACCTCTTTGCATTTAAAATACCTTGCCACAGTAAGGGAGCTATAAGATTTGGCAAGCATCCAGTTACTTGTCACACTTTTCTTCCTGTTTAGAGGATATGGGGAAGTGCATGTCAGGTTAGTGAGTTAATAAGACAAAAGTATGTCTTATTCCTTCACATTGTGTCTCTTTAATGTCTGCTCCAAATAACAGCCCATTTCATCTGCCAAATGTGAGGCCCCCAAAGCCTTTTGACCTTTTGGGCGCAAAATAGTACAGTAACATGGTTTACTAATATTGGAGGACTTGTCTTAACTTCTGTAAAACATCTGAGATGCCACTCATGATCCTGATTTTTAGAGTGTAACCTGAACCGTGTTTAGCTGAAGTGTGATATTGTGCAGTTCCCCTTCCAGGCTAGGAAAAGCAGACACCATCTCAAGGACTCTGTGAAAAGACAGACATGTAGCCAGACTGTATGAACAGATGGTCTAATGTGGTACTTGACTCCTTCTTATGACACCCCACTCTACCCCTATGCACAGGAAGGCTGAAACTGAGCTGTATTGTAGCTGAGTGCTGGAAGACTTCAGCAACAGAGGTAGGATTTGTAGGAAACATTTCTGTGCCCACATTCTTGCTCTGGTTAGCTTAACTGTGATGACTTATGGGAATACAAACCACAGAGTAAAATAATCCATCCTATAAAACTTGTCTGTTAGCCTCAGGAAAGAAGTGGGAATTTCATGACCTGCATGAGAGGCTTGGAAAGTGCTTGTCAATTATGTAGTGTCTCTGAGAAGCTTGTTCCTGTGTTTCTCTGTCCAGCCAAAGTGCAAAGAAACACTGTTCAGAATATGATACCTTTCTAAGCAAGAATGCTCCCAGGTCTTGAGTGGTACCAAACTACATGCTGTTACAATCAGCTGCTGCATCTAAAATTCTTGTTTTCTCAGGGATACCGAGGGGTCTGTCTGCAGGCAACTCTCACCTACAGCAGAAACACTAGTTGGAGTGATGCACCCCAGAACAAAGTCATCAGACTCATGGCTTGGCAGCATGCTGTACTCTGACACCTATTTAAAATGTCCTGAGAGCAAATTGATCCAATCCTAGTGGCTTTTTGGTTAGATAGGCAAAATACCAGTGGTATTGCCAGAACTGTAGGGGTGAGACTTGGGCCAGGTGTGGTATGCATGGCATGTTAGAGTTAAGGGGTTTCTGCCCATCACTGCAGGACCCACAGACTTACTGCATAATGCCCTCTAGGGCTAGGACATAAAAAATCTGGGCTTGTGTCCTCAACATTCAGCACTGTCCCTCCTCTGCTGACACATTTCCAGGTAAGAGAGAGGAGAGTTGCTTCTGATTTGATCTCAGTCTGTATTGGTCTTAAAATAGCCTCAACGTTGCAGTCTGATTCTATGTGATTAATGTAGTGGAAAACACTGACCTCTTCTGAGGGAATAATCTTGTTCCTTGTGAGTACACCCACACACTGTGCTCTCCTTCCCATTACTGGAGAAGGATGTCAGGAGCTGATGTACATGTAACCACTTGTCCTTTCCCGGGAGGGTAGGTCCAGCCTTAGAAGTTGATTCTTACAGTTCTAGTCAAACTACAACTTAACACGGTCTTGTTTGTGGATCAGTATAGAATGAATGGGGTTTTTGGAGTTTTAACTGTGGGCTTTTTGTTTATTTAAACCTTCTAGAACAAGACTGCCTTGTTATCCTCTTTTTCTCTACTGTGTCTAGAGTATTCTTCTTTCTCTGCAGTCTGGATCCCTGCTTTGGTCACTCTTGCCTTAAAGTAGCTGCCCGAAGACAGGTGCAAGAGGAGGGGACATGCAGTATCTCATATCTACTGCAGATACGTGTGGGAAGACAAAGGTGACCTGTAATAAAGTATAATGCTGATGCCTGGCAGAGAATGAAACTGAGCATATATAAAGGGGAAGCAAATGCCTTTTCCTCTGTTCTCTATCTGAAGAGAAGTTTAGGTATTTGTATGCAGCTGGTATTGGATAATAGTGTTGTACAGACTGAGCTTTCACCCTACAGATGCTTAGTGAGATCTTCTAATAGGTTACTATGCCATCAGTGACAGATGAACTGATCTAGATGGACTGGAGGGTAGAAGGGCTCTTTCTCTTTCTATGTGGAGCTGACCTGTACAGGCCAGTAGCAGAGAACTCTATAAATAAATAAAAAAAAAATCTGCTTTCAAAACTTGCTGGGATAAGACAAGTAGTGCTATGAACAGGTCTTTGAAAACCAAATTAAATGCAAGCTTTTATAGTGTTCTTGGGAATATTCACATCTAAAGCATTTTAGTTTTCCAGTCACCAGAAACAATTCTACTATGGCTTATTGTTGTGTACTGAAGGTACAGAAATAAGACTGTTCCAGAAACCTGCTGGAATCGTGTGGGATTGTTGTCCCCATGACATGACTGTATCTGTGGAGGTGTCTCTCTGGGAAATGGATGGCAAAAAGCAAGAGAATGCCTTGAAAGAGAAGAAGGGTGCAGCACTCTGTATTGCAGAAGTGAAGCACTGAGGCTCTAAGAGTAGAATAGTCCTGGCTGTAAAGTTCTGGAGTTAGATAAGGACATTAGGGACTAAGCGCACTGCTTGCCTCTAAACAGCAACACTTCTAAGTGTCTCCTACTGTTGAATGAGAGCATGTGCTTGCAACATCAGGTGGTTTCAGGCTAACCTGTCCAGAGATGAGTTTATCTGTGCTTGGAAGACCTTGTTGAACCACCTCTTCCAATTCCTTTATAGACTACAGCTTAGAGAGCTTTGCTGTCTGGTTGAGCTGTACACTTACTGAGAAAGGATAGTCGAAAGCTAACATAGTTTGTAGAAGCTGCAGTATTGACTAGCTGCACTGAATTTAGGAGACTGTGATCTTCATTGGACAATAGGCCAATACCTAAAGAATTCTAGAACTTTTTTTTTAGCCTTCAAGGATTGATTCCTGGATGCTTTCTCTGGTGTGTACTACTCCATTGGGGTAGGCTGCCACCCAGAAGGCCAAATACCAAGCTCCTGAGGCTTCACTTTATGTGGATCCAAGCTGCTCTGTAGATCTAGAATCTTGGAAAAATCTTCTGGGAGGGTGAAGGAGGGAGAAGATGACATCAGCTGGAAGCTTCCCAACTCAATATTTGCATGTGACATGCAGACTTGAAGTTTATAAAATTCAGCTGATTTTTACACTTGGACAATGTTAACTTCTTGATACATTTAGTATCTGTTTCTGGGCAGGCTAACTAGTCAAGGTGTTTGGACTATATAATACAACAAAAGAATGCGAAGCTGCTTTGTTACCAGATAGCAGCCTGTATAGTTGGGAGGGCTCATGCATTTCAAACACAGGCAGTTAGTTCCTAGTTGCCCTGTACTGTAGGATACCAAACTTGGGCTGCTAGAGTCATCTGATCTTATGTACCTGTAAATTTGGGTGTCTTGAGGGATCCTGCAAACTCTGTAGGGATGTGTGAAGAGTCAGTGGTTGTACAGCTGTGCACAAAAACCTAGCACTTAACCAGTAAATCAAACTTGAAGGTCTGAATGTCATGCTATTTCTGCTGTGGGTTGTGATTCAGGCCTTGCTAGACCTTCACCTGACCTGCTTCAGCAGGTGGCAAAGCTCTGAGACTGGCCTGCGAATGTGAGGGACAGAGGCTAAGGATCTTTGCTCTTTACTTTAGAAATAGCTCTAAAACTTGAGGGAGGCCTTTGTGGATGCTCTCTAAGGCTTGAAGAATGTCTTGACAGAACCTGTCCTCCATTCTATCTGCCTGGCTGCCAGAAGCAGCCTCCCCTCTGCCCACCCTGTGGGGTTGCTCAGATTCATGGTAGTGTGACTGTACTGTGAATAACAGGTGTTATGACGAAAAGGGTTTTTTCCATGAAGAGCTTTGAGCAGTAGGTACCTACTGGGACTTGAACTGTACTGATGTTTGATAATGCAGGTAGGTACTTAAAACAGCAGATGAGCAGCTACTTGGTGCACCAAAGATGAAGCTGATGCATGAATCCTTGGCACTGAAGTCACTGTTATATAAAACAATTAATACTAGTCAGTATTTCAGAAGCTTGTGGTTTGATAACTACTTTGACAAGTAGAAACGCAGATGGCTGCAGATCTCCTTTCCTGCTAGGCTCTGCAGGGCACAGTCTTCCTTCTATGGTAAAAGCAGACTAGAACAGATGTTGCAGTCTTGCTTCCCCAACTGCAAAAAATTCCAAGTCCCACGGAAGAAAGCCAGTGCCGATTAACATGATGAGGAGGTGCTCTGCTGAAAGGATTACAGCCTGAGATGACTTAGATTGCTAGGCCATCTGCTGTGACACTTCAAAGCCTGCCTCTTTCTAGCAATAGCATAAGACTTCAGCACACTGATCCTGCCTACTGTTAAACGAAGGTTCCGCAGTCCTAAGTGCTGTTGGTTGTGCAGTTAGCTAGGAGGCTCCACCCATTAAGAAGTACAAATGGTTAGCTTCTAAACTGGCCTTCAGCTACTGAAAACTAGCCAAGTAGCAGGGCATGATGCCAGCTATTACTGCTGGGGAGAGTTTTGCTGTTGCAGATGAGGCAGTACAGCAAAGTAGTACTCTGTGTACACTTCTGTTCTTTACCCAGTACCACAGCTATCAGCCTTCCTGTTCCTAACCAGATTTGGTCTAGAAGCTTTATTGATCTAGATCTGGGGTGTTTCATCCAAGGCTGAGATCAGGTAAAACTATCACAGCCTTTATTTTATGACCTGAGACATTCCACAGGACCCACGACTACAGGAACACACTCAAGTAGACTGAAGTGGGTTCCAGCCTTCGCAAACCTCTTCCCTGCTTAAAAAGTGCAAGGCATGCTAGTATGATGTTATCTCCCAAAAGAATTGGTGAGGAAAGCTGCTAGCTTCATGAAAGTGGCTGCCAGCTCTATCTTTGGTCCTTCCTCCAGTTGTTCTGACACCTTGATACAGAGTTTTCATATTTTAAGCAGATTCCCTCATATTCTTTAAGCTTTCTTTTGGAAGGGCTTTATTACAAGCTTTTGAGATCTCCTGTGCAACCAGGCTTAAGCTGTTTCCACAAGCTAATTCATTTCCATGCTGGAAGCTTAGAATTTGACTGGCAGCAGTTCTGGCACAACTTGCCTTACACTAATGTTTCTTGCACATAGGCAATGAAGAGCTGTCTCTTCCTTTTGGAAACAGAAACAGATTGGTCTACAGCTACTGCAGTGTCCCAGGGTTTGCTTTGCTCTTTACTCCACTCAGCCAAATTCTTCTGTCTAGCTGAACTAAAGATTTTCTGAAGCCATCTCTTGTTGCTAGTCTTATCCTGTCTTCTGCTTATTCTGTCTGTGTAACTCCCAACAGAACTCCTTATCTGCTGAGTTATTGTAGCATTGCTTCTTCCTGTTGTGCATGGTCCTATGAGTATAAGCCAGATGCAGTTCAAGCTGTCTACCTCATGTATGAGCTGGCAAGCTGTGCCATGCTCATCCTGCTCTTTTGCCCTCTTCTTAAGAGAGCATTGGAGTGCCTGTCTTCCAGTTCTTGCTCACTTGCCAGTTAAATCTGAAGTCTCTCATCTGTTGACAACCAATTCAGAGCATTAGCTGAGAGAATGTATCTAACCTCTCTGTTATTCAGCAATAGCTTAGATCACCCTTTTCTCAGAATGTATAGGCTAAAGCATTATTCTCTCTACTTCATAAGGCGGTCCTCAAGGTGAAGAGCAATACTACTACAATTCTGAGAACTGCAACAGGCAGAAGGCTCTCTGTAAAATCTCAGTACTCCCGTGATGGGATTGTTACAAAGACTGGTAGGAACTTAGCCCTGTTCTTAGCCATTGTCAAAGGCAGACCTTTGTAAGTAGCTTTAACCTGAAGCTCTCACCTGTAATTCTGAACCCTTGAACAAAGGAGGACTTCTTTTGAAGACAGGGACTTCCCTTGTCCAGCTGGAACACAAACCACAGTTGCATAAGGAATACTGATGCACAAGGGGGATCTGACCCAAATAGGATTGCTTTGCTAAGATTACATGTTTTATTTAGCCACAAAGGCTGTGTGAAGCTGGGGCTAAGCAGTAACTCTAATACTGAAACACTTCTAGTTAATGTGCTGCTTAGCTGTAGTGATGTTTCTCTGACTAGCAACTAGAGGAACCTTTGTCCTTACAAGGGAAACACTCTCTGGATAAATCTGTTCTTGTGTTACTAGTTAAAACAATCAGAAAACCCTTCTCTCTTTTCTGAAGAGCCATGGATTTTTGGGAATTTCTAATACTGTTGTCAGATGTTCGTAAGTACTGTGTCACTTGTCACATGCTGTCAGTTCCCTCTGCTACAAAACTAGAGCAGAGAACATGTGAAGCTGCTGTGATATTTATTCAAAGTGGAGTAACCACTAGCTGGAGTAGTTGGTCTTTATCAAAAGTGTGAGACTCAAAGGTGTGGGAATATTCCAAGTTGGCTATGAAGTTTTGTTTTGTTTCCACTGCTGCTGAGTCAGTTTCAAGGAATTACAGACTTCCCAAACCCTTGTGCATCTCTGCCTAAAATAGCCACTTGCTGATTCTTTTAGCCTCTGTCTTCCCTAAGTGCTGGATGATACTCCTGGAGTTGGGAGGATGGGAATAAGGACACCTCCAAGCAAAACAGTGTTTTCATTAGCCTTAGAACTCCAGAAGAGAGATATGCATAGGTGCTGATGCTGGAATGTGTCATCTGTGACTGTCTTGTAGTGCAGTTCAGTCTCTGAGTGCTGGTAATGTGTTTGGAAGTTAATAGACTGGATGGGAAGCCTCTAATACAAGTTTTCCCTTCTTCCTCTACTATAGGAGTCTCCAGAGGCAAAGTCTGACTTTCATTCCAGTCAACTGAACTGGTGCCACTTTGCCTGAAGCCTGTCTTATAAGTAGGCCTCCTAATTTGCCTGACTGTTTTGTTTTCAGATTCTTAAGTTGGTTCAGTCTCACCAGGAACTGTTGGTTCAGCAATACTTCTACTCATGAACAGAAACCACATTGTGCCATACTGAGGGGGAGGTATGGTGGTAATGTGCTTTCTCTTCAAGTTGTGAAACAGTAGAACAACCTAATGCTCAGACCCCAGTCCTTAGGGGATTGCTCAGGTGTTCTGGAAAAGGGTGATCCTTGGAACTGCTGAAATAAATAGCCCTTGTAATATACCAGTGAAGTTTGTTAGTGGATGTTTGTAGATGTTTGAGAATACTGTACTTCACAGTGAATCTGTTCACTTACTGGTTTTTCCTTTCCAATACAGGATCTCAGTCTACCCAATGGAACACCTGTGGACACTTCTAGCCCAGCCTCTTCCTCATCCCTCCTCAATAGACTGCAGCTGGATGATGACTTGGATGGGGAAACTAGAGACCTCTTTGTTACTGTTGATGATCCCAAAAAACACGTGTGCACGATGGAGACATATATCACGTACAGGGTTACAACAAAGGTACAAAGCAATGTTCTTCGGTAGTACTTTTTTCTTTGGAGAGTTTTTTAGGGCATGTTCTGGACATCTATGCCTTGCATTGTATTTCCTTATCGTAAGGACAAGAACCTAGTGTCTTTCAGTACTTTGTGAATGTGTTGAAGGTGTGACTTCTCTTAGCATAACTGTTACTACTTCAGTATATGAAAATATTCAAAACTTTTAACATGTTAGCTTTTTGTCTCTGACTCTTAAATAGAATTGTTTGTAAACTTGCAAGGCCAGTTTCTTTCATTAACTTTAAAGTTAGTTCATATAAAGTAATCTGACACCCATCTGGTTTGAGTTACCTTCCCTGAAGGGGAATGTGCCTTATGATTCACTGTTAATCATCTCATTTTGTGTCTATCATTTTCTGAAGTGCTTTGAGCTTGTTCTTTTAAGTGTTTACCATACTACTTCTATCGGCCCTTTACTTAAATCACAATCTTGAGCCTTGACTGTAAACGAGCTTCCATGCAGTTGTTGGTACAGAAGACTGTGTAGCTGCTGCTAAAACTTAAGTAGCATAAGAATGCTATAGCCTACCAAAAGAAATATGCTAGGGATTTTTTTATCGTGTGTTGTAGTTCAATCATTAATGCAATCTAATTACACTAATAGGACAAGTGATCTGAAAAGTCCACTGCACTCGCAACAGGAATGTTGATTTCTGTTAAGTAGCTCGTTCTCATTAGCATCAGCTTCTAGGTGATGTTGACATCTGTTTTGGGCACTTGTCGTTACCTAAGGCAAAAAGTGTTCATGAACTTCTCTAGGAACATACTTGATCCACTTGTCCAAAAAGATTAACGTTCCTCTGGCCTACTTAGATGGCACTTTATACTGGAGAGAATATTTTCCTTTGAGATAAGGAAGCCTTTCTAGGCCACTTTTTTCAAAATGTCTACTCAAAAGTTCTACTTTCAGACTGCACAAGAGAAAATGTGGTTTCTCTAAAATAGTAGCTACCTCTTACTGCACACTTAACGTAGGCCTGTCATTCTTTGTTGCTCTGGGTGTCTTAATCTTGCAAGAAATGCTGTATCTTAACTACTAGCAAATGTTAACAGGTATTGTAGAAAGCTTTTCTACTTGGTCAAACTTAGCCTTCAGCAGTTATATCATCAGAAGCAATGGGATGGGCAAAATGAGATGCAACTTTCCATAGGCAGATGGTTAAAATTGGCTAAAGTTGTTTCTTCTTAAATTAAGACCTGTTTATTCTGTCAAGATAAAATATCTCTACACAGTGGCACCCAAGTAACGTTCCTTTGCTTAGAAACCTGTGAGTTTACATGAGGGTTCCCTTCCTTCTTAAAGCTGAACTCTGGAGCGTGGGTAAGGTATTTACCATATTTAGATCAGATGAGTTATCCAACAGTGTTGTCTTGTAGTTTAAAAAAACCTTGTCCTGTACTTCTAACTCTGCATATCTACCTACCTGTCTGTTAATACTTGTTTTATTTGGCATCTCGCTGTAGCACATAAATCTGCTGTATTATAGCATTACAATGCTATTGTGAAACAGTGCATAATTTATTGTTACCAATCACTGTGAAAGCCTCACCTCTTCAGGTTTATTATTCTTGTAAACTTTTGGCTAACCTTTAGGGTCAGCACCTCTAGCACTATCTACTGTTGTTTAAGAAAAGACTTTTTGGAAGACTAACAGTATTAATGGTCTGACTCATTCTTGTCATATGAACAAGGCCTCTTTGATGCCAAACTAATTGCCCAATTGGCCATTGGAGCTTAAAGCAGTAATTAAACATGGCAAAAAAGCTGCACAGGAGTAATCCCTAGACAGTGATGAGGATGAGAGATGCTTGTACCTCCAGATTGTAGATCAAGGTTCTATAGCACACCTTGCTCTTGTTATCAGTGTAAGGCCATACCTTCTCATCACCTGCCTTGTAGCATTGCATGAGAGAGTTTGGAGACCTGTGAAGGGCTGGAAGGCTCTCTGGTGGCTCTGGATGAGGAGGCAGGGATGGCTGCTTTTTTTTTTTCTTCTTTATTCACTTAAGAATGCTACTGGGACCTCAAAGGTTTGAATAAACATTGATCCTAGAATGAGTTATGCTGAAGACTTCATTGCTGTGAAAAGCAGCATCAGTAGGTGGAAGAGGGGAATGTAATTGCTGGCGTTGTAACATGTGCTTGTAGCTGTGACTGGACACCACTGTAGGGAAGCATAACCTGTCTGCAGTCTTAGGTTTGTGTTGATTTTTTTTTTTCTCAGGAAGGTCCTTACTGTAACAGCAGAACAGAGAAGTCTTGCAGTATGCCCCAGACTTCTCTACTGATACCTTTGTCAGCAGGTGGCTGAAGAAAGGTCCAAAACATTTTGTCTGAAACAGTGGCTTGTAGGGAAGCTGAGAAGAAAGTTGCCTGGTCCTGCTTGTGCCCCTGCTTTTATGGCTTCCTAGTAAGACTCAGGTACCGTTCCCCAGCCTGTCTTCTGGGGAATGAATTTAAAGAATGTAATGGGAATCCCCAAAATAATGAAGACAGTGGTTCAGACCTGGTTCTCTTGACTCTTTTATTCCCTATTTTCTTCTTGCTCACAACAGTTTTCTTATATAGGAGGCTGGTGAAAAAAGGCAGTTGAAACTTGTGTTGGAATTTAATTAGTCCTGCTGCGATGATTGAAGTGTCTTGGGTGTTCTTGATGATATGGCTCTCTGCTCTTCAGATGGTCTGAGGTGCACTCTAGAGGGATTTTTATCAAGCAGATCTTTCTGAGTAGGTGGGGGAAATAAAACTTACCTTTATGTAGTCATTTCTCCCAAGGGAAACATAAGCTTCTATTTTCACTTTTGTTGTATTTTCTAGGACAGCCAGGATATCTTCTGTGCCTTTTCCCATGGAGGTCTGAACAGCTGTGTGCTATTCCTCAGTTGTGCAGATGCTCTGCAGGCTTGAAAGGAGAGGCTTTCAAACCAGTCAGTACTGAAGTAGTGGTCTTGGATTTTTTTTTCTCTTCTCCTGCTTACAGTACATGCATTGGGTAGGTTACCTGAGCACATGAAACAGCTTGATCCCTAGAAAGGAGCAGGTATAAGTGCTATGAGCTCTTTTTCAAACAGGCTAAGCTATTTCAGGCAAATGAAACCTTGCTCCCTTCTCTCTGCCATTCTCTTTCTAGTTGAAGATTTTGCCCCCAACTTAAACAGTAACATGGAGGGGAATCATAGTCAGGTATACCAAGTAAGGGACTAGAACTGGGGTATAAAAATACTTCCACATAGTCATTGCAGGCTAGCTTTAGGTTTGTCTGCTAACTCCTTTCAAGAAAGACAAGAATCTTACACAAGACCAAGACTTGGTGATTGCTGTAATACTACCTTAAGTCAAAACTATTCCAACAACAGATGTGAAAGTGTCTGCTTTCCAGCAAGTAAAACTGAGCCCAGAATACTGCAGTGCTGACCTAGTGGAACTGTGCTGGAGTTTTCAGTAAATCCCTGAAAATGTCTTGCCCATTATTTTTGGGAGGTTGATATCTGCTGCATAAGTTTTTCAGCTTCCTTTGGGAGACACATGTGTACTTGCAAAATGAGATTTATGGATCCTACTAAGAAATCAGGAGGAATTCAGCTGTGTCAAAAACATAGACATTTCACTTGCCATCCCTGGACAGCAGTGAGACCCTCCTCCTTGTGTGCAGTCTGGAAAAAATAACTTGTGCTAAGCTAATGAACAGTTTGATCTGAGATCCAAATTCTTTCAGCATTAGTGAAGTGTCATTAAAGCCTTGAAGAGCCCTTATGCTCTGTCCAAATAGTCTTTAAAAAGCTTATTTGCTGTCTAGATTTGACAGCCTGTACAGCAAACACTGAAATACAGATGACTATGATGTATTTTCATCTGCCTCCCTCTGAGGAACAAAACCTGATAGATGGAAAACTTTGCAAATCTGCTTCTGATGTAAAGGCGGCAAAAGCAGTTTGCTAGAGAACAGTAACTACTGTAAAGTTTGTACACTGGGACTTACACTGCTTTCCTTATTCTAGACTGAATAGTACCTATACAGTTTTCCTTAACTGTTAGCAGAATACTGGTCAATAAGGTTCTCAGTGCTAACAGATGAGAGACTTATCCTACAGCATGAGGATGAAAGTGAAGACAGTATAGTGTGCATACATCCTGATTACTCACATTCACTCACTGTTTGATCTCTTAAGAGGCCTTTGCCCAGTGACAGCTAGTTCACAAAAGCTCTTCCCACTACTAAATCATTACTTTTTTTTTCTTAATTTCAGGTCTTTTCCTGCAAGGCTGAGTTAAAACTGCTCTGTTAAAAGAACAAAGCAGTCAGCACCACTGGCTGATGGCGACTGACTATATGTGTGTGAATTATCTTGTTCTAGTGTAATACCGTTCAGTCCCTTACTCAGAACAGGTGAAAATAATTCATGTGAAGTCTCAGAAGTTTAATTTATAGTGTGGCACTTTAACATGTTAAGTAAGTTGGTGTTACTCTGAAGTGTAGCTGAGTGAACCACAAATCCACAGTGGATATCTAGATCTTGGTAGTCCATCATCTCCAAACATGACTGCTCCATTGGTAAGCATTCATTATGTTAGTCCATGGACTAACATGGATATCTCTGACCATAGGTCAGAGGAGGGAGGAGATGAGCTTGATTTCTTTTCTGTCTCTTGAAACAAAACCACTTCATAGGTAATATCACATTAGCATACTGTTTACAGTATACTAGAGCTACTGTTCTGCTGATAGTCTCTTAAGGCTGCTAACTTTCCCCTAGAAGGAGTTTTCTGGCATAGAACTTGCACAGGGTCCCCAGTGGGGATTAGTGGGAGTAACATGCAGTAAGTGAGGAGTTGGAGCCATTCAGAGACCAAGTGGAGAGGCAGATAGCATCTAAATGCTGCTACTTGGCTCTTTCCAAATATGTGGCAGTTACTTTCAGTCTGTAAGTTAAATACAAAATCTCTGCTGGAATTTAGCAGGCCGTTGTAGTGGCTAGGAGTAGCAAAGCAACCTAGTGCTGGATTTGATACCAGTTCAAAGCTAGGAGAACTGGTGTATTCCCCAGAATGCAGTGGTTCTTGATGTTTAGCTGTAGACATGTAGTGTGCTTCCACTGCAGCATCACCTTCATTGTATGATGCTCTTGATGCTGTAAGTAACCAAGTATAGCTCTCTAGGCTTCTCTGAGTTGTACTTCTTAGTGCGATGTCTACCTTCCAATCATCACTATCGCAATACCAGGCTCTTTAGTGGAGAATCCTAGTTGGTACACAGTTTCATTAGTGCTTTTAGGCACTTGCAGTAGGTGTTGTACAAGCAGCCCTATGCAGTTGGCTATCTAGGCCATAAACTGTTTGAGGACTGAACAAAATATTTGCCAGTGATTTCTCTTCATACTTACCTTCTGTCCCAAATTTGTAATGGCAAGTTTAACTCCTTGCCCTAGAGAATGAAAACTTTAAAGATTTAACTATAAACACTAGAAATGTTCAAGGCCAGGTTGGATGGGGCTTTGAGCAACCTGGTCTGGTGGAAAGTGTCCCTGCTTATGGCAGAGAGGTTGGAACTAGATGATTTTTAAGGTCCCTCCCAACCCATTCTGTGAACTTAATGTGTATCTCTGATAAGGCACTACTGTGCTGTAGTCTTCAATAAGTCTCTGAAAATGTCTTGCCCATTATTTTTTTTATTTTTAGAAACTTAGTATAAACAGACTCATTTCTTCATCAGAAATCAACAAAAACAGTCATTTGGCAAACGTAGCAATGATTTGTATCCTAAACTTTCAGCTCTGAAGGAGTGTAATAAGCCTGTCACTTCTGGAATATGGTGCAGTGCTGAAACACTTTTTTCACACATAGTTAATCCACATCATAGAACAAGCAAATCATTAAATACCTTTATTTTAGCCATCGAGAATTAAGAGCAGTCTTGACCTTGGAATAAAGAATTTATACAGTCTTCCCTGCAGGCTTGCAAGTACCAAGAGATTAACATGGTGCACAGTACTCCCTTCTCTACAGCCTCTTCTCAGAGTTTATCTGAACAGAACATATAATAGGTCTTAAGAACACACCAGTTCCAAGAAATAATTTTTCTAATTGCTGGCTTTCTCACTGCTTGAAAGGCCAGAGAACCTTTCTCTCATGTTGGCTGCAAACACAATTTTGGGGATAGAGTCCCTGTGCAAGGCTTGTCTGTCTTAACCGTTGCCAGCGATAACTGTACTGCATTTGTTGATAAGCTCTGGAGTGAAAGGTTTGGTGCACTCTAATTTCATCCTGTTCTTCTTTTCCAGACCACACGAGCAGAGTTTGATTTGCCAGAGTATTCTGTCCGACGGCGATACCAGGACTTCGACTGGTTGAGAAACAAGCTGGAAGAGTCTCAACCAACACATCTCATTCCCGTAGGTAGTAAGCAAAAATCTGCTACTAAGGACAGTTCTGTATCTGTCTTCCAAGGGTGATATTTCTCTTTAGGTTTAAATACAGTATTTCTTTATCTTGAGTATCTAGATTTAAATGACACTTCATTCTCTTCTAGTAGAGTGGGGAGAGCTTCCTGTTCTTGACTGATTATGAAGCTTAGACTTAAGTGGCATACCTGAGAGGTGAGCTTTGACAGTGTCCTGTAGGGCAGTGTGTGTGCTAACTACATCTGTTGTGGCATAAGTGGAATATGCTTCATCTGTTTGTTCAATTATTATATCTAGATTTCCAAGTATTGAGACTTACAAAAAGCCACAAAGAGACCTCAAGTCCTAGACGTAGTCACTTTTCATGATGGCCTTTTGAACTGATTTTAAAAAAGAGTATTAAAAAAATAACATTTAATATCGCAGCCTTATGAATCTTAGCCTCTGGCTTGTTGGCTATTACTTGCCTTCAGTAGGCAGAAGTTTAGATAATGCGATTAGCTAAACTACTGCACCCCATCTTATCACTGAAGCTGGCAGTCTGACCCCACCTTATGTGATATGAAGAGGTTGATACTGATCTTGAGCAGTCTGTTTTTCATGCTGTGGAAGTTGTGAACAGGTAGGAAGCTTGTGAGACCACCATCAGCTCTTTTGAAAAAAAAAAATTCAAAGAAGCATGTAGGAGATGAATTGTTGGGAAATAGCAATACTGCTAGCATGCCTTAGCTTGCTTATCTGGGATAGGGTGACAAAGTTTCTCTGCTTTCCCTCCCTCAGCAAGGACTAGGCTAAGTGAGAAGTATTTAGTTAAACTATTCCAGGGTAGAGAGCTATTTAAGTCCTTAATTACTCTGGGACTTGCCTCTCTGGAATAATAGCTCACTCTCTCAAAGATAAGAAATACTTCACAAAATCATGTGATATCACTAATTGGCAGCAAATATGTTTACTCAGGGGTAGAGAGAATAGAAGAGAGTGTGAGCTTGCTGGGTAAGGTGGAGACATGAGATTAATAATGTGTTGTTGGCCCAGACCCTCTTTCTTCCCTCCCTGTCTCTGAACATCCGGAGCTATTGAAGTTAAGTTTCTGCAGATTCTTGAGTGTAGTAACAGGCTGCTACTCCTGCCTGAAGGCAGCAAGACAAGAAATAATAGTCTAGTTGCAGAAGGTGAATCACAGCCAGGGAATCAAGCTGCTTTGCTGTGACCTGGAATTCGTTGTACACAGAACAGTAAATTTGGCACAAGTGGCTCTAATACCGGACATGAAACCAGATGCAGAACAAAGTAATCTCTTAAGTGCCTCTCTTTTAGAAAAAGTGAAAGCATAAGGATACACTGCCCTCTTTTAGCTGTCTATGCACAAGTTAGCAGTTATGGAATTTCATACTAAACTCCTCCATGCAATGGTGTGCTGGAGATATTAATGAAAGCTTTATGCCTAGAAGTAGATGGGCAATAGAAGCTAAAGGCAGTTTCAGGTGCACTGTGACTCAAGTATGTTCTGAAAGGATGTTTCAAACCTGTCTAAGAGTGTCGGTATTTGTAACTGGAGATACTGCAGTCCCTGGAGGCCTTCTGTCTAACAAAATACCAGAAGGGGGTTGTCGTCTTAATCTTGGTATAATGCCTCTGCCTAAAATCTTCCTGCAACAAATGATTTGTCTTCTCAGTGCAGTGAGTCATGATAGCCTACACTTAGGAACCCAAACTAAACTGAATATGGGTTCCTTTTAATCTCTTTGGTTACTGATTTTTTACTTTTTATATGATCTGATGACTTACTTAATATGTTCTTTCAAACAACAGTAAAAATGCTCTTATCTTTCTAGTCTAGAGACAGATCTAAGTCTAACAAGGATCTTGTCTTTGGATTGTGATGTTTGAATAATAGAGTTCTCTACTCTTAGAGAGTTCAGTAGAGAGCTAAGTAGGACTGACATCCTGGACTTCAGAAGGGCTGACTTTGTCTTGTTTAGGCACCTGCTTGAAAGGATCCCCTGGGAGACTGCCCTGAAGGGTATAGGGGCCCAGGAAGGCTGGGCGCCCTTTAAGAAGGAAGTGTTAATGTCTCAGGAGCAGGCGGTCCCCAGGTGCTCTAAGAGAAGACCACTTTGGCTGAACAGGGAGCTTTGGCTGCAACTCGGTGAGAAAAGGAAAGTTTACAGACTTTGGTAGAAGGGGCTAACCACACACAGTGATTACAAAGAGGCTGTGAGGCTATGCAGGGTAGAAATCAGAAGGGCTAAAGCCCAACTGGAAATTAATTTGGCCTCTGCAATCAAGGATAGCAAGAAAAGTTTCTATGTCAGTAGCAAAAGAAAGTCCAGGGAGAGTCTCCATCCCCTGCTAGATGCAGGAGGAAATTTGGTAACAAGTGATGAGGAGAAGGCTGAGGTGCCTTCTCTGCCTCAGTCTTTAATAGCAAGGTTGGTTGTATTGATGAAATCCAGCCTCCACAGCCAGAATACAGACACTGGGGGAACGACCCCCCTGCAATCCAGGAGGAGACAGTCAGTGACCTGCTGCATCACATAGAAACACACAGGTCTATGGGACCAGATGGGATATACCCGAGGGTGCTGAAGGAGCTGGCTGGGGTGCTCACCAGACCACTTTCTATCATTTCCCAACAGTCCTGGCTGACTGGGGAGGTCCCAACTGAATGGAAATTGGCCAGTGTGACGCCCATATATAAGAAGGGTCGGAAGGATGATCCGGGAAATTAGAGGACTGTCAGCTTGACTTCGGTGCCTGGAAAGCTGATGGAGCAGCTCATCCTGAACACCATCACACAACACATGAGGGACAACCAGATGCTCAGGCCCAGTCAGCATGGGTTTATGAAAGGCAGGTCCTGCTTGACAAACTTGATTTCCTTCTATGACAGGGCGACCTGCTGATTGGATGAGGGAAAGGCTGTGGATGTAATTTACCTTGACTTTAGCAAGGCCTTTGACACAGTTTCCCACAGCATTCTCCTGGCAAAAATGACTGCTCGAGGTTTGGACAATCGCACACTTCACTGGGTAAAAAACTGTTTGGAAGGCTGGGCCCAGAAAGTTGTGGTGAACGGAGTTAAATCCAGGTGGCAGCTGGTCACAAGTGGTGTCCCCCAGGGCTGGGTGTTGGGGCCACTCCTGTTTAACATCTTTATTGATGATCCAGACGAGGGGATCGAGTGCACCCTCGGTCAGTTTGCAGGTGACACCCAGTTGGGTGGGAGTGTTGATCTGCTCGAGGGTAGGGAGGCTCTGCAGAGAGACCTGGACAGGCTGGAGCCATGGGCTGAGCCCAACTGGGGGAGTTTCCCTAAGGGCAAATGCCGGGGGCTGCCTGTGGGCCACAACAACCCCCAGCAGCGCTACAGGCTTGGGGAGGAGTGGCTGGAGAGCTGCCAGTCAGAGAGGGACCTGGGGGTGTTGATTGACAGCCGGCTGAACAGGAGCCAGCAGTGTGCCCAGGTAGCGTGGCCAGCAGGGACAGGGAAGGGATCTGACCCCTGTACTCGGCACTGGTGAGGCCGCACCTCGATGTCGGTTCAGTTTTGGGCCCCTCACTCCAAAAAGGACATTGAATGACTCGAGCATGTCCAGAGAAGGGCAACGGAGCTGGTGCAGGGTCTGGAGCACAGGTCTGCTGGGGAGCGGCTGAGGGAACTGGGGGTATTTAGTCTGGAGAAGAGGAGGCTGAGGGGAGACCTTATCACCCTCTACAGCTACGTGAAAGGAAGCTGCAGAGAGCTGGGTTTGAGCCTCTTTAGCCTAGTAGAAAGGGACAGGACAAGAGGGAATGGCCTCAAGTTGCGCCAGGGAAAGTTCAGACTAGATATTAGGAAGCATGGTGTTGGAATGGGCTGCCCAGGGATGTGGTGGAGTCCCCATTCCTGGAGGTGTTCAGGAGTAGGGTCGATTTGGAGCTTAAGGATATGCTGTAGGTGGGAACTGTGCTAGGTGAACGGTTGGACTAGATGATCTCCAGGGTCTTTTCCAACCTAGATGATTCTGTGTAAAATAAGAAGAAATTTAATACAACAGCGTAATAAGCAATCTGAACAACAGTAGCAATGATAACAACAATAAACAGTAATAACAGTGAACAAGACAAAAGATAAACAGGGAAATACCGCAATGGTTACAGACAGCCCGATGCTCCCCGCAACCAAAGCCACAAAAGAAAAAGTTCCCGCACTGCCGCGCTGGACCTGACGTCAGCATGGTATGAATAACCCGGCTGGAGATCCCTTCCCCCTCTCTGCTGGGGAAACTTAACCCTATCCTAGCAGAACCAGGACATAATCCACCCCTCTATTCTATACCATCTGCGTCATGTCCAGCTGCCATTTAGCAGTTAGCAATAACAAAACAACAATTTACAAAGGCACAGCATAATTCACAGCATGTTCTCACCCAGAATCAAGTCCCCCTGTGGTACGCATCGGACCTCTCCATTGTCCTGCATCACCCACCAGGTACACCCAGGTCCTTGGGCAAAAGCAATCCCGTGGATGGGTTTGCCTTTACCTTTGCCGGGCGCAGGACTAAACTAGACCATTTTCCCCAATATATTCCTCATGCGCACCACAGGGACTTTATCCACATGTCCAGCACGTGGAGGTTTCGACTGAGCTGGGCCAGCTCGACTGGCAGATCCTCTTGTGTTGACTAGCCAGGTGGCCTTTGCTAGATGCAAGTCCCAGTCTTTGAAGGTCCCACCTCCCAGTGCTTTCAGTGTGGTTTTTAACAGTCCACTGTAGTGCTCGATCTTCCCAGAGGCTGGTGCGTGGTAGGGGATATGGTAGACCCACTCGATGCCATGTTCTTCTGCCCAGGCATTTATGAGGTTGTTTCGGAAGCGGGTCCCGTTGTCTGACTCAGTTCTCTCTGGGGTGCCGTGTCGCCACAGGACTTGGGTTTCAAGGCCCAGGGTGGTGTTCCGGGCGGTGGCGTGGGGCGCTGGGTAAGCTTCCAGCCACCCAGTGGTTACTTCCACCATCGTGAGCACGTGGCGCTTCCTGTGGCGGGTCTGTGGCAGTGTGATGTCGTCGATCTGCCAGGCCTCTCCATATCCATATTTCAGCCATCGCTCTCCATTCCGCTGGGGCTTCACCCGCTTGGCATGTTTGATTGCAGCACACGTCTCACATCTGTGGATGATCTCTGCAGTGGTGTCAATGGTGAGGTCCACCCCTCGATCTCAAGCCCACCTATATGTTGCATCCCTACCTTGGTGGCCCAAGGTCTCGTGGGCCCACCTGGCTATGAACAGTTCACCTTTGCACTGCCAGTCCAAGTCCACCTGAGCCACTCTGATCTTAGCAGCTTGGTCTGCCTCTGGTTGTGTCGATGTTCATCAGTGGCCCGACTCTTGGGTACATGGGCATCCACATGGCGCACCTTCACAACGAGGTTTTCCACACGGGCTGCAGTGTCCTGCCATACTTCAGCAGCCCAGAGGGTTTTACCCTTACGTTGCCAGTTGTTCTGCTTCCATTGCTGCAGCCATTTCCACAGGGTATTCGCCACTGCCCACGAGTCGGTGTAGAGGTAGAGCCTCGGCCACTTTTCCTGCTCAGTAATATCCAAAGCAAGCTGGATGTCTTTCACCTCTGCCAACTGGCTGGATTCACCCTGTCCCTCAGCAGCTTCAGTGACCCGTCGTGTGGGACTCCACACAGCAGCCTTCCACCGTTGATGTTTTCCCACAATGCGACAAGACCCATCAGTGAACAGGGCATATTGCTTCTCCTCATCCGGCAGCTCATTATATGGTGGGGCCTCCTTAGCACGTGTCACCTCCTGTTCTGGTGACATCCCGGAATCTTTGCTCTCTGGCCAGTTCGTAATCACCTCTAGTATCCCTGGGCGGCTGGGGTTCCCTATTGGAGCCCGTTGTGTTATCAACGCAACCCATTTACTCCACGTGGCATCGGTTGCATGATGCGTGGAGGAGGCCTTTCCTTTGAACATCCACCCCAGCACCGGCAGTCGGGGTGCCAGGAGGAGCTGTGTTTCAGTGCCGACCACTTCTGAGGCAGCCTGAACTCCTTCGTACGCTGCCAGTATCTCCTTCTCAGTTGGTGTGTAATTAGCTTCAGAGCCTTTGTATCCCCGGCTCCAAAAGCCCAGAAGTCGGCCTCGGGTCTCCCCAGGTGCTCTCTGCCAGAGGCTCCAGGTAGGGCCATTCTCCCCGGCTGCGGTGTAGAGCATGTTCTTAACCTCCTGCCCTTCCCGGACTGGCCTGAGGGCTACTGCTTGGGCAATCTCCCGCTTAATCTGTTCAAAGGATTGTTGTTGCTCAGGGCCCCATTCAAAACCGTTCTTCTTACGGGTTACGTGGTAGAGAGGGCTCACAATCAGGCTGTAGTTGGGGATGTGCATCCTCCAGAACCCCACAGCGCCCAGGAAAGACTGAGTCTCCTTTTTAGAGGTTGGTGGGGCCATGGCTGTGATCTTGTTTATCCCCTCCATTGGGAATTGGCGACGCCCATCTTGCCATTTTATTCCTAGGAATTGAATTTCCCTTGCAGGCCCCTTGACTTCCTTTTGCTTAATGACAAAGCCGGCCTTCAGGAGGATTTCAATTATCTTCTTCCCTTTCTCAAAGACCTCCTCGGCTGTGTCCCCCCGTACAATGATGTCATCAATGTGCTGCAGGTGTTCTGGAGCCCCACCTTTCTCCAGTGCAGTATGGACCAGTCCATGGCAAATGGTGGAGCTGTGGTTCCACCCCTGGGGCAATCGATTCCAGGTGTACTGGATGCCTCTCCAAGTGAACGCAAACTGTGGCCTGCACTCTGGCGCTATCGGAATGGAGAAGAACGCGTTAGCAATGTCAGTCGTGGCGTACCACTTGGCTGCCTTCGACTCCAGTTCATACTGGAGCTCCAGCATGTCCGGCACTGTAGCACTCATCACTGGCGTAACTTCATTCAGGCCACGGTAGTCCACAGTCAGCCTCCATTCGCCATTGGGCTTTCTCACTGGCCATACAGGGCTGTTGAAGGGTGAGTGAGTTTTGCTGATCACCTTCTGGCTTTCTAGTTGACGGATCCAGCCGATGGATGGGGACCAGGGAATCTCGGTCGGTGCGGTACTGCCGCCGGTGCACCGTCCTGGCAGCAATCGGCACTCGCTGCTCCTCAACCTTAAGCCACCCCACCACTGAGGGATCCTCTGAGAGGCCGGGTAAGGTGGACAACTGTTCAACCTCCTCCGGGGCAGCTACACCAAAAGCCCACCGGTACCCTTTTGGGTCTCTGAAGTCCCCTCTCCTGAGGTAGTCTATGCCCAGGATGCACGGGGCATCTGGGCCAGTCACAATGGGGTGCTTATGCCAGTCCTTCCCAGTCAGGCTCACTTCAGCTTCCAGCAGGGTCAGCTGTTGGCATCCCCCTGTCACTCCGGAGATGCAGATGGATTCAACCCCACTGTAGCTCGATGGCATCAGGGTGCCCTGTGCGCCAGTGTCCACCAAAGCCTTATACTCTTGTGGGTCTGACGTGCCAGGCCATCGGATCCACACTGTCCAGTAAATCTGATTATCCCTTTCCTCCACCTGGCTGGAGGCAGGGCCCCTCTAATCCTGCTCATCATCGCTCACTTCTTCAAGAATGATTTACTGGTCCCCTCAAGAGGGTCAGACATAACATTGGCCATTCTGTTCTGCCTGGGGGATTTCTGACTGGACACTGGAGCTGCGCTCTTCTTGGAGGACTCCCCTTTTGTGATGGTCTTCCCTTTCAGCTGCTCTACTTGTGCAGCCAGGGCGGCAGTGGGCTGTCCATCCCACCTCCTCATGTTTTCTCCATGGTCACGGAGGAGAAAACACAGGGTGCCTCGTGGTGTGTGCCTTCTGCTGCCTTTCTCTTGGGTGGGGAAACGTTTACTTCTAATGGCTGAGACATCAGCCCGTGCAGGTGGAACGTAGGACATGTCCTCTTCCATTTTCTGGACCCTCTGAGACAGTTCCTCCACAGCTGAGACCCAGGAATGGTGAGATGAAGGGAGATTTCCCTCATGTTGCCGGAGCTTGCCAACCACTCCATCCACTGTCAGAGTGTGGGTGTCTGTCCACCAGGACACTATTGCCAATGCTTTCGAGTGTGCTTCTGGTGCGCTCTTCAGGAACTTTTGCCACATCAGGTGTGTGCAAGGGGCCTGATCTGGGTCCATGGGTGACTGCTCATCATTCAGATCACCATAGATCATCTCAAACACAGCCAGTTCCCTGAGGTTCTGGATGCCTTTCTCAATGCTGGTCCATTTGCCTAGCTGACATAGGATATCATCCTTGTAGGGGTGCCTCTCCCTTACACTGAGCAGGAGTCGCTTCCAAAGGCTGAGGGTTTGAGTCTGTTTCCCTATTTCCCCATCAATGCCAGCATCCTTGGCCAAAGATCCCAGCTGCCTGGCCTCTCTCCCCTCCATCTCAAAAGCACTGGCTCCATTGTCCCAGCATCAGAGCAGCCAGGTGTCAATCTGCTCGCCTCCCAGGCGGCCAAAATCTCTCTGCATATTTTGCAACCAGCTGGGGATAGAGATCAGACGATCACCTCTGGCCCTTCCTCCTGTTCCCGAGCTGGGCCTTGCTCATCCCCATCCCCCACCTTGTGAACTGACTTTCTGGTATATTTGGTTTTGTGTATCAGGGCGACTGACACCGGCACTGGCTGGGTCTCTGGCTCAGCTGCTGTGCTGGTGGAGGCGACTGAGACTGGCTCTGCTCTGCCTGTTCCCCTGGCCCAGCTGCTGTACCAGTAAGTTCACTATCAGATTCTGTGGTCCTTTTTCCCCCTTGAGGGCAGTGGGTGGTATTAAAGAGGACACGGTAGGCATGGGCAAGTCCCCAATACATTGCAGCGATTTGTGTCTCCTGGGTTTTGCCAGTTTGGTAACACACCCTTTCTAAGCACTCCATCAGTTTATCAGGGCTCTGCATTTGCTCAGGAGTGAAGTTCCAAAGCATTGGGTGTGCCCATCGACTCAGGCCTTTGCCCATCTTTTCCCACACCCTTTGCCACTCACTATTATCTGACCTCGGGGCAGGTTTCCGGGCACTGCTATTGTTAGAGAAGTGCCGCATGGCCAAAACCGAAATCAGGCAGACATCAGAAAGCATTGTGCCACAATCACACTGGCCTGCAGGCTCCAAGGATAATTGAAACTCTCAAAACCCAAGAGGATCTCTTCCCCTGGCGCTCCCATAGAGGGGGTGAGACTCCTAACTAAAGCCCAGGCAGCAAACAGGTACCGCCCCCGCCCCCAGCAGTACAAACACATTATAAGCAGTCAGTAGCCAGTAGAGCACAATAAGACATTTTCCACCGATAACAAACACCACCACAGGGATCATACACTGGATATAAGGATTAATCCAGCCCCACCATGCAAGCAAGTGTGCCAGCATTGCAAACATTTTATCAAACAAATACAAACAGAAAAATTACACCCAACAGATTGCTCTAACACAGGGTCTGTTCCTTTTTGATTCTTATTTCGGCCCTCTTGTGCCCCATGTTGGTGTGCCAAAAAGGCTGTGTTGGTTTAAACCCTGCCAGGACCGGAGACCACGTTGCCGTTGTCCCTCCCCCACCCTCGGACACAAGTAGGGCACAAACCGCGGGTTAAAATAAGAAGAAATTTAATACAACAGTGTAATAAGCAATTCGATCAACAAGTGTACCTTACAGTGGGTTAACTAGAATGACTGATTTGAATGCTAAGTATAATAAGATAAGTCTTAAATTATAAGAACTAAATATAGTGGTCAAAATCTGTGTTGCAGCTAAGTCAGGCTGGCTTTTCTTAGAAGGTGTAATCTTCATGTACATCCCACATCAGCTAGGGTATGATGGGAAAGGTATGTGCATGGATAATCTTTTTCACTGAATGACTTTTGTCACAGATTTCAGGTGACAAAGACTCTTTGCAGAGGAGAATCCTAATTCCTGAATTTGGTGAAAATGGCTGTTACTGCTAGCCTAAGATTAAGCAGATTATCTGTCTGGGTGGACTGTTTCACAAGAATAAAATATAAAGCACCATTTTAAAACTGATACTGATCTTATAGTCCATGCTGTCCAGAGAGAACAAAAGCAAATCAGGTGGTGGAGCTGAAACTAACCATGCTGAATCTTAAGAGTTATCTTCCATCTGAAGTGGTACTTTGAAGTCTGGAGTCTAAGTGTAACAGGAGGTACTGCAGAACTAGCAAGTCTGGAAGCAGACTTGGGCTTACATGTTAAGCTGAACTGTGGAGATGAACTGGTGGAGTCAAAATAGGAGTAAGGTGAAACAGTAGATATGTTGTCAGACCTTTGCCACTTACATAGACATGCTTGGGAATGTCATCTATGATAGATGACTGTGCAAATGCTTCAGGAAGGCTCCAGCCATGGTTACATGACCACTTGCTGTGTCAAGCCTTGTTGATCTTTGCTCAGTGTGGTGCTATCGCTAAGACTATCGTCTCTCTCTAGAAGGGTCCTGTCCAGGAGCTCTAAATTGTTCAGAAAGGAGGTGAAAAGAGCAAGTGGAATTGTTAAGTCTACTGGGTTTGCTTGGACTGAGCAGCCTTGCTTCAACGTTGGGGTGGAGGTGTGTATGCGTTGCTGTAGTGAATAGTGTGCAGCTTCACTTTAGAGCTGGAGCTTGAACATGGATAGCAGTACCAGGAACACCCTAAGCCTTGCTAGAATTACTTAGTGTGAGTACTGTCTAGGCTTCAGTGGTGTGGCTCTCAGCTGAAACTGCTCTGTGGAGTTGCTAGCATTAGGCCAGACCAGCTAAACAGTAATTCAAAGCAGGGCTTGCATACCATCAGATTTATGGTTCCTGTTAGCAAACGTAACACTTTGGCTCCTGTTAAGACTGGAGTTTGATTTCTTTGTATGTTTCCAAATAGCAGAAGCAAGTTTTTGATCTTCTGAATTTTCTGCATTTTGCTTGTCTCTGACAGCCTCTTCCTGAGAAATTTGTGGTGAAGGGTGTGGTCGATCGCTTTTCTGAAGAGTTTGTGGAGACAAGGAGGAAAGCATTAGACAAATTCTTGAAGAGAATAACTGATCACCCAGTGCTTTCTTTTAATGAGCACTTCAACGTGTTTCTCACAGCCAAGGTAAGCCAATAACTTCCAAACACAGTCATTGACAGGGACAACAGAACAGGGACTTTGGCAGTCTCTTTTGAAATGAAGGTAAAAAATAAAACTACATGCGAAGGATGGAACTTCCCCTAAAATAGCAGGGAGTTGCTGAGGACCCTGAATGTTGTGTATGACAACTTTGGGGTTGTGTATGGGTTCCCTTTGCTTGAAGGGAGGGTCATCTGCAAACCTTCTTGTTTTGTATCCCTGTGTCCAGAACATACTCCTCTGATGCAAGAAAGGTTCAGAATTTAGAAAATTGTGGACTTTGTAGAATCCTCTTTTGGGGAGGAGGGAGGTGGGGGAGGAGAGATTTTCTCTTGACAAAAGCTTTCAGATTTCTTCCTTTTCTCATGTTCACCTTCTATACTACTTGTACTTGCTGCCCTCAAAACTAAGCATGATGACCTCATTCTTGTTTGTTCTTGGTCAACAACTTCATGCTCATCTTCTGCGTGACTCATCCAGCAACAGTGCAATTTTCTTTGTCTGTCTTTTGAACTGCATTTTAAATAAGACCAGGAGGACCTACAGTCATACTTGGGTTTGACCTGATAAGTGAGGAGAGCTGTAGAAGCACATCTTTCCAATGTCACATTATGCTAGCTCACTGAAATGTGACAATTTGAGCTTGCTTCAGGCTCATGTTCTGCTTGCTGGTAATGTGAGACTCAAGCTCCAGTTCCCTTTTATTTCTCCTCCATGGTGAACTTAACTGCTGAAACAAGCCAGTAATGCAGAAATTTTGTTTAGCACCTTGATAGTTAAATGTCAGATCGCTTTGTTCTGCTTTTCAGCTGTCAAAGCATGATGCAACTTTCTCAGCTGCTTAGTCATCTTCTCCCACCCCTGTAAAATGTACTTGGCATTGGTGAGGCCGCACCTCGATTACTGGGTTCAGTTTCGGGCCCCTCACTGCAAAAAGGACACTGAATTACTCAAGCATGTCCAAAGAGCAGCGAAGCTGGTTGGAGGGTCCAACGAAGGTTCTGGACCACAGGTCGTACGAGGAGCAGCTGAGGGAACTGGGATTGTTTAGTCTGGAGAAGAGGAGGCTGAGCAGAGACCTCACTGCCTTCTACAGCTGCCTGGAAGAAGGATGCAGAGAGCTGGGGATGAGTCTCTTTAACCAAGTAACAAGCGATAGGACAAGATATAATGGCCTCAAGTTGCGCCAGGGAAAGTTTAGACTGGATATTAGGAAGTATTTATTTCCAGAACGGGTTGTTGGGTGTTGGAATGGGCTTCCCAGGGCAGTGGTGGAGTCTCCATCCCTGGAGGTGTTTAGGAGTAGGGTCAACTTAGTGCTTGGGGATCTGGTGTAGTTGGGAACTGTCAGTGTTAGGTTAATGGTTGAACTAGGTGATCTTCAAGGTCTTTTCCAACCTAGATGATGCTGTGATTCTGTGACTTTACCACTTAGCCCTGGACTGGGCTTGCCTTGAGAATACAACCATGGATACTGAGGAAAAAGGGCAAGTGTTTTTCTGTCTGTCTCTAGTGCTGGAACTTGCTGTATTGCAGCAGTGAGGTGTCAGTTCAGTGTGCGAGGGCTTCAGAATTTAGTTACTGCAGAAAGTCACAAGACCACCTTCTGTTGAGAAACCAACCTTTCTTTAAGTTCCCTGTTTGGACCAGTAATACACCAGAATGCCTGAGAGAGTGAGTGAATAATTTTGAATTAAAGTTGAGTTGAGTTGTTTTCTGATGCCTACCTGCAGGTAGAGCTTAGGACAGGCAGAAGACAAGAGTACAGGAACCACTGCATAATTCAAAATTGTAGTAGCTGCTAAGATGTCAGGTTCTCTTAAACTTGCATTTGACTAATAAATAAGTACTTGGGAAGAATGCCATAGTACAAGTTTTGAAGATGGCTGTTATTTTTTTAAAGAACATTTAAAATTTTAGTCTAGTCTATAACACCATGTCTTGATTCTTGACCTTGGTAGGCCTGCTTGGTTTGATAACATGTCTTCCTCAGGTTGCATAGGTAATGTAGTTTGAGATGTTGAATAGTGACCTCTGCTGGAAGGAGTAAAATGCAAAATGGATGACGTTTTGGCTAACTGATGTGCTTTCAAGGTGAAATCCCCTGAAGATTGTAGGTGAACAACCTTGTTAACATAGGCTTGTCTGAATGTTGACTTATGCGAACATGTAAAGCATTGGCAAGGAAGTTTAAGCATTCTCTAGAGGCAACATGGCTACATCTGACCCAACCTGTGTTGCAGTCTGCCTTGCAGAAAAACTGTGCTAATCTCTCTGTGCTGCTCTGTGCTGTGTTTCTCCATGTAGTCTTCCCCTGCCTCCTATCCGACCACACAACTGGTGTGAGGAGGCTGCTGACCAAATAGACATGCAATATGTAGCTTTGTACTAGGTCATCAGAGCCAGCTGGTGCATTTGCATAATACTGGTATCATGGGCAATGACTTAAAAGTATGTGTGGATCAATGGCATGAACAGTATTGGTGGAAACAGAGCTGTTAATAGCACTACTTCCCCGATTACAGTACAGCAACATGGGAAAGTCTGGCCATGTGCAAAGGTGGACGCCTATTCATGTGTACTGTACTTCATACCATTCTCCTGGATAGCCAGTCTCCGTATAGAAATAGTCTTGAAACTGTACTCGGCTCTACAACTTGTACAAAGTGAGGTTCTGTCCAAGACTACATGTCACATGTAATCTATTGCTTTCACAAAATTGATCTTGACTGGAAAGTATCCTTCACTGTATTAATCTCCAGCACACAAGTGAAATATTTCTAAACTTTTTTTAACTTCATAGGATCTTAATGCCTACAAAAAGCAAGGAATGGCATTGCTGTCGAAGATGGGAGAGTCTGTCAAATACGTCACAGGAGGCTACAAATTAAGAAGTCGGCCACTGGAGTTTGCAGCCATTGGAGAGTATCTAGACACATTCTCTCTGAAACTTGGTACCATTGACAGAATAGCACAGCGAATTATTAAGGAACAGTTGGGTAAGGATACAAGGTGCCCTCTCATAATACTTCAGCTTGAGCACTCTCTATTTTATTCTTGTTGATGGCATGATGAAGACAGCTTGCATCAATGATTCTGTCCTGTAATGAGCCACACACAGAGCATAATCTAATGCCTCTTGAAGATTTAAAACAAGCCCAAAGCCTACCATAGTATCTTACCTTAGCTCAACTCTCCAAGTATTTTTAAAAGTCGATCTTGTTATTATATCAATCTAGTCTCTTACTAGAGTTATTTTTGGAAGAGGGGAAAAATAAGTAGATGCTGTCTGGAGGAGTGCAGATGGAATTCTTAGATGATGATGATAACCTTTACAGACCTGTCTTAACAGAGCCAAGTTTTACATATGTTTTAAAAAACATGATATTGGCTACTGCACAGATGCAGGTGTCCTTGTATTTGAAGCTTGTAGGAATGGTCATTTAAGCAGGAGGCAACTTGGACCTGTCACCTGTGCAGCCATAGAGCTCTGTCTATTAAGATGCTAATGCAACACAAGACTTGACTCCTGGGGGAGTTAATGTTTGCCAAGCTTGGTACAGTTTCTTCTGTTTGGTGTGATTGTTTGCAGATCCTTATGCCTTGCTCTTACTCTCCTAATCTACTTTTCCATCTGCCTCTTGCAGAATACTTGGTGGAACTACGAGAATATGGACCTGTTTATTCAACCTGGGGAGGGCTGGAGGTTGAGCTGTCAGAGCCACTGGAAGGGGTGTCTGCCTGTATTGGGAACTGCTGCACAGCTCTTGAAGAACTCAGTGAAGACATGACAGAAGACTTCTTGCCTGTGCTTAGGGAATATATATTGTACTCAGAGTCAATGAAGGTAGAGTCCTGTGGCAGAAGACACTGTCATTGTGTTTGCATGGAATGCTGTATTAGTGACTTCATTCTTTCTAATAGTGAGAAGCGCTGGTGGTGTGAGAAGAGGGGAAGTAAATAATACATTAAGTCAGAGCATGTTTTCATAAAACAAAACTGTGTATGCTCAGTAGCAGAGTACTGCATGGGTAGCACAAGCGATCTACTCTGCTGTTCGGTCAGCGTAAGGTCAGTAATGGTGAAGTGCACACAGTGTTGAAGAGTTGCTCCTTCATCGGAGTGACAGGTGGTACTCCATAGGAGACATGTGTGACTGCCTAGAATCTTCTTTGAATTGCTAGAAAGTCAGTTGTGGCTCAGCTCTTCACTACTGGGTTAGTGCCTGGCCCTGAAGGAAAGGTAGCATTAGCAAATTCCATCACTTGTATGTAGAAGGGATGGGTGGCTCCTTTTAGAACTATGTGTCCAGATGACAGACACTGCTTCCTGTCTCATCCCCATAACCCCAGACAGGATGTGTCTGTTGTGAAGTTCTGTTAAGGTCTGCATACCAAGTAACTGCATAAAGATGTTGTTCTGTGCCTTTTAATCTCTCTAAGAACTTGGTATCTTACTGCTTATGCATAAGCAGTATAAGCTACTTCAATGCAGTTTTTCTTCTCTTGAAGTTAAGGAGCATTGATAGTCAATCCCATTGCATGCGGGAAAGCATTACTGAGTTAACTGCACTGAAAACTGAAACCAAGGGCTCTAGTTTGGCTGTTGGAGCTTTTCACCACATGTTTATGGTACAGCATGTATTATCAGTCCCTCCATAGGGTACTAACAGACAAATTCCTTCTGAGGACTTTCCATTTGGAACAACCATTATGAGGCTATGATATACACTCCTTTAAGATCTCACAGCCTGTTGTAAACCTACAGCCTTAACATGGTAGTCCTTTTCCACCCTAATCTTAGTCATCCTACTTCTCACACCAAGAAATGGAACGCTTACTTTCAGATTTATTTTCCCAGCTTCAGGAGTTGTATGACTCCTGTCTTGCCTGGCTGAAGTATTCTTGCAAAAGGCTTTGCACGTGTATACGCTTTGCTTTCACAGTCATGGTATTGACCCCAGCATAAGTGAGGCACACTATCTTTACAGGACTGTTAACACCCAATTATTTCTAGAATACCCTGAGCTGTAGCTTGAAGCCTTGACCCAGGGTGTTCAGACTTACCCTTATTCTGTAGGAAGGAGGGTGTGTGTACTTACAAATAAAAAGAACATGAGGCTAATGGTTAAAGCTTTTAGCCCAGAACATCTAACTTTTGATCCTATAAACGCCATGGCCTATTCTAGATGGCATCTGAACTGGCAAACTGAGTTGAGAAGCGCTTTTCACAACTGTGGGGTAAAAAAAGATAAAAACCAAGGGTTTCTTCAGCTGAAGAGGTACTTCACGTAGTTAAACACCACTTACCAGAGGGAGAGAGGCATTAAAGACTTACAGCTAGACTACCTGTTGGCTTGGAGACAGCCCGATTCTAAAAGGGCCCTTGTCAGATGATGGCAAAGACACTAAGTGCATTCTCCAAGCCAAGGGGTAGACTATCTTTGAGTCTTTAACACCACACTCTTTGTTGTAAGTGGTATTTAACTGCCTGAAGTACCTCTTTTGCTTGAAAAAACCCTTGGTTTTTAGCTTAATTTTTAGATTACTGATTGCTTTCTAGTGCCCTAAAGGAGTCATTCTTCTTGTCGTTTATTCTCTGGTAATGTACTGAACATACTCATTGTGCTTTGGAACTAGTTGGATCCAGAAATCACACTTGCAAAATAGCAGTTAATAGCAGATAAAGATTACGCTGCTTAGTGTCCAGTTTGGGCATCTCCATTAGCTTTACTTCGTTGAAAATCAAGAATAAAAATTATAGCTAGTCAAGGCAGACAGTTCCTATTTTCCTTCCCTCCCAGTCTATTGCTATTTCTGCAGTAAACAGCTACAGAACTGCCTTCCCAGACCCCACAAAACTGAGTTAAGTAGCTGTAAAGAAGGCTACTCTTTGAGTGCGAGAGACTTTCTGCTGAAAGAGCCATCCTCTTCACTAGCAGTGCAGTCCTATTCTTCAGCTGCTGTGAGGCCTGCTAGTGAAACTGAAAGTCTGTTTAGGTCTTTCAGAGCACAGCTTTTGGACAGGGACCTTGATAAAAGTGCTTAATAGGTACTAGGAGCTCAGTGCAACCTTGATAGCTTTCTCTGCATAGTGTACCCTAGGTATAGGTATGGGAACCTGATTTGTAGAGCAGTCTCCAGCTGGATGAATGTCCCTCAGAATAAGAACTGTCAGATTATCTTCATTGTTTGAGATGAATATTCACCTTAGTGTCTTCAGGAGCACTCCTATACCTGAGGCGAGGCAGCCTGAGGGAACTGCCATACAGAGGCGAAGCCCAGTAGTTTGGTTGAAATAAATATTGGCTGACTTCAGGAAAGCCCTGTCTCTGGCTTAATTGAAAAGATTTGCAGCAGTGGGGAGAGGCTGGCGTTGTGGACTTGAGTTAAAATGTGTGCTGGTTGTGTCTAGTTGAGACCTAAAACACAGGGCATGTTTGAGATGGTCAGATAATGTCTCAAATCCTGGTGCAGTGAGGCCCTTGTCAGCAAATGTGTGGTACCGCATTTTTTGAGGTATGCTGGTGTTCCCCAGGGAGGCAAGTGCAGAGGGTGAACTCAGCTGTACATAATTCAGTGCTGATACTAAAATATTACATGAACTCTGTATGGTTAACACTGCTAGAAAGGCTTATCAGATGATGTGATACCCACCTGTGTGATTGGGGGTTACTTTTAATGCATGTTTAAAGCAAGCACCCCATGAATAGGTAACGGTCTCTCTAAAGGTGTGCAGTAAATAAGGATTCTCTTGTGAAGACTAGTCATAGGAGGAAGTTATGTAGTGTGCAAATGCAGTAGGATTGCAATTTGGGGAGGGAGGCTGGTGGCAAACTCCTGAAGCTCCTTCAGAGATGTGGGCCAAGGTGAAATCTTTTAGCTAAATATAGAATGGAGGACCTACCTCACTGAAAGCAAGTTAAGTCTTGCTTGTACAGGGACTAATGGGTTAGTTCTGTCCCCAAATACCTGAAATTTGGGGGGTGTCTGGTGTTGGTTTCTTCCAGCTTCTCTTTAAAAATTTTGTATTTTTTATTTTTAAGGATTTTTTATTTTTAAGTAAGGCCTTAACTAGTAAAAGTATTTCATGGGCTGTGGTAAGTCTGGGATACTTGTTATTTCAGAGCTGCTGAAGCATTAATGCATTGATCTACAACTGAGAAGAGATTGCCTGGAGGTGCCAGAGGAAGTACTTCCTCTCACATATGGGACAAGTGAAAGGGAAGGCAGTGTTTTTCTCATCACTTATAGGTCAGCCATTAATGGATACTTAAAGCTGAATTCAGAAGCATATTCTTAATGTCCACAGTGGATGGATTTGGGCACTTAAGGAGAAATAAGACACCTGCCCTTTGAATCTAGTCTGCTGATACCTATTAATCATTGTCTACTCCTGGTACAGATCTAGTTCACTGCGCTAACTGCAGTCTGAATGCAATTGCTCAAGGCAGTGGTTTTTCTGAGAAGACATTTCAGTTGACTCAGGTTCAAGAGGAAATGCGAAGTAGAAATACCTGTAAAATTTCTCAGGCTTTTGTTACATTGGTAACATCAACCACTTAAGGGCTATTCCACATAGTAGCCTAGATTCCAAAAGGAATGGGAATGTTGTGGTTCTTCAAGCAAACACAACCAATGGCATGCTTGCATCCCTTTGAGGTCAAAAGGGAGGGTTAAGCTGTTGAAGGTGAATTTTTCAATTTTGCCCCCTTTTTTTGTCTAAACCAATAGCAACTTTGTGGATGAGGTGCCTTTCCCATTTATCATGGGCTGAGGTTTGTAAGAATATTGATTGCAAGTCTCCTATCTCTAGAGCAACTGCACTGGTGACCTTTCCTTGGCTTAAGGGAGGAGGGGGAAGATGATTAGTAGAGACAGGGTTTGTACATCTTTAATTAGGAAACAGATCTTGGCTAGACAGGCTCTTAGAGCTCTGAGAACCACTCTTAAACAGCTATTTCTACAAGCAGCAGTGCATGTGACTACTCCTGCTTTATAATAAAGTGACTAGTTACCTTCTTTTGTCTTGATGGGTAATGCCTTCTGGGTGGCAGAAGGGAAGACTCGAAGCATGAACTGGCCAAGTCAGCTGCAAGAGAAATTCAAATTTACAGGTGCCTTGGCAGAGAGTGCTGGCTGACTTCCCTCTGAGCATTTTTAATAATAACTTTGCATCAACTGAGTTATAAAATATTACTAGTTGTTTCCTTGTAAAGACTGAAGAAGTAAGTTGCCCACTCTTGCAGACACAGAAGTGCTTTTTTTAGTAGTATATTCTTAAAACGATTGATTTCTGTGGTTTTTTTTAAATTGTAAGGCTGTGATATAACAGTGTAGATGTTGGCTGGTTGATGTAGTATGATAAGGTAGCATCTTTTGCTCTCTGTTCTGAGACTTTGTCAATAAAATGTTGACTGCTTGTGAAACTCACTTGGGTAGTTCAGTGCTTTTCATGTAAATTGTTCGTTTCACGATTTTAATTTTTTTAATTAAACCAACAGCCAAACGAACCCAACTGATCTAAAAGCAAGGCTTACTTTTGTTCTAACATGAGAATTTAACAGCTTGCTATAAAGGACTTTGAGGAGCCTTTTCAAGTGAAAAGGAAGATGTAATACCTTCTGTGGTGGCCTTCCTGTCTTTTTTAGCCCATGCTGTTGTCTGCTGCTTGAGGATATCCAAAGCTTTGCACTAGTCTTTGACAGCTTTGATGCCTTTTTCATACTAATAATAGGTCAGCTGCTGAACTGAACTTATTTAGGGTTATATTCATGGTTACATGACAGCTTCTATCTTGCATGCCTTCAGCTTGTCCAAAAGTTGAATTTTATCTGATCCTGCCAGCTGCTGAAAAGCAAGTGTTCTTTTTTAAAAGCTACTCCCTAAATACTGTAAAATAGGACAAAGTAAGTATGACTGTCTGTCTTTGGACTGAATTAGCACTTAAGCTATATCATTTTGCACTTGTGGGTTGGGGAGGGAACAAAAGAATCCCTCTCACAGCTGTCTCTTCTCTTGCCAATAGAATGTATTGAAGAAGAGAGACCAAGTTCAAGCGGAGTATGAAGCAAAACTGGAAGCAGTAGCCTTGAAAAAAGAAGACCGTCCAAAGGTTAGCACTTAAAACTACTCTAAAAAGCCATCTTGCACTTACATTACTTCCCCAGAACTTCCCCAGAAGAACAGAGAAACAGAAATTGCTTTGTCTGAGTCTGGCAGCTTCTTTGCAGTATAAACAATTTCTGTCAGAACAGCAGTTCGTTGTTGGCAAGCTGGTGCAAAATGGAGACCTATGTGTGAATGTATATAACCATTTTAGCAATGTCGGTGCTACTGATCTCCTAATGTTCAGAGCAGGATGGTTCTGACCTGTGTAACACTTGAACAACAGCCAGCAATCAGTTTGAGTGTTCAGGGACATGGACTGAAGCAGTGGTAGAACAGACCCTGGTGATTTAGCAGTATGTCAGCTAGCTGAGTTAAGGCCCTAGCCCTGTCACTGCTGCACTGTATTGTAAAACATCTGGTTTGACTGTGGAAGACTCCATATTTTGCTCCTTCTGCTAAGGAGCTCTTCCTGTGTGGTGGTGAACAGACACTGCAGGTATCACTTGGTGATAGGTTCTGGCTGGGCTTCATGCAGAAGCAAAGCTGTGTACTGGTGTGTTTATGCTGCCACCTGCTTTCTGTATGAAGCAATGTGCAATATCACTGCAGCTTTAACCAGCAATGACAACAGGCTTGTTCCCTTTCTCTGCTTGGGGTTTTCTGGTTCCCCTTCATCTTTGTGTTAACTAATGCATGACTTTTCAGCATTAGGACTACTGTACAAGAATCTTACAGGAGGTTCACATAATGTCTTTAATCTAAGAAGCTGAAGAGAACCAGAGCATAGAAAGGCAAACTAGTATTTTTTTGATCTTGTGGCCTGTCATGGACTCTACAAATAGTGGTGTCTTAGGTATCTTGTGGTGCTCTTGTATTTTGGTCTTTTGCCTCCCCCACTGCTGGCTGGTGTGGTATGTACTCTTACTTCCTCAATGTAGCTTTATATAAGCAGGCATTTTAACAAGTTGTATGTAGGATAGGGGGAATTAAATATAGCATATCTAGCAAGCCAGTTGAGGTTTTTAAGCATTTTATGTTATCAAGATCTTGATGCAGTGGAACTGCTGAATTTTTTAATCTCTCACCTACTGAAAGGCTTTTGCATCTACTCCTCAGTGACATTATTGTGTAAAGCACACACCTTAAATAGCTGTCTAAGAATTTTTTGAATACTTATGCTTAGACTCTGGAGAGGAGACTATCTTTCGGCAACTCCTTATACCTCTTTTCTAATATAAGTCTTTTGTGATAACAAGATGAACAACTAATAGAACTCCTTGCATGTTTATGAACTACTAGCTCGTGGTTTTCAGATCCTTTCCACCTGGAGGGAATGTTGTCATCTGTAAGAGCTGTTAGCTCAGAGCTGTGGCTAGCAGTACATCTTAGATTTAGTGAGGTCTTCTGGTTATGACTTGCTGGAAACTAAAAGCACAGAGAGGGTTGTGGGCTGAGTGAATGCCATTTGTGTTCCTTTTATTTAACTGATTTGGCAGAAATTATGTAAAAAAACCCCCACAACCACCACACTACACTCCACACTCCCATACCTCCCCCCAAAAAACCCCCAAACCACCGAACCAAACCCTTAAGGTGAAAAAGGCCTACTTGTGGATCACAAAATGAGGGTTTGTTACTTGTTAATCTTTTCCACTGGAGGGCATTCTGGGACTCACTGTACACATAATCTGATTGTCTTCACAAAGCTCTGGTGTCATTAGGTCATTCTCACATTGAGATAATCAGCTTAGAACTCAGTGGCCTATAAATATGGAAGAATTGTAAGGGCTACTCTAAATGTCTGTCAGCAAATACTGCTCAGAACGCTGAGGTTTATACCAAAAGCATAGTATATGTGGTGTGTAACGGTATTAGTGTGGAGTCTGCATCCTTTCTGTTTCTAACAGGTGTAGTGGTGAAGTGCATTTTACCCATTTCTGACCTATGCTGGAGCTGGTTTTGCAGTAATCCAACCAACATAGTGAAGTGCAGGCATTGTTTCCTTTTGGTGAGGTGAAGTCTATCTCTGGCCTAATTTATTCTGTTCACCTCAAAGCTTCACAGTGTGGTGATCAATACGAACAATAAATATGACAGTGCAGAACTTGAAGTAGAAGGTGACCATGTGTATTTACAGAGAAGAAAAAAAAGGCTTGGGACAGTGTATGTTTTACAAGAACTAGGAAGGTAAAAATATAATGTACAAAGATTAGCTGCATAATAAATGCTGGATTTATTGTGCTTCAGGACAATTTGTTATTTGGTAATGATGCTGTAGAGGAGTTTTAAAAAGTGGACATGCTTACGCTGCACGTGATGCCATCTGCACTTCACCACACTAAATTCTAGATGTGAGGTGTATTGAGACTCTGGTTTCTTCAAGAACTTTGTGAAAAGGAATAGATGAAGGTGCAGAACTTTATATCATATAATGAGGTGACTAGACTCCTGAATATATATGCTCAGTTCTTACCAAATTTATGCTAAGTTCTTACCTGTGTATACATCTCTGTTTAAATTGACTTACTAAAATGGTGATGGGCCCTTCCAGAGTGTATTGGAGTTTGAGCCAGTTATTGCTTGGTTTTGGGGGTTGGGTTTTTTTGAGTTATTCAAATAACAACTTCCCCAAAAGTCCAATCTTCTTCCTTCTCAATTCCTAGTTGCTAGCTGCTATTTGGTGTCTCCAATGATAAAAGCAGATAAAGGCATAGCACTGATGTTTCAACTTATGTCCAAATTTGATGTTAGAACTATAACCTCCCTTATCATTAACCTTGCTCTCAAGTGCTTAAAAGCTGTTAATTAACTTTAAAATTTTGTTTCAGCTACTGAGTTGCAACTTCCATTCCGAGAAGCTGCAGTTTTGGAAGGAAAGGTATTTATACTCCCAAATAGGACTGGTGTGTCCTGCTTTCGTGATGCCTGTAGAGACTTAGCTGGAGTTCATTGCTGTTGTTCCTTAATTAGAGCGTATGTGATCCATTTGCTGACCACTGGGTTGTCTCTGTAGCTCTAAACTTGTACTGCCCTCTCAGCCTGACCTGTAGGAGATGGCTGTGACAAAGAACAGATTTATTTTTTTTCATAGCTTCATTGTGGTTTCAGGTCCTGGCAGAAGTAGTAGGAAGCTGGTGAGTGCTTAGAAACTAACTTAATTGGATTGGGAAATCTTATGTGGTTTTGCTTCTAGACTTTGTGACTCTTTCTTTTGATAGCCTAACCTTTCCTCATAAGATAGCAGAGTACTTATAAAATGGCACAGTGCATACTTGCCTTGAGGGGAGCATCTTCTAAACATTCAAGCCACTGGCTTGGTGGTTCTTGTCTGAAGCCTGTGAGAAGTTCATGTCTGGAGTTGTAGCAGAGTGGATTCTGTAGCCAGAAGTATAGTTCTTAGAGAGGGTGGGGTAAATGTGTAGCAATACTCAAACTGCTTGTAGTGTAAATCTAGTTGTGTGAATAAAGTAAAGTCCCATGAGTTTGAAGGAGGTGCTTCTTGTGTCTCAAACAGCTTTACTGGAGAATAGACATAGGATCTTTCCTGAGCTGATGTAATACTTCAGTGGTTGGCCCTAGTCCACGTCTTGGAAAAGAACCAGAGTTGATGTTTCTCCCTGAATCATGTACCTTTCCAAACTGCAAACTAGTAGCACACCTCTAACACCCTATATTGTTACCCATTAAAAGCTTCTTCTGTAGTCTCTTCATCTTCCTTCCTTCATGCCCCTCTTAGAAAAAGGGAATTTCATGAAAGTATGAGAGGAGCCACTACAAACTTCTGCAAATGTTCTTCATTGTGCCTTTTGCCTTTGTGGAAATCACAGCTTCCAGAGTGGAAATCCAGTTCTCACAGTAGTACTAGAGTCTCAGCAGTTTCTTCTTCTGATGTCTTGGGCTTAGTCTGCATGTCCTTACAGGCTTCCCATCTGTGTGGGCTATACAGCACAAGGAGAAGGAATAAAAAGGTGCTTGACAAAACATTTTAAAATTGTTCCTGTAGTTGCCTAGTGGTGTATATGATGTTATTTAAAACATAAGCAAAGAACACCAACTTCTTTGGCCTAAAGTACATCTGCCTTGGGCCAGTGACTACTGTCATAATCTGTTTAAATGTCTACCTAGGCTTGCAATAGGCTGTCCTTCAAGATTTCTCCCATTGCTTATGTGTGATTACGTGTCCAGTATTGAGCCCAAAGGCCTATAAGCCCATCCACAGTGATGATCATCAGTGCATTGCACTTAAGTTCTTTTCCAGCAGCCTGTGAGATTATAAGTGGAAACTCTGTAAACTAGAAGGAGAAGAGAAAGTTTGCTCTGGAACTGTAGTTGAGCTGCATAGTTGGAGAACTAGGAACTGAGCCTAAGCACCGAGTGCTCACACCAAATGACATGCGTTTTTATATGCCTCTAGCAAGGAACGTCTTCCTCAGTCTTCATATCTGGCATGGAGATGGACAAGCACAATTGCCCACTGCCTCAAACAGCAGAGAACAAATTGAGAAATCCCCTCTCCTCACTAATACAGAATTGGGGCTTTTCTCCCTGCAGCTATAACAGGTTTATTCAGGGTAACTACCGGACTGTTAACTTACCCTTTCCTCTGTAGCTTTGCTTAGTGAAGTCTGAGCTAATTCAGCAATCCAGCACCCTCAGTGACAGTTTCAATCTTCATTTCTTTTGCTGCAGGTACCCACAGATGTTGAGAAATGCCAAGACCGAGTAGAGTGTTTCAATGCTGACCTGAAAGCAGATATGGAGAGATGGCAAAACAACAAAAGACAAGACTTTAGGCAGCTACTCATGGGGATGGCAGACAAAAACATCCAGTACTACGAGAAGGTATGTGGCAGTGCTGGAGCATTGGCATGAGTAAGAGTAGTTAATTTTCCTCTGAGGTGGTGATAATTCTTCAGGAAATCTTCACGCTGTCTTGAAGAAAAGAATCTTGGACATCTAAATCAGTTCCTCTAGTGCTGTGGGAGCTGATCTGTTTCAGCAGTTTAGTATAATCTATTGAGTTGCTGGTTACGCTGAAGTGATCTGCATGAGACTAGCAGTCTTATGCAAGGCAGTCCTGTAACAGCATTTCATCCTGGATGCTTGTCTGCCTAGCATTCTTGAATTGAACAAATTACTGAGTAGTGGTAGTGGCGATAGAAAAGATCAAAACTGCATGTTCTAGTAATACTGCTAGACTAGAAAACATCTTCATTCTGCCTTTTATGAACCAAACTACGTGGGCTAATGTACATCCATGGATCCATGTATATATTACACCTGGTATGCATAAATTATTCTAATCTCTGTACTCTTGTGCAGAGTTCTGTCCCTTGTGTGTGGTAGTCCTGGAAATACCTAGTCAGGTGCCTCTGCCCTTTTTCAGTTGGTGCATGTGTACCTGACATTCAGTGTCAGGTTTTAAGTGAAAGGGCCTTAACATTTAACTGCATATGCTGCCAATCTGGTTTTCCTTCATGCTAGAACAACGCTGCCCAGTGCAGTGGTTGCTACGTTAAACACTACTAGGCTTATACATGGTGACATGCTTAATCTTCTTGCCTGTTGCTTTCTTCCACATCTACCTTACAAACTTGTCCTCTGCTGGGTTACTCTCCATATAATATTAATACACACTTCCTTTGCCCCTTCCAATGTCTGTCTTGTCAGTAATTCATAACTAGTCACACAGAACTTGCTTCACCATGGTGTTCTTTCTTCTGAAATTGCTATGGAGGGGAGTTTTAATGAGACTGCTGAACATCCATTAGTGCCTCTGCAATTGATGGTTAAATCTGTACGTACATCTTAGTTTTGCTCTTAGCTGCAGTAAGCAAGCTTTTTAGTAGGAAAGTGTCTAATCACCTCAGGCTACACAAGTAGAAATACTCTATTCACCTGCAGTACAATCAGCAAGATTAGAAAGAAGATGCTTGACAAGTGACTTGTGGATCTAGGAGCTGGTGCTGAGTTTGCCCATTCCCAGTGTTTAATAATATGGATTCCATGATCTATATTTGTCCAATTTGACTTCTAAGCTGCACATGGTTGAAAGACAGTAATGATACACAGCACAAGGACTGGAGTAAGTATACATGTCTGAGGAAATTACTCCAAAGCCTAGAGTGACTTTCTAATAACCCAGAAGTTAGACTCCACTTTTATTTTATTATATCAGGACTACCAGTTTGTTGTGCAGGGGAATCAAATCCCAGAGGTGTATCAGAGTACACTGTGTCTCTGAACTGCCTTCCCTAAATGCATGGGTTTTCCAAATAAGTTTGCTGGAGGTAGTCTATAATAGCTGCCACTGTCCAAAACAGTCCTGTCCCACAGTCACACCACAAAGATGTGAATTTCTACTAGAAACAGTTTGTCTGCCAAGCTGAAAGCTGTGGTGTACTTCAGTTCAGAAGAATCTAGCTTGATATTTGGAAATCCTGGGTACTCTGATTTTTAATGGCCTGGGCTAGCCATGACTTTGGAAAACTCTGATTTGTTTTCTGTTTGGAAACTGCAGCTATTCTTTCTGAACACTTTCTTGTCGATTGACAGTCTGGGTTTTTTCACCCTTCTGTAATAATCTATAAAGACCTGACTAGCCTTTCTTGAACTTGCATTCTATTGGAGAGGAATTGGTGAAAAGTTAAGAACTGATGTACAATCCATTTTTTAAATCTTTATTTCTTTCTTCAGTGCCTTACGGCGTGGGAGTCAATTATACCACTATTGCAAGACAAGCCAGAGACCAAATAAGAAGTAACTTCATGGACAGTCTAGCACTTCTATGCTCAGTACCACTAGACATACTGGAACTGTATGAAGGACTCATCAATTTAACTGAAATGCCAGCTGCATTTAAGCTGGAACAGACGCTTTGAAAACTATTTGAATTTTTTTCCTCACTTTCTGTGTTTAAACTGGGGTATGTTTCATCTTTTTGAGTTATCTTGAATGGTTCCTTCTTTATCTTATGGAGTGATTGGGGGTTCGTAGTGAAAGTGCACGGGGATCTTGATAAAACTTACCTCTCTAGTCTGGAAGGAACTAATGAGTGGAAGACTAAAAAGATGAAAATAAAACTCTACTGCAAGGTGCCAAATGACATCTTTATTACCATTCTGTTTTGTTTGTTTAAAAAAAAATATTATTCCTATGATACAGTACTCCCTAACCAATCCTTAGCTCTTTTTTTTGGATGGACAGGGAAAGGCTGGAAATGATTGCTAACACCCATGTGCTCTCTCTGGATAAAATGGTTTCTGGACACTCTTCTGTGTGGGAGTTGGGCTGTTCCTAGACAGAACATACCAACACCACCTGTGATGCAAGCATGAACTGTGGTTTTTGTGAGTGTGGCATGCTGTTGGTTCATACTGAGTATCTTTGTTTACCTTGGTGATTATGAAATAATGTCAGTTGGCTGAAGTGTACTTGTGACTGCCTTGGGGATCAGAATCAGCCTAGCTGTGGGAGTGAGTTGAACAGTGGCCATTCAAGGCTTATGGGAATGGTGGAAGCAAGTATGAGTCTTTAGTGTGTTTTTTCTAAAGCTAGCTCTGGAAGTTGCATGGTAGAATTCTCTTGGTCCATGCTTTAAATGTTGTTTGGTTTTTTTTCCTGAACTAGAGCCACTTTGGGCTTGGTCACTTAAGGTCCCTGCTGTAGTAAAAGTAGAACTCTGCTTTCTCTCCCCTTGTTTCTTTGCAGCAGCCAAAAGCCAAAAAATGTCACATGCTTGCTTACACCAAGCATCAGTGTGTCTGAAACTTGCCTTAAACAGGTTGGTGGGGGTAGATTGGTACCCTATTAGGTACACATAGTGTTCATACCTGTCTCCACTGAACCACATGGCAAGTCTTTTAAGACTACTTTTGGTGCAGATCTGTTTTATTAGTAGTTTTTCTTGGTTCTTTAGAAAAGTAACTGCTTCTGCAAGTCCTGGTTTTGCCCTTTGTCTTGTAGTCCAACCTCAAGTAAATTCCTGCTTGGAATTCCTTCCTGTTAATGGCCTTAGGAATGCTACTGTGATTCCCAGGGTCCCAGAGTCTTGGTTTAACAGCATGCAGATAAATACTTTTAAACCACCCTAAGTGAGGGGGTTTGAGGCTAATATTGGGATTTGGGGGAATAAATAACTGCGCACTTACTGCTAGGTTTGAGTGATTATTTGATCTCTGGCAACGTTCTTGCAAAGAATTTGAGCAGTAATTGAGTATGTGTAACTTCTGTGTTATGTGATGACCTGCCAGGTACCAGTCTGGTTTGGAGTTTATCCCTTCATAAACACCAAGTATACCTGAGGCCCCTCTACTCAGCTTGGTGACTTTATAGCAACTGTGAAGATGAGTTATTGCAGCAATGTGGTAGGTGTCAGGCTAATGAGATTATGTTCTCTGAGTGCAAAAGTCAAGTTTAAGACTAATTTTAAGAGGTCTTCCTTTTTGACTCAGCCTTCTTTAACAACTCTGTGGTACTAAACAAACTATGCTTTTTGGTTTAAGATCACAGTTTGGCAATATACACTTACTTGGTGTAAATAAGAACTCTGCTTTTAACTTGTTGTTAGGTCCAGAATGACAAGCTACTCTTGTTATGCAAGGGAAGAGCTTAAGGGGATCATCTTAAAGCAGTAACCAAGTGTTCTCCTCAATCTTTCCCTTTTAAAATAAGCGCTTGCATAGCATTTAACAGTCTGACCTTCAGGGTTACAGTCTTCCTATTTCCCACATGGACATCAACATGCTTTTTTGAGCTAGCTCTTGTGTGATAAATTGAATTTTGTAGTTGACTCTGCACCATCACTGCGAGTCAAGCAAAATGTATTTTGAACTAATATTTAGACAGTCTTCCCTTCACCTTATCAAAAAAAATAAAAGATGAATAGAAAGGATGCTGTGTTTTCTTTCCTACAGATGAGTAGGTTTCATCTGATGCCTTACAACAGCAAGGTCTTGTTCCCTCTTAGTTTTACATCAGACTGAAGTGGGTGTTTGGTTCTGAGGAATTTAGCAATTCATACCATACCTGTTCATGAGAAGCATAATGGACAGTGGGGAAGAGCACGTGAAGTTCAAATCAACATAAAACTGTTGAGGCTGGAGCTGTTGAAGTTCATATTAAATTTTCTTTAATCTGATGCCATTGATTCTGTGGCATGGTTTTTAAACTAGTCCTTATCCAAAGGATGTTTTGTTTTCAGATAAATCCTGTTCTGGCTAAGCTGTTGAAGGGCAGGCATGCTTTGCACTTCCAGGTTGGATTATCTGCCTCTGTGGCACCTGGAAGATGATTTGGAGGAGAGTTTGGAACCATGTGCCTTAGACTGTGGCCACTGACAGAATTTCTTTCATGATCTGGAACACCAAAACCTCTTAAGCCCCTGCAAAGGAAGTAAAACGTGACATTTACAAGAGGAGTCCTTTGCAATAGTTGCTGCAGTGTTAAGAAGGGTTTGTAGTGGTCTCTCAGCTCCTATGGGCTGTGGAGGAGTCTGTTAAAAGAGCTGTTGTAAATCAGTAGATAACTGTGAGAGAGGCTCTGAGGTGTGGGGAGGATCCTGACTGAGGTTTGGGGCAGCAGTGGCAAACAGGAGAACTACAAAATAGCGGGAAACTCCTGTAAGATGTGTAGTGACACTTCTAAAGAGTGTAGTTACTTATCTGCTGTTAGTGGGAGGCTGAGATCTGAACTGTTAGTGAAACTCTGACATGTTACCCTGTAGTCCTCACAGGATAGGAATCTCCTTTGGATGGCCCAAACCTTAAGTGTGAAAAGTGAAAGGTATTGGTAAAAGAAAACAGGAGTAGTGCAGGAGCTTCATCTTTGAGTAACTTCCTGAGTGTTCAGTCACTTAAGGTCACCTTCTGTATGTGCACTAAAATGTCAAAAGTAGCTGCACCCTTTCTATGAGCCTGTAACATGTGGGTCCTTCAACAGTCCTTAAACTAGCCCAGTTTTCCTCATAATCCATAGCCAGACCAAATTCCCTCTCAGAGGATGCGTAGTTCACTGCTGTTCTGGTTACTTCTGTGTAATTTCTGGGATGTTTGTTTCTTCTCTTAACTGGCACCAGCACAATAAAGCAAGCACTGAGATCTTGTTTTCATACTTGGTAATGAACTGTGCATTGTTCATATGTATCCTTACCAGGTTCTGACTCTTGCAATAAACATAGATGTTGAAACATCATGGCTTTTTCAGGTATCCATTGAAAAATGAGAAGGTAATAGTTGTAGTCCTAAACACACAAGCTCTTCTGATTTGAGTTGTATCAAAGAATAAACTATAGTTTCTTCACTAAAGTCTACTTGGATTTTTGTCACACTGACACTTGTGCTAAGAATAGAGTAGTGGGATAAATGGTGGGAAGAAACATCTGCAAGGCATGGGTGGCAGAGATGGTCCTGTGGAGGTACTGCAAGTTAGCCTTGCAGCAGTGGCTCTGCATAGCCTGTTCGTGATGCATATTGCTCCAGGTGTCACTCCTGCAGATGCCAGCATGTAAAAGAATTCCCTCCCTGACCACCAGGGACTGTTGAGTGTTTTAACAGGAGCCATGCTTTTGTTAAAACTTGCACAATTTAACTGACTATGATTATGATTAATTTTGCAGACTGTTTAAAATCCTGGTGCTGATAACAACTGAGCAAAATTGCATAGACTAAACTAGCTCATTTGATGTTCAGCCTTCTGTATATTCTGAAGGTAGAACAGTCTTTCCATTGGTGTATTAACTTTTACTACAACCAATAAATAGGGAAATGGGGTCTTTTTTTAAGGTAGGGGAGTTGCTGCTACTTGGCAGATACTTTTTTTTTTTTGTAAAATTGGGGATCACAGAATAAACTTGCCTTCTGGCAGTGTGAATGTTGCATTTTAAACTTTTTGGGAGTGCTGTTTAATCGATTTTATGGAATAAAATGGCAATGCTTAATTCAATGCTTAGCACTTTGGAGTCTTGCTGGGGTATCTGAGTTGTACAAGTACTCAAGTAATAAACTGGGCTAGTTTGAAGGTTGCATAGCTAAGGCACAGTACTTGTGCAGAAAATACTGCACTTTCCAAAAAGTGTAAGTAAATCACCCTTATATAAGTGGCATGCAAAAACGTTAAAAGGCTAGTTGCTGTCTTAGACTACTTTGAAGGCCTTGGTATACTCTATGCTTTGAAGCTAAACCATTTCCTTAACTCTACTGCTGGGATATGTGTCCAAACCTTCAGATCAAGCAGCAGGGTTGGGGCCCATGCCACATTCCCACTGCACAGGGAGACAGATTGCAGAGGGACAGTCTTACCATTGCAAACAGCCAAAGGGCTTTTGTCTTTAGTATATAAATATAAATCAGTACCATCCTTGTTCTCTTTTTGCCTTGTGCCTGCATCCTTCTGTCCCCCCTTAAGGTTAGGAGAGTTAGGCCATGCAGGTGAAGGCAATCTGGCTGTGTGTGAAGGTGGATCTCATTTTCCTCCTTGTTGGTGTCAGTACTGGGGACCAAAATGGTGTTGCCCAGACTCTTCTGCTTCAGCCTCTGTAAACCCACTCACCAGAACTAGAGTCACCATTCATACCATTAAAAACCAAAATGAAAGCTGTGAAAAGACTTGTCTGCTAATTCTGTGGGAATTAGCTAGTAAACATGTAAAAATGGGAAAGAGGCTTTTGTTTCCTGCACTTGACCAAATCTGGCAACTGTGCTCTTGTTCAGACTTGCAGGCTAGGAAATGTTGTCTTGCCTTCTGGTGCTGGCATGTTTCTATACCCTTTCATATATCTCTGTATAAATATACTTTGTGCGTTGTTTACTATGGAACTAGTATTGATGGAGAAAAACACTTTGAGGTAAAACTGTTTGTAATTCTCTATTAGTGTGTACATTTTTTTAAAATGCTCCGTTTGTTTACCTCAATTAATTTAATGGAATGGACCAATAAATGTATTAAAAGATTACTCCTTTACCTAGAGTATAAAGTGTCATTTTTTGCAGTGTGCGCCATTTAAATGTGTGCACTTATTTTGCTGTGCAGCTCACTATCTCATTGCAGAAATACCCTTAGAATCTAGTTCCACTGCTGATTTAACTAAGTAATCTGTGTTGCTGTCATACATCTGGTGTTACTTGAAAGTGAAGCCTGGAGCTGATGAAAGATTGCAAGAGTGTGTGTTGGGGTGGGGAACAGGGGTGGCAGCAACTTCCTCAGAATAAGCGGTTATGTAGTGAGTAATCAACTTCTGCTTGCTGCGTCCCTGGCTCAAACTGAAGCTGCCTGATCTGCCTCCAGTTTATTTCAGTTCCTGAAGGTTTTTAACTTGCCTATACTTAGTCCAGGAACTTGGAAGCCACTTAATCCTTATCAATTCAGTTAGTATGTAGGTAGGCACATACTTTAAGACCCAATTCCTCTGGGGCATCCTACTTTTGAATCATACTTGGATTTAGCTGACAACATCTCATGCTAGTTGCTGTATTGTATGAGGTCCCCTTTAATAGGAGTTTCAAGCCAGTATAAATTTGGGGAAACAAGGTAACTATTACCTGACATCAGTGTCCCTACATCTCCCTAAAGCCTGTAGTTCTAGTGTGCTTGCACTTACGTGTTCCTAACCTGTTACAAGAGTGGCACATCCTAGTGGAGTGAGTTGAAATGCAGGTGTTGGCTCTTGAGTCATAGGTGTCCTCCCATGAGCTCTGTTAAAGCACTGTCCAGGGACAGTGGGACAATCTCCCAGAAGTCAGGGGGATGAACATCTGCCCAGGAGTGTTTTATTGTAGGGATTACTGAAAGTGTCTTATCTTACACATCTTTTTTTATGGTGGTATTTCTGTATTTAGTGGTCTTATACATAACATTGGTCTGCTGGGCTGACATCTTTTCTGTAAGAAGACAAGAAGGAACTCTTTCTACCTCTTACTCTGCTTTCCCCTTCCATGTTGAATGATGTATCTAGATAGGCTGTTTTCGTTTCTACCCTGTTCTTGTCCCTCTGCACTATTGCTAACCAGCCTGGCAGGTTGCTGGAAGACTGCTCAGAAGACTGCTAATATGCAGTAGCCAATGCCTGTACTCTGCAAGATGATTTACTGCAGAAATAATAGGGCAAACTTTTTAGTCCTGGATCTGCTCAGTGGTTGAGAGGCTGAAAACACAAATGAGATGCTTCCTGTAAGGCGATTATCTGGGGCTTGATGTTTGGCAAACCTTCCACATTGGTAGCTCAGAGCTGATAAAGACAAAAAGATGCTTTAGCTGGTACAGCCTCTGTCACTCAGTCAGAATCTGTAGGGAGCCAGTGGTTGAACGTTGTTTGATAGCCACGATGCTGTAAAGAGTAATAAAAATGCAGGTTACAAGAGAGCTGCAAGCAACTTGCTTGAACTAGTTTTCCCCCATCAGTTCTTTAGCTCAAACTTTGCTGGGGTATCTGGCTGTTTGGCTGAGTGTTCATGTGATTCCTCTCAAGGATCTGCCAGCCTCTCTGAGTTATTCTTGTGTACAAGCAATGACATTGGTGCCACTTTAAAATTTTTTAGACTGTAAGCCCTAATAACCAATGCTTGTGTTGGTAATGGTGCTAGCTTCTCTTTGGAGCCTGTATTATAAAGCAGTTGAGTAGCTAGCAGTGACTGGCTGTTAAACAACAGGGTTGTGCATAAGAAACAAGTCACTCATGTCTGGAAAATATGAGCAAAGCAGAGCCAGGGGAAGGATGAGTATGAAGTAGCCTTCCACACACTGGTAGTCCTGCTGACACCAGGTGTCACATATATTGACAAGCCCAGAAAGCCTTTGGTGCTCTAGATGAGGCACAGCTGATGGTATAGGAACTTTCCATGGTGTTGCTTTTTCTTTTTTTCCTGAGTGATAACACTGAAGTCAGTATATGTAGTGCCTTTAAACTTTATACTATTGTTTTGTCAGAAAATTACAGGAAAACTGGGCAAGAATTTTGCCTGGGGTCAGATATTAGCCTATCCAGTACCTGCTTCATATCTGAATGAAAATATACTTGTTGCATGAATTAAATGCTGACATTATCACAGTTCAATTTAACTCAATACTGGGAGAGTCAGTTTCTAGTAATGCAACAAGTGAAGGGTCTTGGGGAGAGGATGATGGGCAAGCTTAGATTTGGAGGGAGATCTTTCAAAAATTCTGGAAGAGTACATGGAGATGCTGTTTCAGCTTTCTCTTAATTAATCTGGTTTTGTGCATAAAACTTGTTCTTGAAATTGTGCCTCTCAGTTGTGCTGTAGCTGTACAGTGAGGCAAATTCACTGGATCAGAAAAGTAACTGTTACCTTCACTATGTGGTAATGGTTTATCTTTGAAAGAAACACCTGTAGGAGACTCGGATTATTCATTTATCACAATGAGTAAGTAACTTGTAATGGATTTTTAAAATAATGTTTTACTTTGTGTAGGATTATCCCTCAATCTACCTACTACTATTTTCACAATATCAAGCACTACATTTATGTGAAGGCTTTGTCCCCTGCGATTGTCAACTCTTAAACTCTGCCAGATATTCATCCTACAACAATTTGTGTTACAATAAACAAAAAGAAAGTTAAAAACATTGGCTAGATCACTTGCAAGTTTCATTCTTTGAATCTCCTTGCTATTTGACAACTCATTTCTGCAAGGTTTGTTTCTCTTCCATTTTTTTTCTTTTTAGATTAAAAAAATATATATATTTCCCATCTGTATTACACACTTTACACCTAGAATCGGGAAGCATGGAGAAAATACAGCATGTCCTTTTGGACAAAACCATTTCTATTCCTTACCTTAAAGGGAGGAGACTCAGGCAGCCGACTAGAAAAGACAAAATGAAACAGAAGCCACTGTACCAGTTCATTGTGTTTTGATAGATCTTGTTGTAGATTGTAGATGTCACTACTCCTGTGGTGACTAAAGACAACTGCAGCAGGACAAACACCTTACCTGTAAAACAAGAACGTTGTTTGTTACCAGGGAGAAAAAAACAGCTCTGGTATCTCCCTGATGAATACAGGATTACCACTGCGTGGAAGAGCCATGTGGTCATTGCTTCATAAGCACCAGATGGCATAAGCTTGTATCTGCTTCTGTTCTAGACCAGAATTAAATGACTTTTCCTTCAGTTAGACATAAGACAAAAGATCCAACTAGAAAACTGCTTGAATATTCTAGATGTGGAGGTAGCTGCTTGGAAGGGCAGCAATAAACTGCTTTCCCTACAAGGTAGGAAAGTAGTCTTGGGCTAATATCTTTGGGATGCAAGAGATTTTAGTCAGGGTCTGCTTCTGCCCTATGACAGAAGAGTGGACTAAATGGCTAAAATGATAATGCCTGAAAGGGGGAGGTGCCTGTGATTTGTGTGGTGTTTAGGGCAGAGGAAAGGCAGAAACTGAATCCTAAGTGAAACAGGTTTTTTGTTGAAGTGCACCCTTCAGTTTCTGTTGTGGTAAGTGGGGCAAGGGGAAGTAACACAGCCCTGCTGGGATGTGCAGAGTAGGAGCAAGGTCAGGGCTGTGTGCTGAGCTTGCTGCCCTGACAGCCTTCTCCAGCGGCCGCCACCTAAGGAGACAACACAGCTACCAGGAGGCAAGGGCTGCTCTGCTGCGTCTGGTCTTGTTTGAGAGCTGGTCTGCCATCTAATCAGGTGCAGCCTGTATGGCTCATGGTGGACGTTAAAAACAACTTTATGATTAATAATAATGATTAATTTGGGGTGTGAGCCGCTGTTTATGGGAGGTAGGTGAGATTGCTACAGAGCACCTTGAGGAGCACAAGCAGCAGGAATGACCTGGTGACGGACCAGTGTGTTGTTCATGTGGCAGAAGGGAAAAGGATGCAAAGGATGGCTGTGGGAACATGTTTGGAGGAGGCACAAGTAGTCGTGGGCCTGAGGTGCTGTTTGAACGCATGGCTAGTCCTGACTGTTGTGTCTAAATCTAGCTCATCAGGGTGAAAATAGCCTTCAGTATGGTGTTGTAAAATGCATGTTTTACTGTTTTCTAATACATTTTTTAATAGAAGAGAATTTCTGCTCCTGTTTACCAAAAAGGGCCAATTTTTATGCAAAGGTTATCTTTTGTTAAATCTTGGTCTGACAGGAACAAATTGCTAGGTGGCACTTGGAGACATGTTTAGAGAGCATAACTGAAAAAAGGTGAAAGAAATCCATCCTTCCCAAAAATGGAAGAGAAAGAAGCCAACGTCTTGCTTCTCTTGGTTTTCCCTGGAGTACTGTGGTTTTGAGCAGCACCTCAGATATTTTCCCTGCCTTTGAGATGCACACTGGTAGTAATCTTTTGAAGCACATGCTGAAAATTTTGTGGGTAAGCGATGATGCGACCGAGAAGAATAAGCATGGACGTTACAATCTTGTCTTGCAAGTTTCTCTGCTCCTCCCTTCCCATTTGTCGTATCAGCTGTTCTGGTTTTATTATGTAAAGTACGGATTGCAGCAATAACTTACCTTTCTCTTTGTACCACAGGCTGGATGGAGGGATTTGAGGACTTATTTGATCAGTAAGGTAACCAAGGTACTTACCATAGGATGATCCTTCGACATGCTTGGATAACATGGACCTGATGGTTGGTAAGGGGATGAGGGCAAAGAGCATTACTGCCCGTGCTGCAATGCAACGAATATGTAGTTATCATCAGTACCTGCTCCTTGTCCCCCAACACAACTATCGCTGCTTTTGAAGACTGTGTGCCTCTGGCTTTGGCAGGGACTTTGCTTCACCTTTTCTTGTCCTTGAGTACCAGAAAGAAGTACAAATCTTTGGTAGGAGTGTAGGTCCTCACTTCATCCAAGGGATGGTGGATAAACCACCTATTGTTCCCACTAGGAGAGGTACTTTGCCCAAACCAGCTATGGTCTCTTGGTCTCAGCCCAAAATTACCAGTGTAGATGAAATACAGCACTGTCCTTTGAGATAATGAGGCCAGTGATTTGAATCTAACGAGCAGAGAGAGAAGCCCATGCTACGGCCTTGACAGGAACAGTGCTTTTATAACACTACAGTTTTTTTCTGTCTTGGTGCTTCTGCTTTCTCCAGTGTGGAAACTTTTAGGGAGATGGAATTTACCTCCCTGTCAGCAGAACCAACCTCAGTGAAGATTGGGTCCATGTCTAGTGTACTGAGGTGTTTCTGCAGTGCAGGGGATAAACATCCTGCACACTGTGTAGCAACATGATGGAGCTAATAATAAACAAGCATTTTTAATTTTTATCTTTTGTTCCCCAGCCTGATTGCCTAAACAAATAAAGTCTCTCAAAATTTTTTCCAGTGTTTGACTTAATAGACAAATATCATATCCTACTGTCTTTCCCTTTAGAATAACTTTGTTTGATTTTCAGTTTTCCACTCTCTGAAGGGGCAAAAAGAAAAATCACTTCAGGCTATTTCACTTAGATCTTTTTGCTTCTAGAAGCAAAACCTCAAAGCCATGCAACACACTATACTGTCAGATATGAATCATCCATCTCACTGCCACAGTGGTTGCAGTTCTTGAGTGTTGTTTTCTGTGTTCCTGCAGAGGCTACCTCCCAACAATAAACTTGCCTTTCCTTCATCGTAGCATGCTATTGTTACCTGTCCCTTGGTCCTTTATACAGAGTATAAGATTTGTACACTACAGTATCTTAGTTACTAAAGCAGCTCAAATGTTTCACTATCAAGTTTCCCATTGGCTATAAATGCCTTAATGTAACAAAAAAAAACTCACATCTTAAGATGTTCGCTTAATAGGAAACCTTTGTGAATTTATTTCTGTTGTAGGCTTAAGCCTTACCTCTTAAGAAACAAGTGCTCCCTGTTAATGGAGCGGTGATGTCTGACTAGTACAGGTAGCCTGCAACAATTTCCATGCCACCACAGTGTGAGTGTTGTTCCCCTGCTCAGATCTGGCCTATGACTATGTGACAAATTTCAAGACAACCGGCCTTAAACTGAGGCTTAGCAGGAGTGTATGCCTCTTCTGGATATTGTAGTGTGCTAAGTGTAAGAGTACAAAGGGAGAGGAGAATGATAAAGAAGCCCTCTTGGGAACTGCTCATGTGATGGTCTGCCACCTCCCCACTCTGAAACTCGTGGTGAAGCAGAGCAAAAGTCCTAAACATCCCAACCCCTTTCTCAGGGTGCACTTGCTTGTGCAAGCAGCCATTTGACTCACCAATGTAGAACAGGAACGTCCACTGCACAAAAGCCATGATAAGGATGCCAGCACTGAAGGATGCCACTCCAATCATGATCATGGTAATGTCCCTCAGGTGTTTGGAGAATACAAATACCCCTAGAAAGCTGGTGATGAAGATTACATACCCAGCAGCATTGCCGTAGCCGATCTCCACAGCATTCCAACTTAAAGGCTCCCTGAGCAAGAAGAGTGGGAGCACGTTCATTGCACCAACCACAGCGAGGTCATAGAGGATTGCTGCCACAAACAGTGTGATGATGGTGAGCTTTGAGGGGGACACTGGAGTGGAGCTGCTTCTCTCTGAAGGTTGCAAACTCCCTGCTGCTGCGGCTCCTGTGTGGGCTGGTAGCTGGCTGCCCGCCTCCTTTACACTGTTGCCTTTGGCGGGGCAGGAAGCTGCTGACTTGGGGACCGTCAGGACAAAAATGCTGTAGAGGAGGCAGAAAGCATAGCAAGCGATGCTGCAGCCCACCAGCACACTACCCTCTTGATAGCAGTCACTGAAGCCAACAAAGAGATAGCCAGATGCCATGCTTCCCAGAAAGCCAGCTAGGCCATACACCAGCTCAATAACAATGAGCCGCAGAGACCTCCTGCTTTCGGAGGACCCCAGGGATCCCAGAGCCATGATGCCTGCCCAGAGCGTGGTGAAACCGCCTGTCAGCCCATTGAGGGCAGCAGCCCCATACATAACCTCGATAGGCCAGCCCAGCAGGATCAGGAGGAGCAGGAGAGTTTTGGAGCCCAAGTAGCCAAGAAGAGGGAAGCAGATGGGGATCTTCCGATGCAGCCTGTCCCCCAGCTTGGACAAACTGTAGGCTGACACCAGTGGGCTCAAGCCTAGGACTAGGTTGTAGATGATATAAAAATTAGAGACAGCCTTCTGCTGAGCATCTTCCAGCACATGGGATGGAGCAGTGGCGTTGGTCTGGTTGTAGTAGTTCTTCACCACTAGCAGCAGCGCTGTGTCATAGAAGGCGCTGGCCACTTGGGAACCTGCAACCACGGGCTCAATCCATGCCCTCATTGCTGTCACCCCCACCATGCTGCTGGTTACTGCCTCTTCTGGGGGAGAGCTGTCTTCAGGGAGATGCCTGGGAGGAAATGACTCTTCAGAAGCTCTGCTCTGGAGTCATGCTTGGAGAGGAGCAGCGGAGGAAAGAAAGAAAAGGTCCGCTTGGGCTGCACAGAATCAGAAAGTTGTGCAAGAGATGATCTGATTAGGAGGGTATTTGTACCTCGCCTTGCTACGTATACGCATGCACGCACATCCCTCTGCTGCTCTCATTGCCAGTTCACACACGAGAGGCTTTTGTACAGCTGGAGAACGCCCTGCACTCGTCGACTGCTTGCTGCTTCTCTTCCTGGTGTAGTTTCGACAGAGGTCAGATGACCCAGGGGAATTTCTCTGTCCCAGTTTAGGAAGTTAAAATGCCCTGATCAAGTAATTGCTGCAATTTGGGGTGGTGTTTTGTTTTTTATTTGAATTTTTTTTTTTTCCCTTTTGGCATCCATCACATGTCAGAGGAGTCTGAGTGGCTGTGGGGGCAGGGGATGGCTGTGTGCTTTTTTTGTCTGGCAATTTGTGAATTCCCTTTACCACCAGCTCTTTTTAATTTCTTCTGTGCAAACACGTTGTTGGCTCTGTTGCTCTTACCTGCTCCCATCTGCCCTGCTGCTGCATCGTCCCCCTTATGTCAGTGTTGTTTCAATCAGGAATTACACCAAAAAAGAAATTAAAAGGGAAAAAGCCTGGTTTTGGTAACCTGCCTCCCACAAATTCCCACTCCACCTGCCGCATCCTTTGGCTTTACAGTGTGGGAATTTTCAAGAGGAGGAGAAAAATCCCAATTTATCCAAAGACATCAGTGACCGCTGCACCCCAGTAACCAGCTAACTGCGCTGGAGGCTGGGGTGGCTGAGAGCCCACCTCCTGGGAAGTGTTTTCCAGTCCCAGCCCCTCGGGGAGGTGGCTGTGCCTCTCAGCAGGTGCTGATGCCATGAGCAGCTTTGCAGCTTGAAGTCAGCCTCCAATTTTGCTTCTACCCAAGGGGGTCAAGTGAAGAGACCCACCCCAAGCAGCTTGGGGTCCCAGCAGCCACGATGGAGTGGCTGGCCAGAGGCACAAGAAGCTCTTGTAGCAGGATATGGCGCAAGCAGGCTGCCAGCTCCAAGGAAGATGCTTGTGGTCCCAGCTGCAGGAAATACTGGGAGGATATTTGTCAGCCTCAAAAAATGCTAACTTAAATGATAATGATCTAATTCTGCACTGGTTTAATGAATCATAACAGGCAGAATAACAATCTGTTCTAGGAAGATTTATGATGATTACTTTAAAAAATAAATTAATGATTAATTGAAAGAACAATGTAAAAACTTCCATCTGTTGCACTCTCTATTGATTCAGGTGACATTTACTCAATCCCTGTGTACTCATGGCTCAAGAGTTTCACTCTTAGTTTGGTTGTGCAATAATTTTTATTTTATATTTTGACTCAAGGAAAAAAAGCTTCAAGAACTAACAGGGAAAGGAGTGGGTAATTGTCTGCTAGAATGATTTGCTGTTAGACAATTCAGTTTCACCAGAGAATTTGGTTTTTTTGAGGTCAAAATACGACTAGCCAGCTGTAAAGTATGTGGGTTGTTCCAACAGTTGGCTTTTTTCCCCACATTTTCTTTTCTTTTGTTTTTATTCAGAAGTGGAACAAATCTTTTTCTCCAAACCCTGGAATATTTCCAGAGGATGGAAATTCCAGACAGCCTAACTGAAAACCCCAAAGCATCAGCCTGTGACCAGTTTAAGGAGCAAATACAACCAGAGGAATTGCCACGTTTCATTTAACCCAGGGAGCTCTGTCTTTTTCACCAGACATTGAGAGGGAAAGATAAATTACTTTGACACATTCAAGCTTCAATTTGAGACATCAGTTATTTTGGAGTGCAGAGGTATGTTACAGCCACTGTGCTTGAGAGACTGCAGATCTGCTCAACTCTTAAATAGGGGTATTTTTCCTCCACACTTTGTTGCAGGTACAGGCTGCCTGGCTTATTCATCTGACACTCTCTACATTTAGGTGGTATTGTGTTATGCTTAATGCTACTCAGACCTAGATAGCTAATGAAATGTGCTAAATACCATTAGTCATTTCATGAATACCATATATATTTCCAGGATATTATGAGTGTTCGTTCACATTAAATGTACGTTTTAGAACTAGTTCTCTTGGAAGGATGTAATTTCACATCAGTAATTGCAAACCAGTAAGAGTTTAACCCAGGCTCCAGAATGTTTTCCACTGCAAAATACTTTTCATGAATACCATATTCATGTGATGCCACAAAGACTTCAAAATTTCTATTCTCTACCATCAGATTTTCCATGAGGCCCATTCTCATATTACTAATAGGGACATTTGCATCCACTTTAAAATATGTTCGTGCGGCATAAATACAGTGAAGCCTTAACAGCCTTAAGAGAGTGGCCCTTGGCATTTAGTAAAAATGGACCTATAGAATCACTAAGACTAGTCTAAAAGCAAAAATACACTGGTGTAGCCTGCTCAAAAAGGAACACATTGTATTAGGGCATCCCTCTATAGAGTCATCTTGTCTGGAGGCCTGCTAGAGGCCAGCTCAGCACCATGTTTCACCAGCTCTTGAACATGGGTCAGTCTGTCCAAATAAAGGTGTTTAATGTCTCCCTGTGGTGATGTTATACAATCCTATGCAGTATTGCGTTGTTTTTTTTTTTTTTAAAAAAAAAAAAAAAAGAAACAAAAAAAAGATTATAGTTACTTTTTCTTTCTGAACAGGGTTGCTGTAGGGATTTCAGTACACTGGGGCAGCCAGGCTTGACAGGTACCAGCATTTTGGAGCTTGATCTTCAGCACTCCTCATCTGAAAAGGTCCTTTTGACATCCAGAACTGCAATCCAGTGGGGGCATGTGAGCCTGCTGATGGGATCTGTGATTTACAGTCTCTAGCTGGCGAGTAATTATTATATAGTTACAGTCACTGGTTGGCATTTAATTATAATTGCCCCTGTCCTCACAAGGTGTGTGGTTCTGCTCACAGACCTGGGGGAGACGGAGGAGTGGTGGAGGCTGCTCAGCAAGCAGGGTGCATGGGACAGGAGTGGCTCCTGGCAGCTGCTGTATCACCACAGTGATATGGCATCCTGGTCCAGGGCAGTGGTCTTGTGGGATCCAGAGCCACCGATGGTAGATCCAGATGCCTGGATGTAAAAGACCGCCCCAGCAATTTTGTTTCAGCTGCTCTGGAAAACAACATCCAGGCTGTTTGGAACCTCACAGTGCTGGTGTCAGTGTCTGTAACACAATAGCTGGTAAGTCCACCATTGCAGTAATAAACCCATGCTCTTATGGGTGCACCTTGAGGTGTCTCAGACCCTGAGACTCCTGGGCCAGCAATCCAGCATTCAGGAGGTGCAGCACTGCCAGACATGTTGAGATCACTTATGGGGACATCTGCTGTCCTCTGCTGCTCATAGGAGGAAGAGAAAGCCCAGGCCACAGGCAGTGTGAGGCCATGGTGTCTCTCATTCCCCCATGCCTTGAGGCCTCATCCATTGCCTCACAGGAGCAAAGCCCAGTGTAGTGTGAAGGCTGGAGAATGGATTTGCTCCATGGAGAGACCACATGGTGTGCACTGGTGTGAGACATGGTGAGGAAGGGTGACCCCATGCCAGGGAGGTCCACCAGCCTTCCCTTGGAATAAGCTGGTGCTCCCCATCACTTTGAGAACAACATAGGAGAGCAGTGAGTAGCTGGAAACTGTCCAGTTTCCTTTGGGACAGATGCTGTCTGACCAAGCAGCACCAGAAACCTGCATTGTCTTGCTTTCACTCCCATATGTCATTTTTTGGTCTGTTTTTTTCATTTCAGTTTCCTGCTTACCTGGTTGGAGTCTCCTGTGGGCTTCTACCTCTGCTGGAAAGACAAAACAGAGCATCCCCGACACACACTTCTTGCTGAGTTGGCTTCTTTTTTCTTTAGCTTGAGGAATTTCGGTGATTAATAGTGCTGACAGCTAACTGTATGGCTTAACATTAATCCTCTCCATGGAAGCAGGAAAAAATGGTTCTTGAAGTAGCTAGCATCTGCCTGATCAGCTGGACCACAAAAAAAATCCTGCTGTAGTTCTTAGATAAGCTCCAGATAATCCTGGCGCTAAATGACTTTCTTTGTGTGTGTACATCCTCCTTTTCATTAATATTCATGTATTTTTAAAATTGTTGTCAGCATATATGGGTTTGGCATGGAAGCATTGCAAAGTTCAAGAGTGTGCAGGCAACAATGGACTTGAGAAATGGGATGAAACAGATTATCCTAGAACTACAGCTTAAGCAATCCTATGTTGAATATAGCAAAAATGGACAGGCTGGAAAAATTAAATAACAATAGCAAAGACATGACTGTTAAAAATTTCACTACTGAATGAGCTACAGTCAATAAATCTGTGAAAACTTGGTTCAAAACCAAAAACTGCCCTCCCCTTCCTATGTGCTCTCCAAAGCTATTTAAAAATAATTTTGGTTATCTGCTTCACATTTTCTGTTTTTATGTAACTATGAAAACTTTTATGGTAATGGTGAATGGGTACCAAAAAGCCTACAAACACATTTAAAGAATAATAAGTTTGAGAAAAAGCATTAAGGATGAATAAAAGCTCTGTAGAAGAATGAGCATGTGAGTAAATTTGACTTGGGATTTAAAGACTGGAGAGGAACTGTGTGTGAAGTGAGGGTGTGAATTAGAGGAAGACTATACACAGAACATTTTGGAAAGGTTAATGTTTCAGAATAAAGGAGAAAAAAAAAATATTAAGTCACCTATCCTTGTGGAGTGAGGTGAGGGAAAAAGAAGAGCAAAGGCAAGAGAAGTGCTAGTTTTCCTGAGCTGGTAGGACCTTTACTAGGTAACTCAGGTACAATTGGAATGAGTATCTCTTCATAAGCCTGTGGCTCCATGGAGGTAAGAATGGCAGCTGGCAGAGGCCATCAGGATAGTGGAGACAAAAGGGACAAATCTGTCCCATTTTCCATTCATAAATGCTCAAAGATACAGGCTCTGCCTTGTGCTTTGTGTAAGGCATAGTGGGTTTTGAGGAGAAGAGGGAAGGCAAAATATGTCTTTAAATCTTAGTTCTCCTGAACACACCCTTGCCTGGTTATCTAGATGTTTTCACCTGACAGTTCGCAGGTTAGCCCTTTGCATGGCTAAATTTACATTTTGCAGGCAGGTAAAGCAAGCGCTGAAGCCATCACCTGCAGTAAGCCCCCAGTGATAACCACCCTGGACATTCGGAGCAGGCAGATGGTAACTCACAGGCTCTTTCTGTTTACTGTGCTGGGCTGGGTCCTGAACACAGAAATTGACAAGAAAGATTAACTATAGTTTTAGTCTCTTGGGTGCTTAAATTTTCCAGGCTATTTTATGCACAACATCCTGTCAAACACATTCACATTGTTTAAAAAACCCCAAGAAACTGCATATGCAAACGAAAAGCTGCAGATGCTGTGGCACACTGGGGACATTTATGAGCATCACCACCCTCTTTGTCTGTGTGGCAGCTCTTCCAGTGGGGTGTTTACTAAACCTGTGCAGCTCAGAAATAAAAACCACAAGAACCTCAGTAACAAGCTCTCAAACCCTTTCCTTGATTACAGAGCACCATCTGCTCAGGGCTAGGCAGGTCCTCCATGGACCACTTGCAAGCCTCTCATTGGAGCTGGTGGTGGCTGCTGAATGCAGCCCAAGGTGGTTTTGGGATACGAAGTTGCATGGCTGTGCCTATCACTGTTTGTCTCACTGCAGACAGTCCCCAATGCCAGCTGAGGACTTCCAGGCAACCTGACATCACGAGGCACAGCAGGTAGCAGGGATAACCCTGTTTTTTAACACTTGCTGCAGCCACACCTGGCCAATTATCCAGCTTGCAGCCTAAGGGTGGGGGCACTTGTTTGGGGCTGGCAGGGTGGAGAGGTCCTTGGGACAGCAAGGAAAGGCTCCAGCATTCTCCGTGAGGGTGGCTGTGAGGCTACAGGGTCCTGTGTCCATACCCACTTTGGTTCCGGGCAGTAGTGGGAAATGACACCGATGGGGTAATCTTCATCAGACAACAGAGCAGAGAGGTATGCTGAGGTAGGCAAGCTGCAGCCCTGATGCTGGAGGAGCCTTCCCTGGAAAGCAGCAAAGGCTGCTGAGGCTCTGCAATCCCATGCAGAGCTGTCCCCTCCATTTAACACACAGGGAAGATACGTCTGGGGTTTCCTAGGCCCACAACTCTGCATCAGACAAGATGCTCCAGGAGAAAGCTCCTGGCTCTGGAGAAGGCTCATCTAGATAGGGCAATGCAGGTCTCTTTGCATGCTACTCAGAAGAATTTTAGCTAGCACCCTCCCAGGCAGCTAGCAAATGAACAGCTTTGGCAGATTTTGTGTATCCTTAGGACTCTAGTATAAAGACATTAATATATAAAAAGACATTAATGGGACTAAAATATTGCATTTCTTCTCCTTTCTCTGAAGGGTCCCATTGTATCTGCAGGAAATTTTGGAGTTGAAGAGGGGTATCGGGTAAAAGGTACCAGGGAAGCAAGAAAGTCTGGGCATCTTTCCAGCCATATTGTTACAGCTAACTTTTTCTAGGCTGCACTTCTGTAATGTCTAACAAGCAGGAATAAAGATACATACCACTGTAAATTTTAGCTGTGTGGCAAGGCAGCTGCTGTTACTGGTGTCTGTTACTCCCTTGCCCCTTCATTTCAGCACTCTGGGGTATTCAAGGCCTTGCTGAGGTAAGACTGTGCTTTTATGCCCCATTGTGTAGTTGCTGAACCACCCATACTGGTCAAGAGCAGCACTGCTTCTTCCCACTGCAACCTCTGCATTGCCTGGCAAGTTCCTCTGCGTGGTTTCATACCTCCAGTTAACCGCATATGGGGAGTAGGGAGACATCTCACAGCAGCTTTACCCATTTTAGCATGTCTGGCCATGAGCTTTCAGGCACCCTCTGCAAGGACACATAGCCAGGGCAGCCTAGGGCACAGCAGACAGATGCCCAGAGACTAAACTGAGAGAGTGACCTCCCCTACATTTAAAACCACACTGATTTAATATTTGTATACAGGAAGGGAACAAGAAATTAAACAAGAGTCGAAAAATAAGGCCCTCTGAGTCACTGAAATGCTGGTTTGATCCTTTAGCGCTGGTGCATCTTGATAATCCTTGGAAACATCCTGTAAAGCTTAGACAGACTATACTGACTTATCTTTTAATTTATAAACTCAAATATTATAAATAAATTATGGGCCTCATGAGCAATGTATAATTCAGCTATTTCCTGACTCCTGCTGGTCTCACCCAGCAAACAGTGGCCAAGAAGGACAACTGATCTGAACCTTATCCTGCACCCCCATAGTCTGGACCTGGCAGCATGTGAGACCCATGCTGTAACTGGCAGAGCTTTTTGTCTGGTTTCCAGAGAGCTTGGACATATATGCTTTTTGCTATATAGCTTCCATTCCTGCTCAAAAATTGTCTGAATATGCTTTCAGCTAGCTTCAGAAATGGCTCCCTGCATGAAAAATTCCCATCAGCAAGATTTTCCTCTATGTTTTCCACTGTTTATACCTCTCCTGTCTGACCTGCATTATTTCTTCCCCTCTCCCTCCATTCCTGACAGAAATTTTCACTTTTTTATACATCAAGTCCCACAATTTGCAATTAACTTTCTCTTTAAAAACAGCCCTCTCCACCTTATACAAGCTCAGCTTGCCTTCTCTGCAGCACTCCATGGTTGGAGCTTGGCTCAGTTGTTTTCCTCAAACACAGCATTAAATAAAAGCTGTAACTATGCCCCTTTTGGCATGAGTAACACAACCAAGAGAAGGTTTTTGTTTCACCTGGCTTAACCCCAACACCCTTTCAAGTCAACGCCAGTAACATAGACACATCATTTTATAGTGCTTTGGCACAAGCTCAATCCATGGGATTCCAGCTGGGTTCAGTGATGTGTGGCCCTCAAAGAAAAAGGTCCTTAGAGTTATTTAGGTATCTAAGTGCTTTGGTACATTTGGATCTCGTCCATTTAATGTTTATCTCATGGGTTTATCCATCTTTTCATGGGGTGCTTTGGCAAAGATGTGTAAATCCAGTTGAACACCTGAGGAGAGGAAACCAGCCTGGAAGTGATCCTGACTGGAGGCTGATGAGGCCCTGCAGTGGTGATCAGTCAGGGACCTGTGGTTGGGGATTTGGTCTGATCAAGGGTCTTCTCCATCCCATGAGGCTCAGTGGAAGCACGGTGAAATACTTGTACTCATGGGAGCCATCTAGTCTTGCTGCCTGAGAACAGCCATGACTGGGGTGTGAATAGCATTGTATGGAGACCAGAAAGGAATAGTAGAGGGCAGGGAGCAGGAAAGGGTAATACTGTGAAAGTCTGGGTTCACCTTGAGCAGGTGCTGTACCCCAAAGCCATGCTCCTAGAAACAAATAAACCTTACCAGGGAGTGAGCAAGCGTCCTACTTTAGCACCTTCCTTCTTTCACTTCAATTAAGTAGGGCTGAATACTTTCTGCCTCCTCCACGCAATGTGGGGGTGACAAAGCTGCCCAGCAAGCCAATTCCCATTGTGTATCAGGAAACTCCACCTTTCTCCATAGCCATGACGCTTCACAGAGACTGGAGATCTTCCTTCCTTTCTAATGACTGGTTTATTTGTTTGAAACACTTTTGAAGCCTTGCTTGAGTGCTGTGAACTGCTGCTTCATAAGGGTTATGTCATTATCCATGTATTTTTGCTAGCATTTTCCTTGCTTCTTGTGTTTCAGGTGCAACTTGAGGACTTTATCTTAAGGTAACACCGAGAGAGTTCAACTTTCCCAGATGCTACAAGAGGAAGAATTGCTTCTTGGGGCCATTTGCACATAAGCATTCTACCTCACTCTGAGCCACAGCTTCTTGTCATCACTGACATCTCAAGAGAAATGCAATACTCTGGTCTGCCTGCTGTGAATGTGAAGCCCTCCTGTCTTTGTGGCACAGTTTCCAGCCTTCTACTCTTTCCCCCTGCCCTGCATACACCTTTCTAGCCAGCAGCAGCCCTCACAGCAAGAGTTCAGTGTGGCATGGCCCCTTGCAAAGTGTTTTGTATGCCCAGTCACAGCCCTGCACGAAGCTGCCTGCTGAGGCAATACAGAGTTTGCAATTGCTCCCAACAAGTGCTGGCTAGGGAGGTCTGGTGCACTCCAGAATCTCGTATCAGAGGCGACGAGTCCAGGGCACTGAGGGTGCATGCGAAGTACAGCAGTGTCTTCTGGGGTCCCCATCCCAACTTACTTCCACTGGGAAGCTTGTGAGATGTGTCATGGCTCTCTTCCTGATCCTTTGCTGATCCCAAGAGGGCTTACTGTGTGAGTAATGTGGATGCCATCGCAGTGGGCTTGGCACTGAGAGGGCCCTGAGACTGATGCATCAGTCAGCTCATCCGTCCCGGGTATTGGGTGCTCCGAGAACTTGGTTTCCAGAGGATATCCTTGGAAATGAAGATCTTCCCATCGCCAGTGCAAACCACCCTCCAGATGTCACTGCTGCCACACAAATCCCCTCCCCTTCCATGCTGCTTGCAGTAACAAAGAATGTGATAAGGTAGCTTTGCACACTTTTTTTCTTTCTTCATTGATTTTTCTCACCACTGCTGCCACACTCTGGAACAAGGCCTGTAACATTTCCAGCTCCTGGTGGCACAGCGCCCTGAATTCACTGCAGAGATGATACATGCCTGGGACCGAGCAGGAGCTCTCACACTACATATTTAGTGCTTACTGTAAAAGCTTTCTTCCTGGAGACCATTAATAAAGCAGTGGGTTACATTGTCAGTTAATCAGGGCTTAGGCAGAGCTAGTAGCAGACCCCAAGATGTGGATAGTATTTTGGGGCTTTTCTGTTGCTGCCTGGGTTTTTTGTTTGTTTGGGTTTTTTAATATTTGTTTTTCCCCCTGTGCTGTCACTGATGTGGCAGGATAGCCCCTGTCCCTTGGTCTTGCACCATGTGAAACACTGGGATGCTGTTCAGTCTTTAACCTGGGGAGGAGTGCAGGGCTGGACCCACACACTGCCAATGGTTTCCTGGACTGCCCATCCTAGTCAATTCAATTACTAGAACAGAATCAAAAGTCACCTTTAGTGCTAATGTCCATGCCAATATTTGTAGCTGTGGTCTTGCCTAGCCCTGTCCCTCAGCTACAGCTTGTGGTTCTCTGACTTGGTTTCCTTACACTACAGACCTCATTTGTGGTTTTGTTTTTGTTTTTTTTTTAATCTCCTGTTCCCACTTACAACTGAAAACACTGTACCAAATGCTCTCCCTCCTTCAAAAGCAGTTTAATTTGTCCTGCCTCTGCAGATATCCTTTGTCTCTCCATTTGCTTTGTTATTGTGCTGGGACCTCTTAAAGCCACCTACAACTATTAGAAGCACAATATCCTCACTTTATATGGGACTATATAGGAAATGATGTATAAAATGGCTCTTTTATAGTCCTTAACTACTTATATGGGATGAGTAGTGGGATATTTATATGGGATAAATAGTGGGACAGGTATATGGGATAAACTGGTTCTTTTATAGTCCTTAACCTTATATGAGACTATGGCAGAAATGATGGGTAAAGTAGCTTTTGTACTCCTTAACTACTTTGTAAATATACTCTAAAGCTTGGTGCATGCCATTTTGGCTACGCCATGGAGTGACAGGGATTTTAGATGTGATAAGTGTGTGTTATTAAACAAATACCAACAGTTGGTAACAGCAGACCACATTGCAAAAATTCCTGAGCTGCTGCCACCCACTGGCGTCACTGCGTTAGTTTTGCAATGTTTAAACGCTCCCCTGCAAATGTCCAGTTTCCACTTTTAATTCTCATAAAACCCACAGGAGATCTAGGAGGAGTTCCCTTTCCCACTGTGTGCCAACAAGTCCAATACATTATCCCTCTTAGTACAGAGCAAGGAAAAGCAAAGGAAGACAGAAAGCCTCGTCTGTATTGAAAAGACAGTAACATGTTTTTCTTCATAGAGACCAGATCCATTTTCAGGCTTGTTTTTTAACCCGTTTTCTGACTTCCAGCAGTATTACTAATTGGAAAAAAAACCCACGGCCAACTTTTCTCCATAGACATTTCTCATAATGTGTGCACAAGGGAGAGGAGGGCTGGTGTTACGGCAAGCACAGACCGAAACGCTGCGCTTGGCCCTAGCCAGCTCCTACTGAAACCACATGTGTCCTCCGCCTCCTCCCAGGGGCTGTGGAGCAGGTTCATAATTAAGTGCCTAACTATTCCTGGCACAGGGAGGGATGAACCTGCCCAGTTCCTAACAAGTCCCTGCAGCTGCCCATGCACCTGCTACTCCTGCACTTTCCAGCTCCCACAGGCAAACGTGACGGCAGCTTCCTAGCTGGGGTGAGGGATGGGGTCTCACCTGGTCTACCTGACCATGAAAACTGGGGTGAGGGGCTGCAGCAATGGGCAAGTGGCTGGTTGCTGCAGCTGGGCATGTGAGAAATGGATGACTGGCTGAAATTACATGCTTTTCTGTGAAGGATGGCAGAGGTGCTGCAGGTGTGAAGGAAGCAAGGTAAGAAAGCTCGTGCAATTCATCACGAACCAGATCTGGCCTCTGCAACTCTCCACAAGCATGTTAATTGGAAAGAAATACTTGGGGATGCTTTGTATCTCCAGCTGACACCAGTAAGTGGAGAAAAGGAGATCTTTCCTGCCTCTAGACAAAAAGAGCACAGACAAGAGCGGGGGGAGAGACCAACCAACTGCCTTGGGAGGTGGGACACAAGCCACTCTCTTCCAGCCATGTGCTGCTTGCAGGGGTACACCTTCCTCCAAGAACATGACAAAACAGGAAGCTTTATAGAAACACAACACAGGTTTCTGTTTTAATGAGAAAATAATTATATACTTGCATTGTAGGCCTCACAGTCACTATAAAACAGAAGCAGGATAACATTTAAGTGGTTAACATACAGAAAGCCAGGTATTGTTGAAACTGGTTGATAAGTCATGACAAGGATGCCGCCTTTTGGTTGCCAAACATGTCAATGCTACTGTATTTTCCTTCAGATAATGTCAGTACGGAGCAAGATGAAGCCCAAACTGGCAGCTTTTAAAACAAATTGTTCAGAAAACCTGCACTGTAACCCCAAACTGATTATAATCACAAATGCTAATGCTTAACTATTTCTCAATACACAATTTCATTAAAACCAGTCTTTGCCACGGGAAAGGATCTGAGCATTTCTTTTGTGGAGACAAAGTTAACTCTGCAATAGTGCTCTTTTGTTGCATTTGATATAGTTATATATAGATAGATATGTATTACTGTCGTATACTTATAAACACCTAAGCTTGGTAGCATGCAAATGAAATAACAGAGGCAAGTAAACTGCATTGCACTCGTGTTACCACAGCACTGAATGTGCGCTGCTGACTGCGAGTGTCCATAATTTCTGGAAGAGAAAAACTCTGCTGGGTGGAAAGTTTGACTGCCCTGGACAGATACATGCAAATACTTTTGCTGCAGGGGCTAAAAGCTGATGTTTTTAGCACAGAGGACTCATGCCTGGCCTCCCCCCCCGCCCCCTTTTCCTTTCCAGTTGTTCCAGAGGAACAATTTAATTTTCACTTCAAAGACTGAGGGCTGATTTTGGTAGTAGAGGAGGATGTGGCTAAGCATGAAGAGATGTCTTATGATGGGTGATCAATGTCACTGGCTTCAAGTGAGAGATCAGGCAGAAAAAACAGGTTAAAGAAAATAAAGATGGAGGTTCCTGGGAAAGGCAGCCCAGGGCTGCCCTGGTCTCAGGGAGAAAATACTGGGGGGAACCCTGAAGACGACCTCACTGTAAGGGGCCATGTCCTTTGTTCAGGAAACACCTTCCCAGTGTCACTTAAGCTCTCCCCAACAGTGGAGTGAGCCAGGACTCCTTTTGGTACAGATGTGCAGAGCTCACAGACACGGCTACATGACGTATGGCCTCACTAAAGGGCTGCATTGGTGGTGTTGCTTTTCCTACAGTCTTACGGTAACAACCCACCTGCAGACGTGTATCACTGTTCACTGTCGATTGCCATGTCTGCACAATGGGTCCCCTTCATTAGGTATGTAACTCCTTCACAGGCATGGTGCCTCCCCACGCACCAGGGTCTAGAGAGCATCCTTGAGATAAGCTCGCTGCCCTTATCACAGTGAACACTCAGTTCAGCAGCGTTTTCTTCTGTTCAGTAGCACTTAGGGAGACAAATGACAGAACTGAGTTAACAGGTATATATAATTTTATTTGCTACAATTCCCTGAAAATAAGCCTCAAAATGATATTGTCCATGGACAGAAATTACATGCCAAAGGTGGGGAGTGAGATGGGGGGAGGGGATAATTTGGTTGCAAGCTCTGTGTTTGTTTAAGAAAAGCACCAGAAGTATGTTCACAGTATCAGTACTCATTTTAAATGAGCTCACTGTTTGAGAATAAAACAGCACAGCAGGTCATGAAACCAAGGAAAGGTTTAAGGGAGGACCAGTATCCTGTCTGATGAATTTTTAAAAAGATGTCAAAATAATAATTGCTTGTTTACAAAAAAGACAGAGTATTCTACATAGAAAAAAGCTCAGTGTCTTTTTTTCTATCACTTCCTGAACTTGTTGATTTCTAGTCCAGAAATTATGGTTCCCAGCTGTAAAATATTCCTATTGTATTGCTTGCGTGAAAAGAAAAGAGTAAACCCGCAGCCTCTATACTACATACAAATACAAAGCACAAGAATAAATACCACATTTCTTTTCCTAATTGTCAGCTTACAAAACTGGTCAATACTTTGCAATTGTGACTCATGCAAATACCATGTTGGGTCAAATTTTAATATCACAAATACTGCATTAACTCAGTGCCTTGTTTTTATATCCCCTTTCAGAAAAAAAAAAAAAAAAAAAAAAAGAAATTAGCACTCACCCCTACAGCTGGTAAACAGCTTTGGAGAAAATAATCAGTACACATACTGCCACACACTTTCTGGTACGCCAGCCTCATGCACACACCCGCACGCACACACATGCACGCACACACACACACACACACACACACAGAACCACACTAATCCTTCACTGCTGATCCCAAGCCTAAGCTATAACTAAAGGCTCTATGGTTTGCTTGTAGCACTGAAGACACTGGCTGAACGGCAAAAATAATGTTTTCTTCCCTTGTCTGATCTTCCTTGCTCACTCCTTCCAACTCATTATGCCCTTTAGCACTTTTGTTGCCTGGAAATGTGAAGACTTCCACAAAGCACTCTACTTCAAAGGCTTTTTATGTTGTATAAATATAGTTGAAGACATAACTACCTCTCTTCATTTCATACCTCTTTCTAGGCCAGAGTCTGGCTTAGTTCAATTATTGCCTCATTTAAAAATTAAATGTTCTTTATTTGTATCCCTTTCCCACTACCTTTCTAATTCAAATTATCCATCTTCATAGATTTTACACATACGCCATTCTCTTCCCTCCCCACCATCAAAAAATACAGATGATCTAAATACAGATTTTCTATTTAGAAACTTTGTTACGTAAATATGTTCTGAGAACCTGGAGCTCAGGTGATATTGCAAGCATATAGGATCCTAAAGCTAAGGTAATCCATTTGGCTTAGCTCTCATCCCCATCTATTCCACTCCTAAATTGTGATGGCTTGTGTATGCAACACAAGGACTGTTTTACTGAGTCTGCTGGATTGTACATCTGCAGTAACTGCCTCCTTGTTTTGTTTTTCCTTTTAAACAGATAAATTACTAGACAGGGGAGCAAACCACCACCCCCACCCCCACCCCCTCCAATCCCAAACCCAACATTTCAGTCCCCCTCAAAGAAAGAGCAACAGAGGGCAATATCGTGCTTTGTGGCCATTTTTGTAGCCTGGTTTTGTTGGTTTTTTTTTTGTATGCCAAAGTACTGCTGATGGTCTTGGTGCAGTGGCTCTGGGAGGCTGAGGAACTGCAGGCGGGTCCGAGAGGAGCTGCTAGGGGAACGGTGATCCGGGGGCAAGGCAGGGCAATTCAGTCAGTGGGAAGAATGAGCGTGAGCCCTGGCTGCACGTTCCTCCATGCTGACCTCCCACCATGCACCTGTAGCCTCTCCAGTCCATGGGGATAACCGCTCCCTTGTCCCCCTGCCAAGGGCTCCCACCCCCTGCACCTCTCCATTGCACTATTTCAGAGGGAGGATGGAGGGAAGGAGAAGAGGGTATTTTCTAGGTGGGCTTTTCCTTGTTTTAGGACTGCCAGGAGTTGGATCATTTCTGTGTCTATGTGCATCACTGAGTTTGTTGTGTGTTTAATAAATACTAGCCTAAAATGCTGCTGCTTTCATGGTGGTTTTTGTGTTTGTTTTTTTTTCTTCCTTTCTCTTTTTTTTGGTTTCGGCATGCCTGGTCGCTGTCTTCACACTGCAGTGTAGTTATTCGTCCTCCTCCCGGTTGGCATAAATGCCAGCTTCCCAACGCAGCGCCAGAGCACTCTTTCTGCGGTTCACCCTGGTAGCCTCGAGGACCTGGTCAGGAGAGAAAGGGAGAACACAGCACATCACTCAGCTGCCCTTGGTCCCTGTGCCAGGGTGCTCTGCACCACACTCCTGGGCAGGCAGTGACCAACCAGGCGACCCCTTCCCACAGGGCTCCCAGTGCCGCACTGTGTGCAAACTGGGAGGACTCATGCAATGAAGCACTTGATAATATGAGGGGGGGGGGGGGGGAGGAGGATGGCACACAAAAGCAAAGCCACACCACAGGAGGATAGGAGTGGCAGGAGTTGTTGGGCAGCACCCAGCTCGCCCCAGCCACCCCTTACCACCGCAGCTGCTTACTGTCCCGTCCCTACTTGGGGGAAAGCAGGGGACAGGGTCTCGGTCCTCTCCCCAGAGGCAGCTGCACACCTTCAGTACCAGAAGCCAGTGACCACCTGTCAGCTTTGTCCAGATGCTGCTTTGGGGCTGCATGTGCAGCCTAGAAAGCAGTATGCTGCTTATTTCAGCATGTCACCCCCGCAGGCACAATTAGGCAGCCCTCCCCTACATCTTCCAGTGGTCTTTGGATTGCAGCTATGCCAATGGGAAAGCCTGTGCACTGTGATCAAAGTGCTCTTCGAGTGAAAAAATCACTCCGTGCATATGGGAAAGGAGATTTACACAAGGAGGACCTGCACATCCTGCAGAATCTGGTACAAGATGGTCCCTGATACATTTATATATTTTTCATACACACACATACAGAGTCACACACACATATAAAAATATGCACACTGTGTATGCATTACACATATGCACACATGCATACACAGAAACAATTAACTAAAAAAGTAAGAAACTGTTTTAATATGTGTTCTAACAAGGTTAAAAAAAAATCAGATGAAACCTAAAGGTGTTATTTGATGTGCATCTGATGTACTCCTCAGAAAATAATGTATAGCAGTGGCTGTTCTCCCAGCACAACAAGATATAAAGGGGTCTGGGGCCTTCTTACAGAAGCACATGGCAATGTTATTTTCTGACCGATACTGAGTTACAGCTCCATGATCAAAGTACAGAGCTGCTGATGTCCACTGCCCTCAACGTGTTTTAAACCAGCCCTCCCAGAGATGTAAACTTTTTAAATGTTTAACAGTCAGGTAAAAAAAAAAAAAGTAATTGTAAAAAAACCCAAACCAACAAATATGTGACTGTTCACTGAAACAGTGACTGACATCTCCGGTCCCTAATGCTTCCTGCAAACTGCTCTGCATACTTCCTGACTGCAGAAGAGTAGCTGGTCTTTTGAGAAAGGATGATGCTATTTTATTCTTCTGTGTAGAAAGTCAGATGTAGTGACGACTTAAGTTTTGACTGGAATAAAAACAAATAACTTAAGACTAAAGAAACTCTTCTTTCAGCTTGTGACAAGCTGTGGTTGGAAAAGTACCTAGGTACAAATGGCTCATGTACAGGCAATATGGGGAAATCAGCTCTGAACTGCCAAATGAAATTACAGGGCATAACTTTGCTTATGGAAATGAGAACACACTTCTACATTTATGCTAAGACCCAGATTTCCATTCAGGAGCTGGGCATTGGGTGGAGTTTTTCCAGCTTTATTATTTCTTTACTCTCTTAGTTTCTTTTGACTATGACTATGAACAAGCCAAAGAACTAAAGGCAAAATCCAGTCAACAGAGATGATTTTGAGCTAAAGCTCCATCTGCTTCCTGGCACTGACCAGGCCTAGAAAAACTGGTCCAGATCCACAGGAGAGATTTTTTTTTTTTTGCTAAGATTTTGCCTGAAATCATGCCTCCTCTTTTTGCAAAGAAACCACCAGAAACAGAGACTTGGGCTCAGCAGTTTCTATTTCACCCGGTAGAGGGCAAATGTGCTCACAAATCTAACAATTCATCACAAAAAAAAAATTGAAATCAGTAAAAAAATTTCTTCTGAGACATCAGTCTGTAAGCAGCATACTGGAGCTCCTTCTGCAGAAGGGACGAGGACCAGTGGTTTGAACGACATGTTTGGCGTTCTGAGTGCATGGACCAAGGAAAGACAACCCAAACTGAACAATGGAGAAGCAAAACTAGGACTGGGTATCAGGGCATCATTTTATTACCTTCTCAGAATAAGAAAAATAAGACAGTGGCTGCTCCAGGGTTAGCAATGAAGGGGGAAGGAAAACCACCCACTTTTTTTTTTTTTTTAATAGCAACAGACAAATACTGCTAGACAGGAGGCCAGAATCAGATAATGATTAAATAAAACACAGAAAATTACTGATACAGAGAAATGATTACTTGTTTTAAGATTAATTTACTTATTTACTTATAGAAAACTGTTTAGCAACTTATTTACTTACTTATAGTGGTTTTTTTAATATTGTTAAGAATCCTGCTTGCTCAGACTGTTCTGTGAAATTTTACCAAGGACTACAGTATTCATGAAAACAAAACAGTTTACTGTGAAAATCTACCAGGGGCTACAATGTTCAGCAAAATATTATGCTCTGTCCTTGAAGGTGGCTGACACTAAGTAGTTGGAAATTTGCTAATGAGATAGTCATAGATGAATGGTAGAAGTTCGACTGGTTCTCTTAGATAAGATAGAAAAATAAACCGGCTGAAAACCACTTTTGTTATTCAAGAAATTGGCCAAGAGAATCTGCGCATGCTCCGGGGAAAAGTACAAGGTGAGGAAGACTATGAGCCTTCATCCCAAAGACCCCCAAAGACACCCCCCAGGAGGCAATGGGCAGGTGCAAAGAGAACATAAACTGCTGACACCAGCCTCTAGAACGAACCCAGCCCTACTCATGCATATATATATTTGTGTTATGTGACCCAATGAATATGGATATCCGCACTCTATGAGTTTTTGCTAAAGTGTGCGGTGGGCGTGCAAGCTTTGTGGAGAAATCCCCTTGCACCCCAGCCGGAGTAAACATACCTGCTTTATAACTCTATTCGAGTTGTAGAGGTTTTTTTTCCGTGAATCAGTACTGTTCTGCCACTGGATACTGAAATTTACATGAAAAGCCAGCAAATTCAGCATATGTTTCAAACCAAAACTGCTACTGTCACAGAATAGTGATATATTTAAATGAGGTCTGCTGAATTTGGTCTGAAGACTTATGCCAGTTGAAAATAAAATGGATTTTACATGATTTACAACAGTTCTAGGTCGGTGTCTTCCTTGCTGGAAATCACAATGTTGTGATGGGCTGGTGGCTTGCAACTGGGTTTCTTCCATTTATATCCCATCTGCAAATATGCCCAGAAGCTTGTCTACTTCTGCAAATGTTAGTGGTTACTCCAAGGAAAACTGTTTTCAGAATTATATCAGAGATACCATGAGGCCATTGAATGTGGACTTAGCCTTTGCAGGAAAACAAGTAGCGATGTCTGGCTTAGTACTAATACACAATACCCCGAAACAGTAGAGCAGATACTAATAAGCTAAAGGTCCCTTTGAATAGTTTCTCCAGAATTACTGTTCTAATCTACTGAGAAGAGTGCTTGACCTGAAATAACCCTTATTTTTACTCAGCTGTATCAGTTTTACACCCACTAGAGGAAAAAATGGGGTAATTATAGCATCCAACTGGAATGACTGAGTGGGGAATTGGGACTCCTCAATGCGGCATTGAATTCACAACCCAGGAAGCCACTTGCCTAAAATAGCAGATGACCTCCATTTTAAAATATTCTTGGCAGATATCAAGTCTGTCTGTAGACCCATCACGAGTCCAGCACCCATAGGATCTCCACAGCAGGTCAAAGGGAAGAGTGTTTTGCTTTTGTTGTTGTGCCTTTTTTTGGGATTTGTAACACACCGCATTTTGACCACATTACAAAATGCTACCTCGACATTTCATAAGTGTCCTCACTAATGATGCCCCATGTCAGCTGAGTGGGTGCAGGCAGAGTGACCCAGGTGGGGCCAGGCTTGGGTGGTCAGGGTGTCCTAAGGCAGGCAGCTCATAACTGCACGAAGACATATACTGAAAATCTCAAAGAACATGAAGCAGACAGTCGACTCGGGTTTAGGCTGGCAAACTGGCTACATCTCAACAGTAAGACCACTTCAGTGAAAAAAGCAATGTTACATTAAATTGCTATTACTGGGAGAGGTGATCTGACTACTAGCTGCAATAGAAGAGGAAGAATTTGGAGAGCAGAAGTAGGTGTGAGGGAAAGACAAATGTGCCAAGATATACAGGGCTGTAAAAATGCTCTCCACCTCTCTGCCAAAAACTGCTGTGTGGATCTTGTTGTTGCAGCTCTGGCGTCTCACTAAGAATTGCAGAGGGGTCTTTCCTGAGAGATTTCATTTATTTTTGAGAAATGGGGGGGGGGGGGAGATTGAAACAGCTACCAGTGCTAGGTGTAAGGCTAATTTATCTTTCCATCCTAGAGATGAAGACTACAACTGTCCTGAGTTTCCCTCCAACAGATGTAACAATAATTGCTCTCTTACTGGCAACCAGAGAATAAAAAGCAAAATACAGATAGGGTTTAGTCCAAAGCACACCTATCCCCACCACTGAATGAAACTAACTATGATACAATTCAGGCTAGTTTATATTGAACAGTAGCACCAAAACTGATGCGGAAGCAAAATTATTTTTCTGGAACTTATTATTTTACTGGTTCTTCCCATCTGGACCTGAAAGAACTAAAAGCAACAAAACCAGAAAATGTTAAGTTCTGGATGCCTGAAATCTACCAGTATCATGCAGGAAAGTCACTGTGTAAGACACCTCATGGAGCACACTGTGCACAAAGGGTCAGGAGCACACAGGTAGGAAACGGGCTGCCTGCTCCTGCAGATGTGAGCATTCCCGCTTGGGAATGATAAACTAAATGCTTTAACATAAAACTGGAACTACTGAGGGACAAAGAACATCTGTTTCTCTAGTATGAAGGTATTTTCTTTACTGTACTGACTTAATGCTATTCACTGAATACACCAGACCTCTAGTGAGAACAGTGAGGAGCTGGGTATCAGTGGCAAAAATGTGTTTACTGAAACAAGACAGTAATGGTATTATTATACTGCTGCTGGTCAGTGTTAAGACAAACTGTGTGCCCTCTGCCATCAAGTCTAGTATGTTGGTCTTCTGTTTTGTACCATAAAAATTCTCAGCATTAGCCCTTTATGTTGCATAAATGTCACCTTACTGCAGTATGTCCTAGAGTGTGACTGATTGATTTAAGCAAACTCAGGATAATGTCCTGTAAATTTGAAGATACATAGAGTTTTAAAGACAAACGAGAAGATTTCAAGGATAAAACCAACCTATGTATGTGCAGGCATGTAGTTATCGGTGGAATCTTTAAAAACAGCTGATGGATGCATTTTAACATAGGCTGCAAAAATCTGGAGGTGATAAACCACAAAGCAGGTTGTGGTTTGCCACATGTAATAGCTCACCTTCAGCAGTTACTGTCCCTTGCTAGGGGCCTGCTGCTTACCAGAGCAGCACTGGGCTGATGGCGTGGAAGCCCCTGCTCCCAGCCCACACAAGCTCAGCGGGGTCAGCTCCAGTGATGCTGATGACGATTAAAACTGATCCACCTGCCTGCACTGCAGCAGATTTTGGAGGGCTCTGGTGAACAGGAGGCACAGCTCAGCTGTGGGGTCAGTAGAGAGTAGGGGGGCATTATGCCTTTGAGTCTTGCTGTTATAATAAAACAACTGCCTGTCTTCAGCTAAAGATTCCCAGTGAGAAACAAATCACTTCTTCAGTCTGGGGCTTAACACTGGGGCATACTTTCACCTGCATACAGAATCACTATGTCCTACAGACTTTTTCTTCTTTATCCTCTCTCCCATCCATGCACATTCATTTACAGGTCACTGCTCTTTGTGTCATTATCATTTTACAAGGCAGACACACAAACCTTCCCAGCAGAAGGCCAAGGGCTGGGCATGTAAAGTCTACCCCTGAGCTTCTGCCTCTCATGCATCAAACTCTCTGATCACTACTTACCATTCATAAACCATAACACAGATTGTTATGCAGATATTATGGGGGAGAAGAGGCCCAACTTGTGTTTAAAACCAGCTCTTTGAAAGCACACTGCTCTTACACTGATTAACTCTCCATAAATACTCTACACAAAGATCAACCACTGGCTTGTATCAGTGAGATAAAACCCCCACTAAATTACTTAATGAATAGGAAATGGCATAGACTTGACTTTGCTTTACTCTCCAGGACAGAAAATGTTCACATACTTTTGGGGTAGGTCATGTGGTAAAATATGTTATGGAATAGGGAAGTAGTGGAAGGTTCATGTTTATAAAAAAATGCTGATGCTGGACAAATGAATGACAGTCATTACCACAATCTGTTCATGACTCTTAGAGAAGTCCAGATTTACACGTATGTCTGCATAGAAAATTACAGGTAATTGAAATGTCCACATTATCGAGCACCTTGTTCCTAACAAACATTGCAAAAGTGTAGTTGGTATCAACTCCCTGCTCTTAAAATTGTTGCCTCTGGCAGAGTCACACTTTGTAGGGGTAAGAACTGTGCAAGTTATTGCCTCACTAAAATACCAAATGTCACTGTAAATACCCTTTTCTTTAGCAGGTCTGTGTTCCTTCTACTCTAAGACCGACACTGATGCTAAGCTGTGGGACTGTGATCAGTCATCACACCACAACAGACAGGGAGAAGGACAGGTTTGCAAAATTCACCAGACAGAGGCCGTGTGCTTGGATCTTACTCTTCCACAGATGAAACGTTGGTGTGAAGATTCTTTACAAAATACTAGAGATTTTGATAGTGTTAAATACATTGCAATCAGAGACAAAGAAAAGCCACAGCAGTTTCACTCAGCATGTAAAGATGCTTGGATCCCAGGTGTAGGTTTGCCAGCTAAACAGTTAACAGGGATTAAGGAGAAGTTCTCATTTCATGCCTTAGGAATGCTCCAGACCTGGGCAGCAGCTCCCATCCCTTTAATTACAACCCCTCCCATGCCAGTAATTGTAACTGGAATCCAAGGCTTAGAAAACCAGCCATACAAATATTTGTTGATGAGAGATACAAGGGAGTATCCCCCATACACATTTGCATCCTGGTTTTGATATGAAACAGCACTGGCACACAGTATGAAAATGCAAACTACAACAACATGCACTTGGAATCACCATGCAAGAGGAAGCAAAAATAAATAAGCAGTTGAAAAGTACCTCGGAAGTAACCTTGCTAGACAGTAATTTACAGGTGTACTGGTAGAAAGGGAAAAGACCAGCATTAATACATTGAACAAGCATGTTATAACTAGGAAACAAGAACAAAATAAAGAAATTGTAAGAGCTGGCACATCCCAGAATGTTAGATTTCAAGCAACTTGGTGTCATAAGAAAAAAAATAAAATTGTCAGTTTGATGTTTTTTTAATGACGTTGCTTGGCCAGTCTCAGTCTTGTTTACCATCAGTGCTTGACCCATTTTCTTGCTGCTGTTTTTTCTCTTTTTCTCACCTGTTGAAATCTCTACTGTAACACATCTTCTGTGGAAGAAACTGCCCCCTTGCCTGAGCAGTGAAGTTCTTCCAAGAACAGATGTGCTTGACTTGCCCTCTGTTTCTGAAAGGCAAAATCTGCAAGTCCTGGCCAGAGTGGCCACGTTTTAGCCATTGAAGCCAGACATAAAGCAGAAGGTAGTGATGTTTAAAGACACAGGGTAGATGTCCTATTGAAACCACCCTCCTGTCTTTTGGTGTGTCTTATGTAGGGAGAAACTGAAGCTCTATAGTTTAGTACTGATGGTACACTCAGCATACACTGAGGGGTTTCCACGGACATCAAACCTCTCCACAACCCGATTCAGGAGATCGTGGCTGCTGCATTCCGCCCCTGCAGCAGCTCTGTCTCTGTTCAGCCTCCGGTGCCACAGCACCCTGACTCCTCCCAGTAACCGAGGAAGCTTCTGGTTCCCCTTGCTCACAAAGAGCAATGCCGAGCCACGTTCAGCTCTCAGGACTTAATGCTCTAAGTGGCTGCTGCCTGTCTGGTTGTGTTTATGCTGCTGCCCCTGCTATGTTTCATATATTTTTAAAAACAGGGCAGTGATCTGCTTTTTTGTTTCGCTAGTTACAGAAATTGTTTTTCCTGAGCACATGGTCAAATGTCCTCTACTGACAAATCAAAGCTATTTGTTGTTTAAATAATTTTTGCTTAGCCTGGCATGTAAAATATTAGCTCAAACTAACAGCGGTTAGTTTGCAGCACTTCTTATTTGAATTATCTTTCCCCTGTCAATGGTGGGAGTTGTTTACAAAAGGAGAGCAGAAAAAGGCAGGGAAGAGAAACAAAACACTCCTGCTGGTTCAAGGAAGCTCTCCCGGGGCTCTGCAAGACACTGCCCTCTAATAGGATCTTGGGTAGGCAGCAGCAAGAATGTAAATCTTGTTTGGCAGTATGTAGTGGGCTTACAGAAGAGGAGAATGACAACAAACCGCAACACTGCAGGACTTCTATGTGCACTGGGGCTCTGTAGATTCACTGAAGCCTTGACAATTTGTCCCAGAAAAGGATCCATCCCATAATTTGCCTGACTGGCACAATGGTCTGACAGCACATCTCTGGGTGGTCAGTGCCTCAGCAGCTTTAGCAGCGGCAGACCGCTGAGCTGGCACCCAGAGCACACCTCTTTGGTCAGACGCTGCCCAGACCGGTGCTCTGGTCAGGACATCTGGGCTCACTTCAAACTGCAGAAGGCACTATACAGTCGTGGCCACCCTGCTCTTTAGAGGGTATGTGTGCAGCTCTGCAAGCACACAAGGAGTTGCCCTCAGGTAACTGAGCAAAGGGAGTTAGGTATTACGACATCTTACATGTCTTTTGTGTGCTCCCACAGCTGTGGGAGAAGACTTTAGCCACAAGCCAATGCTTCATGGGCTGTGCAAATCACCTTTGCTCTTTACAGGGCTGGAAGAAAAGCACAGGGTGAATACTAGCTGAGTGTCACCTCTTTAGCAGAGCAGCTTCTCTGCTGTGCCAAGGTTTAAAGCCACCAGACTGACAGATTCTCACTGTGAGACTTCCAAGGACCAGTTCTGGTTTGCACAGCAGGAATTTTATGCCCCCGTTTTTTTAAAGTTTCTCATGGCTTCTGGAAAGGGCATGAGTGTGTGACATGTTTCCTGCAAGCCTCTGAGCACTTTCAGGGAAAGAGATCCTCGTGGGGATGACAGAAAACAGTGCTCACCAGAGCAGGTAGAGCCACCCCATTCCACGGGGTGCTCTGGGGAGGGAGGGGAAACCAGAGAGTGGCTTCCTACAAGGCAGCAGGAGCATGATGGATGATGAGATCTTGTTTTTCAATGGTTTCAGTAGAAGGGACCAGAAAGTTTCTGGTACGCACTGGAAATCAATCTGTTGACATTTTGAATCATCTCTCCTACTACATTTTAGTTAACCAGCAGAAATGCAACAGAACCCCTCCATGTTGCATTCCTTCTGATTTTAAGTATCTTATGCAACTGTGCAATATTGACCAGTAATGATTAAAAGCTGCCAGAATACCAGTGGTATTCATGTTACAAACCTTTACTTCTAAACACCTAATGAGATTCTACCTTTAATGAACGTTACTAGAAAGCAGTTTGTTTGGAGCATGAGCTCCTTGGCACTGAGGTCATTGTCTGACATCTCTGGGAAATGCCTAGAGAACTGTGGCTGCTTCAGCAAACACTGTGTCCATTTAGGAAGTTTTATATCACACATCTCACTACCTTCTCACTCATTGCCCACAGTGATAATGAGTCTGAATAAGAAACACCTTGTGCTCTGTTGGGAAATGGGTTGTACAACAGTTGCATCTGAATTTTCATACTTCCAACCATGAAATTCATAGCTCTTCTTATTAGTACCTTTAATAAAGAACATCTTAATTGGGTTAAAATCTACTACCGTAATGACTGAAATGCAGGCACTCATTTCACAAACTGAAATTCTGTCTGATTTTCTGTTTGTGTGGAAGAAAGACAACAAATTCAGCGGGAAACAACATGCTGCCCATTGAAGGATCCAGTTAATTTCTGAGATATTCCCAATCCAGTTCTGCAAGGGGTGGTTTCTGGGGAAGTTATCCACTTACACTGAATCCTGAGCACACTATGGTGGGACTTTAGGGGTCTACAAACACAGGCAAGAATACCTGCTTGATCCACAAAGTTCAAAAAAACACTAAAATAACCCATTGGAGGGTCTTGGTAATGTGTGAATTAACAGCGTCTGACAATTGCACGGCAACTACCTCCTGCCCTTACTATTAATTAATTAAAATTAAATTTAGTATGAGTTGCCTTTGATATTCGCAATGACACTCTCCACTGGCCCTCATTCTTCCATTTCAAACACACTGGCCCTTACAACATGTTAAAATCCTTGCACACTTGCAAGGTGGTCTGACCAGATTCTTGAGAAATAAGGATTTTTGTTGTCTGAATGTTGGTTCTTGCAAGTCACAGCCTCTATCACAGAGCAAAAAGTGAAAAGAAAAAGTGCACTTACACTGCTGTCATCCATCCTTTCTCGTCTCTTAGTTTTGTGTGTTTCGTAATCCTCCATGAGGGTCTGCATCAGGTTCTTGGGTCGCTGGGCTCCCGCAGGCTCCTCGGGTGGGAGGTCAGACTGCGAGACGGGGCCTTCTGTGGTGGGAGATGGAGGAGGCTTGATCTTCTCTATCTTTCCTGCAATGACATGAAAAGGAATGACCCTTTCTAAGCTGGAGGACTCACAAGTTGTTGCCAGAAGACAACAGCTGGAGAAGCATTTTCAGCAGGGTTTGAATGAAGAAACAGTTTGGAATGAAGTCTATGAAACAATCTGGTAAATCAGGATGGCCACAGGCTTTTAAAACACTCTCCCTCTTCCAGAAATCCACTAC